>NC_141700.1:10209743-10607397 GCF_964263255.1 Lissotriton vulgaris | reverse complement strand
AGAGAAGAGAAGAGAAGAGGAGAGAAGAGAAGGGAAGAGAAGAGAAGAGAAGAGAGATGAGCAGAGCAGAGAAGAGACGAGAAGAGAAGAGGTGAGAAGAGATGAGAAGAGAAGAGAGATGAGCAGAGCAGAGAAGAGAAGAGACGAGAAGAGAAGAGAAGAGAGATGAGCAGAGCAGAGAAGAGAAGAGACGAGAAGAGAAGAGGAGAGAAGAGAAGAGAGATGAGCAGAGCAGAGCAGAGAAGAGACGAGAAGAGAAGAGAAGAGGAGAGAAGAGAAGAGAAGAGAAGAGAAGAGAAGAGAAGAGGAGAGGAGAGAGAGAAGAGAAGAGAGCAGAGCGGAGCAGAGAAGAGAAGAGAGATGAGCAGAGCAGAGCAGAGAAGAGACGAGAAGAGAAGAGAAGAGAAGAGAAGAGAAGAGAAGAGAAGAGAAGAGAGATGAAGAGAATAGAGAGATGAGCAGAGCAGAGCAGAGAAGAGAAGAGACGAGAAGAGAAGAGAAGAGGAGAGAAGAGAAGAGAGAGAAGAGAAGAGAAGAGAAGAGGGGAGGGGAGGAGAGGAGAGGAGAGGAGAGGAGAGAAGAGAAGAGAAGAGAAGAGAAGAGAAGAGAAGAGAAGAGGAGAGGAGAGAAGAGAAGAGAAGAGAGAGATGAGCAGAGCAGAGCAGAGAAGAGACGAGAAGAGAAGAGAAGAGGGAGAGAAGAGAAGAGAAGAGAGATGAGCAGAGAAGAGAAGAGACGAGAAGAGAAGAGAAGAGAAGAGAAGAGAAGAGGAGAGAAGAGAAGAGAAGAGAAGAGCAGAGAAGAGAAGAGAAGAGAAGAGAAGAGGGGATGAGAGGAGAGGGGAGGGGAGGGGAGAAGGCGAAGAGTCTAGGGAGGAGGGACAAAAAGAACCGAAACATTGAAGGAAGGGAGCGAGGCACAGCCGGGGAGGGGAAGAAAGGACCAGGAAACTGGCTACAGGAGAACAAGAACTGGGATTAGGTGTGGAAGGATAGGTATGCCAGCGAGAGAAAGAGAGGGGCTGAGGAGGGAGAGGAGAGGAGAGGAGAGGAGAGGGGGGAGGGGAGGAGAGAGGAGAGTGGGGAGGAGAGGAGAGGAGAGGAGAGGAGAGGAGAGGAGGGGAGGGGATGGAGGGGAAAAGGAGGGGAGGCGAGGAGATGAGAGGAAGGAAGGAGAGAGGAGGGGAGGGGAGGAGGGGAGGGGATTCAAAGGGAGGATGCTGAGGAGAAAGAAGAAATAATGGGAGGTCTGGACTGGAGAGAGGGCTCAAGGCAGGTGTGTGGGAGAGCAGAAAGGGGAGAGTAGGTGTCGAGCAGCCGAGAGCATTATCAAGGTAGCGCTACAAGCCTGGGAATCTCAGAACCCTTTCGAAAGTCGCGTGAACTACTGATAGCGCTGCGATTCCAATATCACGTAGCGCTAGGGTGACCAACCGTCCGTAAATGTCATGGACTCACTGCCCGTAGTTTGGGCCTCTTGTCTATTGTCCTCAAGGGTTTCTTCCACCGCCTATTGTTCGTAATTTCAGACATTGGCCTGAGCTGCCCCTGCAAGCAGCCTGTAACTCTCACGCTCCTGCTGCAGGGACAGCTTAAGGATTTTGGGGGCCATGGGCCACATGTATTTTGGGGGGCCCTGTTCCAAACAGCTTTGAATTAATGATCCAATTTGAGCTCTTTCATGCCCTCTTCGGCCAGGCCACTGCCAGAGCACAGACTGACTCACTCCCAGTTTTAAATGTGTTTACATTTAATGTTCAGAGAAAGTGGTGTGAGTTTTTAATATTGTAACAGAAGCAGCTCCCTAAAATTACTGAAAATGATCTCAAAGACACCGTCCATATGTATGAGAGGTTCTGTTTTTATCTAAAAGAAACTGCTTTTAAGGATGTTGCATAAAATATAAACACAACATTTATCTGCAAAATATCAGTAATAGACTCTTACACATCAATCACATTAAAAATAAATAAAAGGGAAACAGCATTTAAAACTAACTGTTTAAGAAGCATTCAAGGTCATCAGGCAGACCAGATCTGGCTGTGGCTCTATCTGGGGGCCCCTGAAAGGCTGGGGCCCTGGGCCAGAGCCCACTTTGCCCATGCATTAAACGTCTCTGTCCTGCTGTAATCTGTGGCTTGTAGCAGCCCCTCCCCGACCTGGCACAGACTGCTATCACCCCAATGTCATTCTGTATGTCGGCCTAATTATCACAGACAGAATGATAATGGGCCTCTCTGCCCAATGACAGCATTTCGGATACCGTGTTTTTTTCAGTGGGGGAGAGGGGGCACGTAAGATCTGAGAGGCATTCAGCTTTGATCTTTTTCTTCACTTTTTTTGACTATGCAAACGCAGGTGTTCAAGTTTCACTCGCACACACAACAGGTGCACTGTGTGCAAGGTTCTCTCAATCTAATACAAACTTATTTTGACTTGTGCTTGTGTTGGTTGTCTATTTACCTATGCACCATTGCGCGATGTGTATGCAAAACGTACCTTTTGCCCCAAATTTTTGCCCTGAATTCTAGAATTTTTGCCCTGAATTCTAGAGTTTTTGTCCTGAATTCTGACCTTCTGTCCAGAATTGTTGTCCTGAATTATGACCCTTTGTCCTGAATGTTTGCACCCATGCCAGTTGGTCACTCTACGAGGCGCTTCCATAGTAATCACTATAGTATTCACTGGGGGTGGGTGCTTGGGGGTGTTTTTTCCTAGGTTTATCCCATATAGTATTCCCTGGGGCTTCTCTCCCTCATAGTTGGATCCCATATAGTGTTCCTGGGAGGTTTCACTCCTTCCTGGGTGGATCCCATGGAGTATTCCCTGGGGGTTCTCTCCCTCCTAGTTGGATCCCATATAGTGTTCCCGGGAGGTTTCACTCCTTCCTGGGTGGATCCCATAGAGTATTCCCTGGGGCTTCTCTCCCTCCTAGTTGAATCCCATATAGTGTTCCCGGGAGGTTTCACTCCTTCCTGGGTGGATCCCATAGAGTATTCCCTGGGGCTTCCCTCCCTCCTAGTTGAATCCCATATAGTGTTCCCGGGAGGTTTCACTCAGTCCTGGGTGGATCCCATGGAGTATTCCCTGGGGCTTCTCTCCCTCCTAGTTGGATCCCATACATTGTTCCCGGGAGGTTTCACTCCTTCCTGGGTGGATCCCATGGAGTATTCCCTGGGGTTCTCTCCCTTCTAGTTGGATCCCATATTGTATTCTCTCTGAGAAGAGGGCTTCTCTCCCTCCTAGTTGAATCCCATATAGTGTTCCCGGGAGGTTTCACTCCTTCCTGGGTGGATCCCATAGAGTATTCCCTGGGGCTTCTCTCCCTCCTAGTTGGATCCCATATAGTGTTCCTGGGAGGTTTCACTCCTTCCTGGGTGGATCCCATTGAGTATTCCCTGGGGGTTCTCTCCCTCCTAGTTGGATCCCATACATTGTTCCCGGGAGGTTTCACTCCTTCCTGGGTGGATCCCATGGAGTATTCCCTGGGGTTCTCTCCCTTCTAGTTGGATCCCATATTGTATTCTCTCTGAGGAGAGGGCTTCTCTCCCTCCTAGTTGAGTCCCATATAGTGTTCCCGGGAGGTTTCACTCCTTCCTGGGTGGATCCCATGGAGTATTCCCTGGGGGTTCTCTCCCTCCTAGTTGGATCCCATACATTGTTCCCGGGAGGTTTCACTCCTTCCTGGGTGGATCCCATAGAGTATTCCCTGGGGGTTCTCTCCCTCCTAGTTGGATCCCATACATTGTTCCCGGGAGGTTTCACTCCTTCCTGGGTGGATCCCATGGAGTATTCCCTGGGGTTCTCTCCCTTCTAGTTGGATCCCATATTGTATTCTCTCTGAGGAGAGGGCTTCTCTCCCTCCTAGTTGAATCCCATATAGTGTTCCTGGGAGGTTTCACTCCTTCCTGGGTGGATCTCATAGAGTATTCCCTGGGGGTTCTCTCCCTCCTAGTTGGATCCCATACATTGTTCCCGGGAGGTTTCACTCCTTCCTGGGTGGATCCCATGGAGTATTCCCTGGGGCTTCTCTCCCTCCTAGTTGAATCCCATATAGTGTTCCCGGGAGGTTTCACTCCTTCCTGGGTGGATCTCATAGAGTATTCCCTGGGGGTTCTCTCCCTCCTAGTTGGATCCCATACATTGTTCCCGGGAGGTTTCACTCCTTCCTGGGTGGATCCCATGGAGTATTCCCTGGGGCTTCTCTCCCTCCTAGTTGGATCCCATACATTGTTCCCGGGAGGTTTCACTCCTTCCTGGGTGGATCCCATGGAGTATTCCCTGGGGTTCGCTCCCTTCTAGTTGGATCCCATATAGTGTTCATGAGAGGTTTCACTCCTTCCTGGGTGGATCCCATAGAGTATTCCCTGGAGGTTCTCTCCCTCCTAGTTGGATCCCATATAGTGTTCCTGGGAGGTTTCACTCCTTCCTGGGTGGATCCCATAGAGTATTCCTTGGGGATCTCTCCCTTCTAGTTGGATCCCATATTGTATTCTCTCTGAGAAGAGGGCTTCTCTCCCTCCTAGTTGGATCCCATACATTGCTCCCGGGAGGTTTCACTCCTTCCTGGGTGGATCCCATGGAGTATTCCCTGGGGTTCTCTCCCTCCTAGTTGAATCCCATATAGTGTTCCCGGGAGGTTTCACTCCTTCCTGGGTGGATCCCATAGAGTATTCCCTGGGGGTTCTCTCCCTCCTAGTTGGATCCCATATAGTGTTCCTGGGAGGTTTCACTCCTTCCTGGGTGGATCCCATAGAGTATTCCCTGGGGGTTCTCTCCCTCCTAGTTGGATCCCATACATTGTTCCCGGGAGGTGTCACTCCTTCCTGGGTGGATCCCATGGAGTATTCCCTGGGGGTTCTCTCCCTCCTAGTTGGATCCCATATAGTGTTCCTGGGAGGTTTCACTCCTTCCTGGGTGGATCCCATAGAGTATTCCCTGGGGGTTCTCTCCCTCCAAGTTGGATCCCATATAGTATTCCTGGGAGGTTTCACTCCTTCCTGGGTGGATCCCATAGAGTATTCCCTGGGGTTCTCTCCCTTCTAGTTGGATCCCATATTGTATTCTCTCTGGGGAGAGGGCTTCTCTCCCTCCTAGTTGAATCCCAGATAGTGTTCCCGGGAGGTTTCACTCCGTCCTGGGTGGATCCCATAGAGTATTCCCTGGGGCTTCTCTCCCTCCTAGCTGGATCCCATACATTGTTCCCGGGAGGTTTCACTCCTTCCTGGGTGGATCCCATGGATTATTCCCTGGGGTTCTCTCCCTCCTAGTTGAATCCCATATAGTGTTCCTGGGAGGTTTCACTCCTTCCTGGGTAGATCCCATAGAGTATTCCCTGGGGGTTCTCTCCCTCCTAGTTGGATCCCATATAGTGTTCCTGGGAGGTTTCACTCCTTCCTGGGTGGATCCCATAGAGTATTCCCTGGGGGTTCTCTCCTTCCTAGTTGGATCCCATACATTGTTCCCGGGAGGTTTCACTCCTTCCTGGGTGGATCCCATGAAATATTCCCTGGGGGTTCTCTCCCTCCTAGTTGGATCCCATATAGTGTTCCCGGGAGGTTTCACTCCTTCCTGGGTGGATCTCATAGAGTATTCCCTGGGGGTTCTCTCCCTCCTAGTTGGATCCCATACATTGTTCCCGGGAGGTTTCTCTCCTTCCTGGGTGGATCCCATGGAGTATTCCCTGGGGCTTCTCTCCCTCCTAGTTGGATCCCATACATTGTTCCCGGGAGGTTTCACTCCTTCCTGGGTGGATCCCATGGAGTATTCACTGGGGGTTCTCTCCCTCCTAGTTGGATCCCATACATTGTTCCCGGGAGGTTTCACTCCTTCCTGGGTGGATCCCATAGAGTATTCCCTGGGGTTCTCTCCCTTCTAGTTGGATCCCATATTGTATTCTCTCTGAGGAGAGGGCTTCTCTCCCTCCTAGTTGAATCCCATATAGTGTTCCCGGGAGGTTTCACTCCGTCCTGGGTGGATCCCATAGAGTATTCCCTGGGGCTTCTCTCCCTCCTAGTTGGATCCCATACATTGTTCCCGGGAGGTTTCACTCCATCCTGGGTGGATCCCATAGAGTATTCCCTGGGGCTTCTCTCCCTCCTAGTTGGATCCCATACATTGTTCCCGGGAGGTTTCACTCCTTCCTGGGTGGATCCCATGGAGTATTCCCTGGGGTTCTCTCCCTCCTAGTTGAATCCCATATAGTGTTCCTGGGAGGTTTCACTCCGTCCTGGGTGGATCCCATGGAGTATTCCCTGGGGTTCTCTCCCTTCTAGTTGGATCCCATATATTGTTCCTGGGAGGTTTCACTCCTTCCTGGGTAGATCCCATAGAGTATTCCCTGGGGGTTCTCTCCCTCCTAGTTGGATCCCATATAGTGTTCCTGGGAGGTTTCACTCCTTCCTGGGTGGATCCCATAGAGTATTCCCTGGGGGTTCTCTCCTTCCTAGTTGGATCCCATACATTGTTCCTGGGAGGTTTCACTCCTTCCTGGGTGGATCCCATGAAATATTCCCTGGGGGTTCTCTCCCTCCTAGTTGGATCCCATATAGTGTTCCCGGGAGGTTTCACTCCTTCCTGGGTGGATCTCATAGAGTATTCCCTGGGGGTTCTCTCCCTCCTAGTTGGATCCCATACATTGTTCCCGGGAGGTTTCCCTCCTTCCTGGGTGGATCCCATAGAGTATTCCCTGGGGTTCTCTCCCTTCTAGTTGGATCCCATATTGTATTCTCTCTGAGGAGAGGGCTTCTCTCCCTCCTAGTTGAATCCCATATAGTGTTCCCGGGAGGTTTCACTCCGTCCTGGGTGGATCCCATAGAGTATTCCCTGGGGCTTCTCTCCCTCCTAGTTGGATTCCATACATTGTTCCCAAGAGGTTTCACTCCATCCTGGGTGGATCCCATAGAGTATTCCCTGGGGCTTCTCTCCCTCCTAGTTGGATCCCATACATTGTTCCCGGGAGGTTTCACTCCTTCCTGGGTGGATCCCATGGAGTATTCCCTGGGGTTCTCTCCCTCCTAGTTGAATCCCATATAGTGTTCCCGGGAGGTTTCACTCCGTCCTGGGTGGATCCCATGGAGTATTCCCTGGGGTTCTCTCCCTTCTAGTTGGATCCCATATAGTGTTCACGGAGGTTTCACTCCATCCTGGGTGGATCCCATGGAGTATTCCCTGGGGTTCTCTCCCTCCTAGTTGAATCCCATATAGTGTTCCCGGGAGCTTTCACTCCGTCCTGGGTGGATCCCATGGAGTATTCCCTGGGGTTCTCTCCCTTCTAGTTGGATCCCATATATTGTTCCCGGGAGGTTTCACTCCATCCTGGGTGGATCCCATGGAGTATTCCCTGGGGTTCTCTCCCTCCTAGATGAATCCCATATAGTGTTCCTGGGTGGATCCCATATAGTATTCCCTGGGGGTTCTCTCCCTCCTAGTTGAATCCCATTAAGTGTTCCCGGGAGGTTTCACTCCTTCCTGGGTGGATCCCATAGAGTATTCCCTGGGGCTTCTCTCTCTCCTAGTTGAATCCCATATAGTATTCCCGGGAGGTTTCACTCCTTCCTGGGTGGATCTCAGAGTATTCCCTGGGGGTTCTCTCCCTCCTAGTTGGATCCCATACATTGTTCCCGGGAGGTTTCACTCCTTCCTGGGTGGATCCCATGGAGTATTCCCTTGGGCTTCTCTCCCTCCTAGTTGGATCCCATACATTGTTCCCGGGAGGTTTCACTCCTTCCTGGGTGGATCCCATGGAGTATTCCCTGGGGTTCTCTCCCTTCTATTTGGATCCCATATTGTATTCTCTCTGGGGAGAGGGATTCTCTCCCTCCTAGTTGAATCCCATATAGTGTTCCTGGGAGGTTTCACTCCTTCCTGGGTGGATCCCATAGAGTATTCCCTGGGGGTTCTCTCCTTCCTAGTTGGATCCCATATAGTGTTCCTGGGAGGTTTCACTCCTTCCTGGGTGGATCTCATAGAGTATTCCCTGGGGGTTCTCTCCCTCCTAGTTGGATCCCATACATTGTTCCCGGGAGGTTTCACTCCTTCCTGGGTGGATCCCATGGAGTATTCCCTGGGGCTTCTCTCCCTCCTAGTTGGATCCCATACATTGTTCCCGGGAGGTTTCACTCCTTCCTGGGTGGATCCCATGGAGTATTCCCTGGGGTTCGCTCCCTTCTAGTTGGATCCCATATAGTGTTCATGAGAGGTTTCACTCCTTCCTGGGTGGATCCCATAGAGTATTCCCTGGAGGTTCTCTCCCTCCTAGTTGGATCCCATATAGTGTTCCTGGGAGGTTTCACTCCTTCCTGGGTGGATCCCATAGAGTATTCCTTGGGGATCTCTCCCTTCTAGTTGGATCCCATATTGTATTCTCTCTGAGAAGAGGGCTTCTCTCCCTCCTAGTTGGATCCCATACATTGCTCCCGGGAGGTTTCACTCCTTCCTGGGTGGATCCCATGGAGTATTCCCTGGGGTTCTCTCCCTCCTAGTTGAATCCCATATAGTGTTCCCGGGAGGTTTCACTCCTTCCTGGGTGGATCCCATAGAGTATTCCCTGGGGGTTCTCTCCCTCCTAGTTGGATCCCATATAGTGTTCCTGGGAGGTTTCACTCCTTCCTGGGTGGATCCCATAGAGTATTCCCTGGGGGTTCTCTCCCTCCTAGTTGGATCCCATACATTGTTCCCGGGAGGTGTCACTCCTTCCTGGGTGGATCCCATGGAGTATTCCCTGGGGGTTCTCTCCCTCCTAGTTGGATCCCATATAGTGTTCCTGGGAGGTTTCACTCCTTCCTGGGTGGATCCCATAGAGTATTCCCTGGGGGTTCTCTCCCTCCAAGTTGGATCCCATATAGTATTCCTGGGAGGTTTCACTACTTCCTGGGTGGATCCCATAGAGTATTCCCTGGGGTTCTCTCCCTTCTAGTTGGATCCCATATTGTATTCTCTCTGGGGAGAGGGCTTCTCTCCCTCCTAGTTGAATCCCAGATAGTGTTCCCGGGAGGTTTCACTCCGTCCTGGGTGGATCCCATAGAGTATTCCCTGGGGCTTCTCTCCCTCCTAGCTGGATCCCATACATTGTTCCCGGGAGGTTTCACTCCTTCCTGGGTGGATCCCATGGATTATTCCCTGGGGTTCTCTCCCTCCTAGTTGAATCCCATATAGTTTCCTGGGAGGTTTCACTCCTTCCTGGGTAGATCCCATAGAGTATTCCCTGGGGGTTCTCTCCCTCCTAGTTGGATCCCATATAGTGTTCCTGGGAGGTTTCACTCCTTCCTGGGTGGATCCCATAGAGTATTCCCTGGGGGTTCTCTCCTTCCTAGTTGGATCCCATACATTGTTCCCGGGAGGTTTCACTCCTTCCTGGGTGGATCCCATGAAATATTCCCTGGGGGTTCTCTCCCTCCTAGTTGGATCCCATATAGTGTTCCCGGGAGGTTTCACTCCTTCCTGGGTGGATCTCATAGAGTATTCCCTGGGGGTTCTCTCCCTCCTAGTTGGATCCCATACATTGTTCCCGGGAGGTTTCTCTCCTTCCTGGGTGGATCCCATGGAGTATTCCCTGGGGCTTCTCTCCCTCCTCGTTGGATCCCATACATTGTTCCCGGGAGGTTTCACTCCTTCCTGGGTGGATCCCATGGAGTATTCACTGGGGGTTCTCTCCCTCCTAGTTGGATCCCATACATTGTTCCCGGGAGGTTTCACTCCTTCCTGGGTGGATCCCATAGAGTATTCCCTGGGGTTCTCTCCCTTCTAGTTGGATCCCATATTGTATTCTCTCTGAGGAGAGGGCTTCTCTCCCTCCTAGTTGAATCCCATATAGTGTTCCCGGGAGGTTTCACTCCGTCCTGGGTGGATCCCATAGAGTATTCCCTGGGGCTTCTCTCCCTCCTAGTTGGATCCCATACATTGTTCCCGGGAGGTTTCACTCCATCCTGGGTGGATCCCATAGAGTATTCCCTGGGGCTTCTCTCCCTCCTAGTTGGATCCCATACATTGTTCCCGGGAGGTTTCACTCCTTCCTGGGTGGATCCCATGGAGTATTCCCTGGGGTTCTCTCCCTCCTAGTTGAATCCCATATAGTGTTCCTGGGAGGTTTCACTCCGTCCTGGGTGGATCCCATGGAGTATTCCCTGGGGTTCTCTCCCTTCTAGTTGGATCCCATATATTGTTCCTGGGAGGTTTCACTCCTTCCTGGGTAGATCCCATAGAGTATTCCCTGGGGGTTCTCTCCCTCCTAGTTGGATCCCATATAGTGTTCCTGGGAGGTTTCACTCCTTCCTGGGTGGATCCCATAGAGTATTCCCTGGGGGTTCTCTCCTTCCTAGTTGGATCCCATACATTGTTCCTGGGAGGTTTCACTCCTTCCTGGGTGGATCCCATGAAATATTCCCTGGGGGTTCTCTCCCTCCTAGTTGGATCCCATATAGTGTTCCCGGGAGGTTTCACTCCTTCCTGGGTGGATCTCATAGAGTATTCCCTGGGGGTTCTTCCCCTCCTAGTTGGATCCCATACATTGTTCCCGGGAGGTTTCCCTCCTTCCTGGGTGGATCCCATAGAGTATTCCCTGGGGTTCTCTCCCTTCTAGTTGGATCCCATATTGTATTCTCTCTGAGGAGAGGGCTTCTCTCCCTCCTAGTTGAATCCCATATAGTGTTCCCGGGAGGTTTCACTCCGTCCTGGGTGGATCCCATAGAGTATTCCCTGGGGCTTCTCTCCCTCCTAGTTGGATTCCATACATTGTTCCCGAGAGGTTTCACTCCATCCTGGGTGGATCCCATAGAGTATTCCCTGGGGCTTCTCTCCCTCCTAGTTGGATCCCATACATTGTTCCCGGGAGGTTTCACTCCTTCCTGGGTGGATCCCATGGAGTATTCCCTGGGGTTCTCTCCCTCCTAGTTGAATCCCATATAGTGTTCCCGGGAGGTTTCACTCCGTCCTGGGTGGATCCCATGGAGTATTCCCTGGGGTTCTCTCCCTTCTAGTTGGATCCCATATAGTGTTCACGGAGGTTTCACTCCATCCTGGGTGGATCCCATGGAGTATTCCCTGGGGTTCTCTCCCTCCTAGTTGAATCCCATATAGTGTTCCCGGGAGCTTTCACTCCGTCCTGGGTGGATCCCATGGAGTATTCCCTGGGGTTCTCTCCCTTCTAGTTGGATCCCATATAGTGTTCACGGAGGTTTCACTCCATCCTGGGTGGATCCCATGGAGTATTCCCTGGGGTTCTCTCCCTCCTAGATGAATCCCATATAGTGTTCCTGGGTGGATCCCATATAGTATTCCCTGGGGGTTCTCTCCCTCCTAGTTGAATCCCATTAAGTGTTCCCGGGAGGTTTCACTCCTTCCTGGGTGGATCCCATAGAGTATTCCCTGGGGCTTCTCTCTCTCCTAGTTGAATCCCATATAGTATTCCCGGGAGGTTTCACTCCTTCCTGGGTGGATCTCATAGAGTATTCCCTGGGGGTTCTCTCCCTCCTAGTTGGATCCCATACATTGTTCCCGGGAGGTTTCACTCCTTCCTGGGTGGATCCCATGGAGTATTCCCTTGGGCTTCTCTCCCTCCTAGTTGGATCCCATACATTGTTCCCGGGAGGTTTCACTCCTTCCTGGGTGGATCCCATGGAGTATTCCCTGGGGTTCTCTCCCTTCTATTTGGATCCCATATTGTATTCTCTCTGGGGAGAGGGATTCTCTCCCTCCTAGTTGAATCCCATATAGTGTTCCCGGGAGGTTTCACTCCTTCCTGGGTGGATCCCATAGAGTATTCCCTGGGGGTTCTCTCCCTCCTAGTTTGATCCCATATAGTGTTCCTGGGAGGTTTCACTCCTTCCTGGGTGGATCCCATAGAGTATTCCCTGGGGGTTCTCTCCCTCCTAGTTGGATCCCATACATTGTTCCCGGGAGGTTTCACTCCTTCCTGGGTGGATCCCATGGAGTATTCCCTGGGGGTTCTCTCCCTCCTAGTTGGATCCCATATAGTGTTCCTGGGAGGTTTCACTCCTTCCTGGGTGGAACCCATAGAGTATTCCCTGGGGGTTCTCTCCCTCCTAGTTGGATCCCATATAGTGTTCCTGGGAGGTTTCACTCCTTCCTGGGTGGATCCCATAGAGTATTCCCTGGGGTTCTCTCCCTTCTAGTTGGATCCCATATTGTATTCTCTCTAGGGAGGGGGCTTCTCTCCCTCCTGGGTGGATCCTATATAGTATTCCCTGGAGGGCTTCTGTCATTCCCGGGTGGATCTCATGTAGTAATCCCTAGGAGGTTTCCCTCCTCCCGGGGTGAGTCCCATAAAGTATTCTCAGAAGGGGTTCTCTCCCTCCTGAGTGTATCCCTATAATAGGCTTTTTTGTAGGTTCACTGACACTTTTTGACCTCATTGTGACAACTAAGCACTGGTGTAGTGACTCTGGCATGCCCGGAACCCTGCTAATCAGGACTCCATGCATGTTCTCTGACCTTTAAAATGGTGTATGTTTAATTGACTTGTCCCGATTAGCATAGCCTAACTCACTTGTAAGTTGCAAGTATATGGTTCATAGGGTACCCAGGGCCTGTATGCTAGAGTGTCCCCCAGAGACTGTGGCCCTTTTTGTGCCACCCTGAGTGGGACAGGGTAAACTGGAAAGGCAGTTTTAACCTAATAATTCAACGTTGTAATTTAGGTTATGGCAAAGCCCAAACCTTCCTTTTTAGGTTTAAAGTATTTTATTAAGGCATAAAAAAAACACGGGGAGGGGAGCAGGAGGTCAGGTAAACATACAATACAAGAAGCAAAACGTTGCAGCGAGTCAGAAGAAAAAGAGGGAGGCAGGATGCCCCAGAGGGAAACAAGGCAAAGACATAAGGCAATAAGGCATTGCGAACAACCCCCCTGTAGGCCCCCACTCCCTAGGCAAGGCCAAGCCAGAATAGCACTCTGCGACACAGTAAAAGAGAAGCATACCGTTCCACCAGCCCCTCGACCCCAGAAAAGAAGGAGAAAGAAAAGCAAAGGAGGAAAGAAAAGAAAACAATACCCCAACATCCCCGTCCGAAAGTCAGCATTAGAAGCATATAACCCCACTTCCCACCCCCAACCCTCGGCCCCCAATCCGCACAATCACTCCGCCACTGGCGCCGGCGGTGTCAGCCTAAGGAGGCGCAAGTACCGTGGACACGTTAGCTCGCGAAATTCCTTGGACAGCAGTGCCAAAAAGGGATGCTAGAGCTCCTCAAACTGATCAACATTCCCAGCCACCGTTAGCGATATCTTCTCCATGCCCAGTACCTGCCAGAGCCTATGCAACCAACCAGTGATAGAGGGGGCAGTGGGGGTGCGCCAAAGTACAAGTATGTTCTGAACGGCGGAGCCTAGCGCAATTGCAATCTGCCTGCCCCTGCGGGATTTCAGCGGGTACATCAAATCATTGGGGAGGCCAAGCAAGACATACGCGGGGAAGCGCGGAAGCTCAATCTCAAAATGCCTATCCACCTCATCTAAGACTTCCTTCCAGTAGGCTGACAGCACCGGGCACTCCCAGAGAATGTGCGTGAGGGTGCCCTCCTGTCCGCAGCCGCGCCAACAACCCTTATCGCCTAATTTGCGCATCTCGTAGAGCCGCTCCGGGGTGTAGTACCAATAGGTGGACACTTTAGTGAAGGTTTCCGTCAGCCCAGTGTGGTACGCAGAGTGCCTCGCCCGATACGCAATCTTGTCCCATTCCTTGTGGCTCAGGGTCCTGCCCAGTTCCCTGTGCCAGCGCTCCCTCCCTGGGTTATGGTAATGAAACGGCGGGGGTTGGAGAAACTTATACAAATCAGTGATGAGTTTGGCGTCCGAGGCCCGGGTTACCAACCATCGCTCATAGGGCGTAATCGAACGGGCGGCGACGTCACGCACTGGAGGTTGAAGAGCCCAGTGGCGGACTTGCATGTAACGCAGTCTGTCCCCTTCCGTCAGGCCAAACTCCTGTCGGAGCTGCTGGAAGGGGAGCACGCCCTCCGGCCCGTAGATCTGGAAAAGCGCCCTGCATCCCGCACTCGCCCAGTGGGAAAAGGCCCCCGGTTCCAGACCCGGAGTGAAGTCCGGGTTGCCAGCAATGGGAGTGAACGGCGACGGAAAAGTGGTGAGCTCCCGAAGCTCACACACCGCGTCCCACACTCTTAGCGGGACCCGGGTGATAAAGGAGGCGTAGAGATTAGGCGGGCGGTGAATGCGCCGCAGGAACGGGACCTCCTGGAGGGTACGGCCTGCAACTGCCTGGTCTTGAAAGAGCCAGTGTTTGTCCGATTCCCACCGGCTCCACTCCACTAGGTATCGGAGCTGCGCCGCCTGAAAGTACTTCCGGAGGTCCGGGACTCCGAGACCTCCCGCCTCCGGGGCAAGCATGGAGAGGACCCGCTTCATCCGAGGCTTACGGCCCTGCCACACAAAGCGGGAGACGTCTGCCTGCGTCTGCCGTATCCAACCCACGGGGGGCTGAAGAGGTAGAGCGCGAAAAAGATACAGGATCTGGGGCAGTATCGTCATCTTCACCGCCGCAATACGGCCCAGCCACGAGAGTAGGCCCTTGTTCCATCGGCTGAGTTCCTCCTTTATCTTTTTGCCCAGAGAGGAATAGTTAGCTGCGACCATGGCAGGCAGGGTGGGAGCAAGCAAAATGCCCAGGTAAGGCACCGTGGAGGAGGACCACTGCAAAGGGAAGAGACTTTGAAGGTCCCGTCTGGTGTCGGCAGAGAGCGACACATCCAGTGCAGCCGACTTGGCCATGTTCATTTTAAAGCCCGCAACGCGGGCAAAAGCGTTCAGCTCCTGGACACAGGCAGGGAGTGACCGCCTGGGGTCATCTAGGGTCAGCAAGACATCGTCCGCGTATAAGCTGACAGTATGTGTGTATCGCCCCATCTTCACCCCAATAGCGTCCGGGTTGTCGCGGATCCTCTGCGCAAACGGCTCCATATAAAGGGCAAAGAGGAGCGGCGAGAGGGGGCAACCCTGTCTCGTGCCGCGCTCAATGGCGAAGCTGCTGGAGCTGTGTCCGTTGACACGCACTGACGCCGACGGTCTCCTATAGCAGTTAAAGACCATAGTGCGGAACTTCTCGCCGATCCCCAGTTTCCCGAGGACCAGCTCGAGGTATGGCCAATGAACCCTATCAAAGGCCTTCTCCGCGTCGACCGATAGCAGCATCCGCTCCCCCGGGACGCGTGAGGCCTTTTCCAGCACGTGCGTCACCCTCTTCGTGTTGTCGACCGTCTGCCTACCGGGTACAAAACCGGCCTGATCCGCCTCCACCAAACCTGGTAAGTGTAGACCCAGTCTGGCCGCCAAGATTCCGGTGTAAAGCTTGAGGTCCACATTTAGGAGCGAAATGGGCCGGTACGAGCCGCACAAGGTCCGGTCCTTCCCCGGCTTGGGGATAACCGACACAGTCGCCGAGAGGAGGTCCGGTGGGATGGCACCCGGCTCAGAGAAGGAATTGAACAAGCGAGCCAGGAGAGGAGCGACAGTGGGACAGAAGGTCTTGTAGAACAAGGCCGTGTAGCCATCCGGGCCCGGGGCTTTACCATGCTTCAGCCGTGCGATCGCGGAGATGACCTCCTCCACGTGAATGTCCCTCTCTAGGTGATCCGCCTGGGAGGGGTCCAAGGCCGGGAGGGTCACGGATTCCAGATAGGCCTCAGCCTCTCCCGGTGGGGAAGGTTCTGAAGCGTACAGTGCCTCGTAAAAGGATCGGAAGGTATCTGCCACCTCCGCGTCACCGGAAACCGGGATCCCATCCATTCCCACCAGCTCCTTCACCACATTGCGTTGCTGCGCAGCCCTGAGCCTATGGGCCAGGAGCTTA
The DNA here is from genome assembly GCF_964263255.1 of Lissotriton vulgaris. Lineage (NCBI taxonomy): Eukaryota > Metazoa > Chordata > Amphibia > Caudata > Salamandridae > Lissotriton > Lissotriton vulgaris. Next base: position 10,591,577 of record NC_141700.1, on the reverse strand, counting down.
CCGCACCTGTCTCCGCCGGTGTAAAAGGCATGTTTCAGGCGCAGCGCTGCATACTCCGCCCGATCCAGATCCAACGCAGAGAGGAGTTTTCGTGCCGCCTTCAGTTGCTTCCAAACACGAGGAGCCCCCGTCCGGCGGTGGACCTGCTCAAGCTCCCTAACCTGCGCCGTCAGTTCCTCCCTCTTGCGCTGGCGTTCCTTGTTTTCCGCCGAGGAAATGGAGATAAACTCTCCCCTGACGACTGTTTTCAAAGCCGCCCACTGCGTAGCCAGGGACGTGTCAGAGTTGTTATTGTGGGTCAGGTAGTCCTGGATGACCTCCTCCACTCGCTTCACTACCGATTTCTTATGGAGAAGCGTGTCCCGAAGCCGCCACATCCCTCTGGGGGGGGGGGGCCGCCGGCCACGCAAAGACTCCGGAAACCGGCGCATGATCGGACAGGGACAAGACCCCGATGTCCGCCGCCGTGGCGGCCGAGCGAAGCGGGCCGCTCACCAAAAGATAATCCAACCGCGAATAAGTGCGGTGCGCGTGGGAAAAGTATGAGTAGTCCCTATCGGTGGGATGCATGGTGCGCCAGAGGTCATGCAGGTCCATCTCCGCAATCTGGTCCTGTACCGCCTTAGAAAGCTCCCCTGTCTGCGGAAAGCGCTGGGCAGACCTATCTAGAGTGGAGTCGAAGACCATATTCAGGTCCCCCCCCAGGATGATATGGCGATCGGGCGAGGCAGTAACGTCCACCAACACTGATTCCAGGAAACGATCCTGGTGGTCGTTTGGGCTGTAAACCGAACCAACCGTAAAGGTAACACCTCCTAAGCGCATGCGATACACTAAGAGCCTCCCCTTCTGCTCAGCATGTTTATACAGCACCTCCCCCCTAAAGGAGCTGGCTAGAAGAATGGCCACCCCAGCGGTCTTAGTCGCAGCAGAGGAAAAGAGTTGCGTGGGGAACTTGGCAGAGCGCAACCTATGGCAATCTCTGGAAAGTAAATGGGTCTCCTGCAGGAGGCAGATATCCGCCTGCGACCCCTCCAACAGGGAGAGGATCGCCCTACGCTTCACGGGGTTATTCAGACCCTTAACATTAAGGGTCACTACTTTCAGGGGTGGCATCGCCTCCAGGGAAACAACGCGCTATGCAGCAGGCGGGGGATCAGCGGAGGGGGCGCGCGGGGCAGGGGCGCAGGGAAGGCCAGAAGCAGCATCGTATACGTTCGGACAGCTTCGGACGGGACCCCCCCCACAACAAACCAACAGTGAAACCCCCCCAAAACCCACTTATAGCAACCGGCCAACACAAAAAGCAGAAAACAACACCCCATAGTCTCAGTCTAGCCCAAATGGGCGAGTCTGCAGAAAACAGTCAAGTGGACGTCCAGCCACACACCACCCCCCCGCCCCCCCAGCCCCCAGCCCAGCATCGTTAAAGCTAAGAGCCTCTCCCCCCGGAGAAAAGTTAGGCCGTTAAGGCCACACCAGTAGATTCAGGCAAGTTCCTGGCCGCAGTCCTCAGGGCCTCCGCCATTTCAGCTCTGATGGTGGGCGAGTCTGGGCGACTCGCTGGCGCTGACGATGGGTGCCTTCTCGACCTCCGTCGGCCCCGCCGCTCGGGGCGCCGCCATGCGGGTGTAGCTCCTTCCTCCTCCGCAGCAGTAAGACCCAGCACCCCGCAGACATCTTGTAAGGAGCGCAGCTGATGCAGTACCCCATTCCATCGAAAGATAAGACGGAAGGGGTGACCCCAGGAATAGGCTGTCTCGTGCTCTCGCAGAAAGTCCGTAGCGATGCGGAAAGACCTGCGCTTTTGCAGTGTGATGGCGGACAGGTCCTGATAGAGCGCCACAGGTCTTTCTCGGAAGGTCAGTGGTTGCTTCCTACGGGCCTCTGTCATGGTGCGCTCCTTTAGGGGGAAATCCGGCAAGAATGCCAGGATATCAGGCGGGGGTGCCGATGACTGGCGCTGGCGGCCCACCCTGTGAGCTCTGTCAATGCGGATTGGGAAATCCGCTCCTTCCTCCAAGATGTCGCGGAACAGGTCCTGCAGATAAGCCACTAGGTCCTCACCTTCATCGGCGGATGGAACACCCCGCACCCGGATGTTATTCCGCCTGGACCTGTTCTCGAGGTCCTCCGAGTGGGCCTGGAGCTCGACACATTGCTCCCGGAGGCGGAGGACGTCCTGTTGGAGATCGGTTATCTCCTCATCGCGACGTTGAGCCGCCGTCTCCACAGTATCGACCCGTTCGCCCAGGCCCTCGACTTCCCTGCGCACCTCCCGGACCTCTCCAGCCACTTCGGTCTTAAGAGTTTGAAATTCCTCCTTGAGGGAGGTGAATAAGTCCTCTGTAGGAAGGGGGAGGCTCTAGTTGGCGCAGTGTAACACTAGCGACAAGCAGGGACTCTCTCTTCCTCGTCAGGGCTGAGGGTTACCTTCCAGACAACCTCTGCTTACCCTCTAGGTAGTGTGGCTTAAGCAGTCGTAGGCTAATCTTTGGGGCACATAGGGTTAAACACTTGCAACAGTACACCTTCACAACCAACCCACCACACAACAAGACCAGACTGTATTCTTGTAAAAATATATATCTTTATATAGATTTTACGCAGGCTTGTGAATACAGTCAATAACTTTATGGATACGGTTGCAGGATACTTGATTCAGGTTACCACAGTTCTTATCTCAGTTCTCTTGAGGCCCGTAGGCCGGGGTTAACCAAAGTTCTTTGTGGAGCCGGCGGCTTCCAGGGGATCTGTCCCACATCGCGTTGCCTTCCCGGGGTCGCTGATCGTTGCGGCTCTTCGGCCGAGCAGGTCACTGGTCGTCCGGGGCAGCGGTGCTCTGTGGCGGCACGGTCCTCTCCTCGTCGTCCGCTCCGACCTTGGAGACGGCGGCTGTGCGGCGGTGACAAGTGGCAGTACGGTCCCCAAGTGCAGGACGTACCCAGCCAAATGTCGGTGCAGCTGTGGGCTCACAGCTGGGCTGTCGGGCAGGCTACCGACCTTGTGGATTCTCGTAGGGCAACTGCCCGTCCTTGCAGGTGAGTGACTGCTCGCTGTGCAGTCTCCTCGAAAGCTCAGACCGGACGGGTCCTCCTTCCCTTTGCTCTCGGGCTCCCGGTGCAGTTGCGGTCACGGTGTTCGGACTAGCGGCGGCTGGTCCTTGCTTTGCTCCCGCTGTTGCTGTGGGCCCCGGTCACGGTGGTCGGGATGACGTTGATGCCTTAGAGGAGATTCCTCTTTGTCGATGCTGCGGCGATGGTCAGCACCCGCAGTCGCTTTCTTCCAAGGGGGTAGCGTCCACTGGTCCTGGGACGCTGGTCAGGGGGCAAGTTCAGTTGCAAGCCCTTGGAGATCTCTTTGCAGAGTTTGGCACAAGTAGCACAAAAGTCTTTTCGTAGTCTTATTGTCTTCCTCTCCTTCAGCAGCAAGGCACCAGACACAGGCAAGAGTCAGCACCCTTCCTTGTCTCTCACGGTCCTTCTCGTAGGGCAGAGTCTTTCTGTGGCCCAAACCGGATCTAACTTTCAAGGAGCAGGGCTCCTTCTTTTAATAGGCCAATTCTTTTGTTCTCGCAGGCCAGGGGGGCCTTTGCATAGCCACTCTCAGTTCTGGAGTACCCCGGCGGGTGTACTCCGGCTTCTGCTTTCAGTGTGAGGGGCAGGCGCATCAGACGCCCCACAGGAGGTGGAGCCAGCATTGTCCGGACAGGGGTGGCCAGAGTACCTTGTTGATGGGGCTTCGCCCTTCCTGGGCCAGGTGCCGGCAGAGTCATCCGCCGCTCCCCAGGAGGGTGGAGCCAGCATTGTGGTGGCCGAGCACAGTGACAGTTCGAGTCAAGAGGCACTCCTACCTCCCACTAAGGTGTAATCTGCGCATTCACCACCTGTCATCCCTCCAGCCCTGTCACTCACACATCCCAGACAGTCGGATACACATACTGGCAGAGGCAACTGAAATGGTTAGGCAAGCAAATGCTAACTTTCTAAAAGTAGCATTTGCAAACCCAGGATACTGAAATAAACTTGCCTACAAGAAATATCTCATTATCCTGAGTTCAGGCATACTAAACATGACTCACTACCATGCTCCTTGAGCCTGCGGGGGTTATAGGTTGTAATAATCCTCGCAGCTCAGTCTGGCCTAATGGAGCAGGTAGCCTTCAGTAGTGAAATACGGTCTTCGTTGTAAGTCACTACCAGGACATGCCACGCACATCAGGGCTTGTCCTACCTTACACCTACAACGCACCCTGCCCGCAGGCCTACCATAGGGGTGGCTAATATGTAGTCAAGGGAAGGGTCGGTGCTGGCAAGTGGGGACACTTGCCCAGCTAGCGTGACAGTACGAGACCGCACGCGGGTTCTGCGGTCGCAGTTCCCAGACACATCTTTACGGCTGCTTGGGTGGGTGGCGCAACCAGCGCTGCAGGCCCACCAGCAGTATTGGCATCTACAAGCCCCGGCACTCTCTCGTGCGCTTTACTAGGGTCTAACAGTAAATCCAATGCACCAATCAGGGATACCAATCGTATATACAATTTACAGTAGGGAGCACTTGCACTGCGGCACGGATCAGCCGTGGCGCAGTGCCCTGAGTATCGGAAAACCAGCAAAACATCGGAGGCACATCAGCAAAAAGTGGAAGGGAGACTCACGCCAAGGTGCCAGGTCTAACATGTGTCCCCTCCAGCTGAAATGTGGGGGGAACTACCCTTCCCCAGGGAGTTCCACATCACTAAGGCGGAAAAGTCTGGACAGACCGTCAGCGTTGGCGTGATCGGTGCCAGGGCGGTGTTCCACCGTAAAGTCCATACTCTGTAGAGAAATGGACCACCTCAACAGTTTCGGGTTCTCACCCCTCATTTGCATCAACCATCTGAGGGGCCTGTGGTCCGTCTGAACTCGGAAGTGAGACCCAAACAAGTAGGGTCTTAGCTTCTTCAGTGCCCAGACCACAGCAAATGCTTCTCGCTCTATTGCACTCCACCTACTTTCCCGTGGAGGTAACCTCCGACTTATGAAGGCTACGGGTTGGTCAAAGCCCTCCTCAGTCATCTGTGAAAGAACAGCCCCTACACCATGCTCTGAAGCGTCTGTTTGCACAATGAACTCCTTGGAGAAATCGGGGGCCAGGAGCACGGGCGCCGTGCACATGGCAGTCTTCAGGGTGTCGAAAGCTTTCTGACAGGTGTCAGTCCAAATCACATTCCTGGGCTGCTTTTTCGAAGTCAGCTCTGTCAAGGGGGTCACAATCGTGCCATAGCCCTTGACAAACCTCCTGTAATACCCAGTGAGCCCCAGGAAGGCTCTCACTGCAGTCTGGGTCTTGGGGGGTTCCCAAGCCAGGATGGTTTCGATTTTGGGCTGCAAGGGGGCTACCTTGCCACTCCCAACCTGGTGTCCCAAGTACACCACGGAACCCTGCCCAATCTGGCACTTGCTTGCCTTGATTGTGAGGCCTGCTCTGCGCAGGGCCATCAACACTTCCCAGAGGTGTCGCAGGTGTTCGGGCCAGGTGCCGCTGAACACCGCGATGTCATCCAGGTAGGCGGCACTGAACTCGTCCAGTCCAGCCAACACCTGGTTGACCAATCTCTGAAAGGTGGCAGGGGCATTCTTCATTCCAAATGGCATAACCCGGAACTGGAAATGCCCATCTGGGGTAGAGAATGCCGACCTCTCCTTTGCCCCATCGGTCAAGGCGATCTGCCAGTACCCAGACGTTAAATCAAACGTGCTGAGGAACCGGGCAGCCCCTAGCCGATCAATGAGCTCGTCAGCTCTGGGGATGGGGTGCGCGTCAGTCTTCGTGACTGAATTGAGTCCTCTGTAGTCCACACAGAACCGGAGTTCGGGTGTGGCTCCCGGCGCAGCAGCCTTCGGAACCAAGACCACGGGGCTGGACCAAGGACTGCTGGAAGACTCAACCACCCCGAGGGCAAGCATCTTGGAGACCTCCTCCTTGATGCAGGCCCGTACCCTGTCAGTCACCCGGTAAGCCTTATGCTTCACCGGTAAGCTGTCTCCAGTGTCCACATCATGGACGCACCAATCTGTGACACTCGGAACCAGGGAGAACAGGTCTGGAAACTGCCCCAGCAACTGGCGGCAGTCCTCCTGTTGTTCGGCGGTCAGGGAGGGTGAGAGGTTAACTCCATCCACTGACCCATCCTTCTCACAGGCCACCAAGAGGTCCGGTAGAGGCTCTGACTCCTCCTCCATTCCGTCATCGGTTGCCAACAACATGCCCACTTCGGACCTTCGCAAGTGGGGCTTGAGGCGGTTGACATGTAGGACCCGCAAAGGGTTCCTGGGCGTCTTCATGTCCACCAAGTATGTCACGGGGCTCTTCCGCTCCACAACCTCAAAGGGTCCTGTCCACTTATCTTGAAGGGCACAGGGCTCCACTGGGGCCAGGACATACACCTCCTGTCCAGGCTGAAGCTCGACCAGAGTGGCATTCTGATCGTACCACCGCTTCATTTCTTCCTGGCTCGCTTCCAGATTTGCCTCGGCAAGTTGTCTGAAGCGCCTGGTTTGGTTTCTGAAGGCCAGCATGTAGCTATATACATTCTGGGGAGGTTTCCTGGGAGATTGCTCCCAGCCTTCCTTTACCAAACTCAGTGGTCCTTTCACGGGGTGGCCGTACAGTAGTTCAAAGGGGCTGAACCCTAGGGACTTCTGTGGTACCTCGCGATATGCAAACAGCAGGCATGGTAAGAGGACGTCCCACTTACGCCTCATCGGACCTTCCAGGCCCATGATCATGCCTTTGAGGGTTCGGTTGAATCTTTCAACCAACCCGTTACCTTGGGGATGGTAGGGGGTGGTGAACTTGTACGTTACGCCACACTCCTGCCAAAGGGACTTCATATATTTCGATATGAAATTGGTCCCCCTGTCGCTCACCACCTCTAGAGGGAATCCTACTCGTGAGAAAATTCCCATCAGTGCACGCCCCACCACGGGAGCCGTCACTGTCCTCAGAGGAATGGCTTCAGGGTACCGGGTGGCATGGTCCACCAAGACCAGGATGAACCTGTTGCCCATGGCTGTCTTGGGGTCCAGAGGCCCAACGATGTCAATACCCACTCGCTGGAATGGCGTACCGACCACAGGGAAGGGTTGGAGGGGAGCCTTGTTCTTCCCTCCCGTCTTCCCACTTGCCTGGCAAGTCGGACAGGTTCTGCAATAAGCATCTGAACTCTTATGCATTTGGGGCCAGTAAAAGTGGGTGACAAGCCTGTCATAGGTCTTGTCCATCCCCAAATGTCCAGCTAAAGGCACATCATGAGCCAGACCCAGTAGGAAGGCTCTGAACTTCTGGGGTACCACCAGCACACGGGCTGACCCAGGTTCAGCAGCCTTAGGCTCCGAATACAGGAGGTCGTTCTCCCAGTACACGTAATGTGTTTTGGCCTGAACACCATTGGCCTGGTCTGCAGCCTGCTGCCGCATACCCACGAGAGAAGGGCATTCTTTCTGCTCCCTGCAGAATTCCTCCCTGGAGGGTCCTCCTTCTTGCTGCCAATGGGTCAGCTCAGGCAGGTCCCCCAGTTCAGCGATCTGTTCCCCCGTAGGCTCCAGGGCATCCCCCTCAAGGTCTGCCTCCTCCTGGACCGTAGGAACTTCCGGGGCCGGTTTCCCGCGCCCCCTGCGCCTTCTCCCTAAGGCCGGTTCCTGGGCCTCTCCATCAGGCCCCAGGACCTCTCGATCACCCTTACTGGCTGCCATCGACCGGGTGGTTACGCACGCCCAGTCAGGCAGACCCACCATCCGCAGGTGAGTCGTTTTCTCCACCTTTTCCCAAGGGGAGTGCTCCAAGTCGTTCCCTAGCAAACAGTCAACAGGCATGGTTTTTCTCACACAGACCTGCAGAGTACCAGAGACCCCCCCCCACTCGAAGGGAACTTGAGCCATCGGACACTGACTCTCAGAATTATCAGCGTTGATAACCCTACAGTAGGCATGGGGTACAACCTGCTCTTGAGACACCAGGTGCTGCCTCACTGCAGTCACACTGGCTCCTGTGTCTCTAAGAGCCTCGGCTTCCTTACCATTGATGATCACCACCTGCCCATATTTTTTAGTGTTAGAGGGCAGGTAGTTCGTAGGGATCATCTCGCTGTCTCCTAACGAGACCAGGGTCATGTGAACGGGATCTCCACCCCCCGGGACCATCATTTCTTCTCCCAGGTGAACGCTAGTCACTTGTCGGGGCGGAGCACCAGTGGGTGCGGGTCTTCCAAATAGGCGACACTTGGGGTCACTGGATATGTGCCCAGGCTCGCCACATTTGAAACAATTGAAGGGCCCCTTTGGAACAGGTTTACCTGTCGGGGCCCCATTCTGCTTCGGGGGTGGGGGAGGCTGAGAACCCTGCTGCGGATTCCCTTGGGAACTACTTTGGGGGCCTTTTTGGAACCCTTTCTGTTTTCCCCCTTTGTCCCCCCCACTCTTCTGCTGGGGACCCTGCCCACTCTTGGCGGAATCTCCCACGGGACCCTTGTGGACCCTGGTGCTGAGCCAGCGGTCCGCCTCCTCAGCAAGCTTCCTCGGGTTGGACAGCTTGCTATCGATCAGGTGTTGGCGTAACTCAGGAAAACAGTGATCAGACAAGTGCTCCCATGCAATTAAATCAAAGAGACCTTGAAAATCATTAACTTTGTTACCTTTCACCCAACCATCCAGCGCTCTGCAAAAGTAAGTCACATACTCCACATACGTATTCCCAGGCCGCTTAGTACATCCCCTAAACTTCTGTCTATACATTTCAGGGGTAAGCCCGTACCTGTTCAACAAAGCTTCTTTCATGTGGATATAGGACCTCTGATTCTCAACGGGCAAATCTAGCAAGGTATCTCTCCCTTCGCTAAGGAACCTTCCCCACAACCCCGCTCCCCAATCCTTGTCAGGGACCCGGTGGGAGGACATGGCTACCTCATATGCCCTAAACCATTGTCCTATGTCATCCCCCTTAAAGAACTCCTTGACTACGTCCTTCGGGATATGCACTCTTGACTCTACCTGCACTGGCGATGTGCTGCCACCAGAGGGAGGACGATCCAAGTCTCTCTCCTTGAGACTTATCTCCCTCATTTTCACCTCATAATCCATCTGGTGCTTTCGCTCTTCCAGCGCCATTCTTTTCGTTTCGAGCTCCAGCTGGATTTTCAATTCTGCCAACTTCCTTTCGTGATTCCGGGTTTCCTTCCTGTCCGCCAGTTCCTCTGGCGACAGGCCTTTTCCAAAGCTGTGTTCGCTGTCCTGCCGCTCGAGATCGATCAGATCCCCAAGCGCATTCTGCTCCTCCGTTGCATTCTGCTCGGCGAGGACGTCTTGCTCTTCCGGGGTCTTTCGGGACTCTATCCAGGCTTTCAGGGCCTTGGAGAGCTGCGTTTTGTTTTTGCAGCCAGCGTGCGGAACTTTGAGTTTCTTGCAAAAGAATTTCAGTTCGTCCTTGGAATATTTATCCACTTTGGCGGGGTCCCACTCTACCTCCAACACCTCGGAGGTTGTGGACTCCGCTCCATCCAGGCTCTTTGTGCCCGGCATGGTTTCTGCACTCGGAATCTTCTTTCGGCAAAATTCAAAAAGCAAAGTCTGTGGCCAAGTACCTGGACCGTAGTCCTTGTGCAGTGGTCAGAAGCTTAGGTATAGATATCGCAAGTGTAAATTCGAAATCCTCACCGCTGCGTCCAATGTAGGAAGGGGGAGGCTCTAGTTGGCGCAGTGTAACACTAGCGACAAGCAGGGACTCTCTCTTCCTCGTCAGGGCTGAGGGTTACCTTCCAGACAACCTCTGCTTACCCTCTAGGTAGTGTGGCTTAAGCAGTCGTAGGCTAATCTTTGGGGCACATAGGGTTAAACACTTGCAACAGTACACCTTCACAACCAACCCACCACACAACGAGACCAGACTGTATTCTTGTAAAAATATATATCTTTATATAGATTTTACGCAGGCTTGTGAATACAGTCAATAACTTTATGGATACGGTTGCAGGATACTTGATTCAGGTTACCACAGTTCTTATCTCAGTTCTCTTGAGGCCCGTAGGCCGGGGTTAACCAAAGTTCTTTGTGGAGCCGGCGGCTTCCAGGGGATCTGTCCCACGTCGCGTTGCCTTCCCGGGGTCGCTGATCGTTGCGGCTCTTCGGCCGAGCAGGTCACTGGTCGTCCGGGGCAGCGGTGCTCTGTGGCGGCACGGTCCTCTCCTCGTCGTCCGCTCCGACCTTGGAGACGGCGGCTGTGCGGCGGTGACAAGTGGCAGTACGGTCCCCAAGTGCAGGACGTACCCAGCCAAATGTCGGTGCAGCTGTGGGCTCACAGCTGGGCTGTCGGGCAGGCTACCGACCTTGTGGATTCTCGTAGGGCAACTGCCCGTCCTTGCAGGTGAGTGACTGCTCGCTGTGCAGTCTCCTCGAAAGCTCAGACCGGACGGGTCCTCCTTCCCTTTGCTCTCGGGCTCCCGGTGCAGTTGCGGTCACGGTGTTCGGACTAGCGGCGGCTGGTCCTTGCTTTGCTCCCGCTGTTGCTGTGGGCCCCGGTCACGGTGGTCGGGATGACGTTGATGCCTTAGAGGAGATTCCTCTTTGTCGATGCTGCGGCGATGGTCAGCACCCGCAGTCGCTTTCTTCCAAGGGGGTAGCGTCCACTGGTCCTGGGACGCTGGTCAGGGGGCAAGTTCAGTTGCAAGCCCTTGGAGATCTCTTTGCAGAGTTTGGCACAAGTAGCACAAAAGTCTTTTCGTAGTCTTATTGTCTTCCTCTCCTTCAGCAGCAAGGCACCAGACACAGGCAAGAGTCAGCACCCTTCCTTGTCTCTCACGGTCCTTCTCGTAGGGCAGAATCTTTCTGTGGCCCAAACCGGATCTAACTTTCAAGGAGCAGGGCTCCTTCTTTTATAGGCCAATTCTTTTGTTCTCGCAGGCCAGGGGGGCCTTTGCATAGCCACTCTCAGTTCTGGAGTACCCCGGCGGGTGTACTCCGGCTTCTGCTTTCAGTGTGAGGGGCAGGCGCATCAGACGCCCCACAGGAGGTGGAGCCAGCATTGTCCGGACAGGGGTGGCCAGAGTACCTTGTTGATGGGGCTTCGCCCTTCCTGGGCCAGGTGCCGGCAGAGTCATCCGCCGCTCCCCAGGAGGGTGGAGCCAGCATTGTGGTGGCCGAGCACAGTGACAGTTCGAGTCAAGAGGCACTCCTACCTCCCACTAAGGTGTAATCTGCACATTCACCACCTGTCATCCCTCCAGCCCTGTCACTCACACATCCCAGACAGTCGGATACACATACTGGCAGAGGCAACTGAAATGGTTAGGCAAGCAAATGCTAACTTTCTAAAAGTAGCATTTGCAAACCCAGGATACTGAAATAAACTTGCCTACAAGAAATATCTCATTATCCTGAGTTCAGGCATACTAAACATGACTCACTACCATGCTCCTTGAGCCTGCGGGGGTTATAGGTTGTAATAATCCTCGCAGCTCAGTCTGGCCTAATGGAGCAGGTAGCCTTCAGTAGTGAAATACGGTCTTCGTTGTAAGTCACTACCAGGACATGCCACGCACATCAGGGCTTGTCCTACCTTACACCTACAACGCACCCTGCCCGCAGGCCTACCATAGGGGTGGCTAATATGTAGTCAAGGGAAGGGTCGGTGCTGGCAAGTGGGGACACTTGCCCAGCTAGCGTGACAGTACGAGACCGCACGCGGGTTCTGCGGTCGCAGTTCCCAGACACATCTTTACGGCTGCTTGGGTGGGTGGCGCAACCAGCGCTGCAGGCCCACCAGCAGTATTGGCATCTACAAGCCCCGGCACTCTCTCGTGCGCTTTACTAGGGTCTAACAGTAAATCCAATGCACCAATCAGGGATACCAATCGTATATACAATTTACAGTAGGGAGCACTTGCACTGCGGCACGGATCAGCCGTGGCGCAGTGCCCTGAGTATCGGAAAACCAGCAAAACATCGGAGGCACATCAGCAAAAAGTGGAAGGGAGACTCACGCCAAGGTGCCAGGTCTAACATCCTCCATGAAGGACCGCGTGACCGGCGGCTCGCCCGCAGTTGCGTCCGTTGATGCCCGGGAGGCCCCCGGGGACGGCTGCGTCCTGTCGCGTAGTTGCTGGGACCTGCCGAGCATTTCCGGCAAGGTGCGATCTCCTCGTGCCGCGCCACGTCTTCCAGTCATCTTGGGGCCCGGCAAAGCCCAGGGTCAGTTGCTGTAGGCGAGCGCCGCCGCTCGCGGGCACCAGATGTGAGGCCCTCGCCGAGGACAAGGGTAGTGCGTCACAGGCGACAAAATGGCGGTCCGGGCCTGGGCAAGACGGCCCCCGGGCCAGTAGGGCAGGCAGCAACGTCCGAATGGAGGCCTCCCGCCTCGTGCTCCCAGGGAGGGCAGCAGATGAGTCGGTGCCAGGACGAGTCGAGGCTCCCGTGTGAGAAGGGTGCGGGCAGGGGTCACTGGGCTCAGCCACACAAAGACAAGATGGCGGGAGGGTGGGACCCTGGAAGGCAGCCCGGGCCAGCAAGTCCGTGGGCAACTCTCAAATGATAACGGGTCCGGAAAGTATGAAACCGGTGCCCCCCTCCTTCACCAGTTGATTTGCCCGGCTCGGGCACTGCTCGAACTCCGCCATCCAGCGCCTCCAGGCGCGGAGTTCGCAAGGTGTCACCCTTCGAGACCCCGAGTAGGGGGGGGATTGCCGGTGCAGGGCTAAGGTCCGTTGCCCAGCAATGGTGCCTGCCACCAGGGCACCGGCCAGGAAGCCGCCTCACTCCGCGGAGTCCGTCTAGTCCGCTCCCTCTGGATCTCCGGCGTTCCGCTTTTCAGCACTCGGGCCAGCCAAGGCGCGCGGACAGCGCCGCACTACGCTCCGCCTCCAGGCTCTTCTCCTCGGGGCGACCCGGGCTCCACTCCTCGGAGCGATCTCCGAATAAACTTTTCGGGAACTTCCCCCGGGGCCACAGAAGTCAAAGTGGCACCAAAATGTGCCCCACGGACTCCGGCACAGTCCTCTCACCCGCGGAGCAGCCGCGGGGGGAGAGAAGCGCAGAAATCAGGGCTCAGGCTGAGCTGGGCCGGAGGAGCTACGGGAGGAAGCGTCCGCTCACCCCGCCATCTTGGCCACGCCCCTCAAACCTTCCTTTTTAATATTTCTAAATCAGCCCTAAGGTAGACCTAACAAGCCATTAGGCTGGGTGCTGTATACCAAAAAGTAGAATATGTACTTTTACATATCCCAGTAGTAAAAAACCCAAACTTGTCATTTTTACTGTGGAAAGGCTAAGTAGTCCCATTGGCAAGTACAAAGCAAGCTACCGACTGACACTTCAGCCCTGCTAACTTCTGAATTTGAATACTAAAGTCGGTGCTGTAAGGTATCAAAAGAATCAGTGCATTAAATCAGATTTAATGGTTGAATCAAATTAAATGTTACTGGTGAGCAAAGTGCAACTTAAGAAGTTGCCACTTTAGTTGCCCATGGTTTCATGTGCCCAATTACTGTTGTACTCAGGGTCTGCCTGCAGACACCTTTCTATCCTCCCGAGGGGACGTGCTGACGCCTCCCAGGAAAGATGACAATAGAGGCCTGCCACTGGAGGAGGTGTTACCTCCTCTGGGCTGGAAGCCACATGGGTGTTTGGCCAAAAGGCGAGCTTCAAACAAGAAGCTGCCTTTGAAGGGCAAATGGGGAACACTTGGGGGAGCGGCTGCTCTATTGTTTAGGTATCATAAAACAATGTCTCAAAAGGGTGTACATTAAAGGTCAGTTGCACGTTGAACAATTAGTAGCTGAGAATAGAATCAAAGCGGGAGAATAAACCAGGGAGACAACATGCTTTTGTAACATAAATTGTATTTTAGTGAATATACACATTTGACTTATTAAGCTTGATATAATTCTACCATCTTGGGAATGGGAGTGCACCCTGGAATAGCTAGATGTCACACTTCCCAGTATGTGGTCGTCAGGAACAAGGGAACCTGGTAGCACATTGCCTACAAACTGCATCCTACCCTGAGGACACCCCTGGCACCCAGAACCCAGATCTGGACTAGACTCAAAGGAGGACCGAAGAAGGACTGCCTTGCTGCACTGTGGAACCAGCAAAGATGGGCTGCATTGGCGTAGACTGCAGCTGACGAATCTGGTGGCTAGTAAAGGAGAGGGACTGTGTCCGTTGTGTCCTGCCAAGGAGAAGCCATCTCCAGAGCCCAGTCAAAGCCAAAATACTCTCCGGGTCAGTGAGCTGGCCTCCTGCTCACAGCACAGGGACAAAAAAGCTGAGAATCCTGCTGGGGTAAGTTGATAGCGAAAAGTCTTCAACCCACCGCCAACCACCCGAGTTCCCTTTACCCAGGAATGTTGTTGAAGTGCAGCTGGGACTTCTGAGTTATTGACCCAGGAAGGATTGGCCTGTCACTGCAATACTGGGAGACTGGTCTTCTGCCAGCACCAAGGTGACTTTGAGGGACGTCATCTCTGTGACCAGGACCACCTCACCCCTTGTGTGGACTGAGAAGTAGTTGAAACAAGATCTCCTGTTGCCTGCATTGCAGCCACAGTATCCCTTGATCATTTTCAGCATCCTTCATCCCTTGCATCAGAACAACTTCCAAAGGAAAGCTCTGCAAAGGATTTTAGGCCTGATACCGACTGAAAACTGCTTCACCTGCTGAGGGAACTGCTTCTGGGGACCTGGCTGGTCCTCCTGCCTGGCTCTACACTGGAGCTGGTCACCTAAAGTGACCCCCGTGTGACCACATTACACCTACTCTAAACGTTTTGCTGAAAACATTTGTTTCAAATTTCTTGAATTTGTTTGGGGGTTGAGTGATATAACCTGATTTACTATACAGTGTAAATTCTATATCTCCAGAGCCCTCTGGTGGATCTTTGTTGTTGTGGTGTCCAAAAATCTATAAAAATGCAGTCTATTTTTATAAATTGGTGTTGAATTTCTTTGGTGTCTTCTCGTTCTTCCTCAATGGTTTGGGTGCTGTTTAAATGCTTTACACTTGTTCCTCTGTGTGAGCCTCGCTGCCAACACCCAGAGCTCCCCATGTTTAACCTGAGGGTTTGACAGACGAACCTCAAGGGTCCTAAAGAGGTTGGTGGGTGTTTTACACAGAGAGGTTGCACAACCACACCATGTAATGCACTGCATTTCCTCACAATCCCACATGGTATTTTTGGTGAGAGGGGGCTTCGGTCCATACTGGGTGAATCCCACAAAGTACTCTTTTTGGGGAAGGGGCTGCTCTCCCTAATTGTGAAGATCCCATATAGTGTTTGCAATTTGATGGGGGCTTCTCTTCAACCTTTGTGGATACCATATACTATTCTTTCTGAGGTGGGCGCTTCTCTCCCTCCTGGGTAAATCCCATATAGTATTCTCTTTGGGAAGGGGCTTCGTTCCCTCCTGGTTAGATCCGATATAGTATTCCCTGGCGGGGTAGGGGCTGCTCTCCTTCTGGGAGGATCTCATATAGTATTGTTTCTGGGTAGGGGGATTATCTCCCTCCTAGGTGAATCCCATATAGTATTCTCTCTTGGGATGGGCTTTTCTTCCTCCTGAGTGGATCCCATATTGTATTCTCTCTGGGGAGCTGGCTTCTGTCCTCCCAGGTGGATCCCAAATAGTATTCTCTTTGGGGAGGGTGTTTCTCTCCCTCTTGGGTGGATCCCATAAAGTATTCACTTGGGAGGGACTTATCTCCTTCCCGGATGGATCCATATAGTATTCACTTTCGAGAGGGGCTTTTCTCCTTTCTGGGTGAATCTCATATAGTATTCTCTTTGGGAGGGGGTTTGTCTCCCTCCCTGGTGGATCCCATATAGAATTCACTTTCAAGAGGGGCTTCTCTCCCTCCCGGGTGGATCCCATATAGTATTCTCTTTGGGAGGGGCTTCTCTCCCTCATAGGTGGATCTGATATAGTGTTCTATGGGAGGGCTTCTCTCCCTCTCGGGGTGATCGTCCCATATAGTATTTGCATTGGAGAGGGGCATCTCTCCATCCTTTGTGGATCCCATATAGTATTTGTGAGAAGTTGGCCCGATATGCAGCGTTCGCTATTCTAGCGACCACTATGTATCGTTCCAAACGACCCTTATGGTGATTGGTTGTAGGTCAACCTTAGACCAGCTATCCCTGTAGCGTGGATACGAGCAGTCTTCGGGCTAAACTCTAGAGGGCGTGTTAAGCCAGCTGTTATACCATCACATACCCCTTGAACACCAAGTGAAAGGACACCACACAAGTGTTATGAAAATAAACTGTATATTTATTAAGAATCACAACAGCCCTGGACTCTTTATGAGGACAGGGTGCTAAGCACAGAACCAAAGCTCTTAGAAAATACTTCAAGTGCACAATTAAACAAATGCCCGAGGGCACGGAAAGTTCTAATGGTCTCGGGCGGACCCGACAAGGCAAGTCGGAAGCGAGGGACTCAGGACCCTAGAGTAAGGAGGCTATGCGGACACCGGAGTGCCGAAGTTACCTAGCCACGAGGGCTGCGGCTGCATAAGTCTTACAGGCGTCGGGGTCTTCGCTGACGAGCCAGGAGCCGGAAGAAAAGGAGTTGCTGGCCGGCGACCAGTGCTGAATAGTTCGTAGAGATCCAAGCCTGGATCAGAGATCGTTGATACCTGAAAGCTGAGGGGACCAAGTTCGTACTACTAGCCAGTAGTCAGAGGGTACCAGGAAGGCACCGGATGGCCGTCACCTCGACTAGGTGAGTGGGCGACGCTAGGCTCTGCAGTCTCACGGACCAGGAGGCGTTGTCGGCGACCAGGATGGAGGTGCGAGCTGTCCCACGAAGATCGATGCTGTCGGCGTCGCTGGGCCCAGGATTGGGGCAACAAGCCTTGGCAGATTTCAGGGCCACGAGGTGGGCCTAAAATGGCGTCTTGAGTGGACCAGGAGGGTCCGGGGTGCTTCTCTCAAAAAAGGAAGCAAAGGCCAGTCTGGAGCAACCAGACCAGCAGCGTTGGTTGTCGGGTGACGTCAAAGAAGGGCACAAGCCAGCGGCTAGTGACCAGACAACGTGTTGAGCGGCGAGCAGAAGGGCCCCACGCAGATCGTGGAGATGCTGGGAGGCTGCACTTCGGTGCTGGAGAGGCTCAGGGTCGGGGCTTCTCGGACCCCAGAGCACTCACCAGAGGATTCCTTCGGTGATCGTGCTGGTTTAAGAAAGCGTGCAGGTTTTGATGATGGCCGGTCCCTCGAGGTCTCGTCGCACCCACAGATCTCAGCTGAGCTGACGACGTGGGTAGAGGTCAGAGGTGCCAGGGAAGCCGGTTCTCGTCGAGCTGGGCAGTCAGATTCCTGAGGAAGGACTTGCAGCAAACCGCAGAGTTCTTAGATGGTGCCTGTGGATGCAGGGTGACTACTCCTTAGCCACAAGGGAGAAATCTTGAGAAGAGTCTTGAATGTCCTTTCGTAGAAAGTAGTTCTTGATTCAAAGATGATCTGATTTGGAAGGGTCCCCGCTCCGGCCTTTATCCTAAAGAAAGGGGTGGGTACATGACTAGGTCCTGCCCTAGGGGTGGGACCAGGAAGGGGGGTAGTTACACCCCTCTCCCCCTGCTGGACTTTCCCCAGGTCAGGGGCTGCGCGCCCCTGGAACTGGTTCTAGCCGGCAGATGCGTAGTGAGCACCGGGGTGCCACTCCGCAGTCACCTTCTTGCAAAGCCCTACCTACCCAGAATACACAAACCCTGTCTGGGACGGTGCGACACCGCCCTCGACAGGAAACCCTTTGTCCGAGATCTCCTCGCTGGAAGGTCTCCCAGCAGCAGGAGGTCAGACTCGTGTCTGTGGTGGCAGCGTCCATTTTGTGGAGCTGAGGCTTCAGTTAACTTTAACCGGGGTTCACAGTTACGTACATGTCGTGTCCCTCTAGAAGGGTGGAATGCTAACCTCATCGCCAGTATTGGTACGGGGTCAGCATCCCGATTCGTATGACACCTTACTCGACATGTCTTGATAACGCGATACCGAAGTTACCGATATGGTACGCGTTATCATGGAACAGCCATTGGGTCTTGGTTCCGCAAGCTGCAACCGGGCTCGGCTCGTGCCAGAGTCCAATTCACACGATTCCACGCACTCTGCCTTCAGGATTGTCAAGGCCTGCCATAGGAGTGGCTGATAGGAATGCGGGTGTCCATTTTAGGGTTAGATATAGGGATACTATATCTATAGCAACGGGCGAGTACGCCACGTTGCCCCAGCTGTCGCGCAGCCAGTTGTGTCAGATTTAGATGGCCATCCAGGGGTGGCATAATACATGCTTCAGCCCCTGGTAGGCCCTGGGTACACCGATGCCCTGAGTTACAGGGTCTGACAGGGTGGCCCAGTTCCAATTGGAAATGTACCTAAGGTACATGGAATCCATTTTAGAGAGAGAGCAGTAGGCCTGGGGTCCTGATTGGCAGGGCCCCAGGTCAACTAAGTCGGAAAACCAGCAAAACACCAGGCAAAAAGTCGGGGGTAACCATAGTCAGGTATCTACCTTCCTACACAACCCCCCCCCCTCCCCCCCAAACGAAAGGAGATAAGGCTATCCTTGACCAGGTAAGCCTATATTGCCTGAGTGGCCATATGAGGTGGTACATGCACTGACATTGTTACCCCCTGTATCATGGTCCACTAAGCAATCCCTCACCCTAAGGGTATCTGAGGGTCTCCACCATAGGGAATCACTACCTGTGGTGTGCTTTGGCAAAGTAAAAGGCTGGTGTGGGAATGGAGTACTGAAGTGAGACTCCACTACTGTTGGGCTCAACTTCCTCCAATCACTATCCACCATATGTGCCTTTCTTTCCAGTACTGAGTTGCTATGAGCTCTCAGGGTCAACCTCTGGCTACCTAAAGCTGGAGGCTGAGTCCCTCTGTTTGGCTTACTGGAGGGACAGGTCAGGTTTGGGGTTTTTAGGCCCCAGGTTTGGCTGTGCCCAACAGTGTCCAGCTGTGGGAGTTCCCTAACTAAGTTTAAGGGGGATCCCTCAGGAGTGTGTTTTATTTTCACTTGGCTAGGACTACTAGCTTCAGTGATCCTAATCTGCTGATTGGGAAATTCTTTTGGACAGGGGGCCCTTTGGGGTCCACCACTGGCCTCCCTGACCTTTACAGCCCTGGGCTGACTGAGGCAGGGTAGAGAGGGGCAGGTTACCTGCTCCAGACTGGGTCCCACCTGGGAAGGGTCCACTGTCATCAGGGGCTCTGCCAGGCTAGGCCTGACTACCTCTGGGGCAGTTCCTTCACCAGGGGTAGAGTCAGTTCCCTGAGGAGGCTGGCTCTCACCTAGTGTCTGGGAGGGGAAGACTTTTCTTCCTCCTCAATGCTCTCTGTCTGAGTGGAGTGATCCATTGTTTCAGGCTTCACAACACTATTATCGGTCTGAGTTTGAGCTGTGGCCGTCACAACTCCACCAACCTTTTCAGGAAGGGACTCAGTTTGGGTTTGGGCTGTGACCATCACAGCCTTGCCAACCTGTTCAGGTAAGGCATCTTTCTGGGATAGGGCTGTGACTGGCACAGCCCTCCTGACCTGTTCAGGGAGGACATCTTGGACTGGGGCTGTGGCTATCACTGCCCCACTACCCTTACCATGGAGGTTTACCATTTTAAAATGGGTTTCTTGCTCTACCTCAGCCCAGGCTGAGGTCTCTAAATCATTCCCCAGTAGGCAATCTACAGGCAAGTTTGGTGACACTGCCACTCTCTTGTGACCAGTGACACCTCCCCAGCTGAGATTTACCACTGCTATGGGATGATCTCTCTGTACTCCATCAATGTTCACTACCTGGTATGTGGCACCAGGCATAAGTTGCCTCGAGGGGACTAGGCTCTCAGCCACCATGGTGATGCTAGCCCCTGTGTCTCGGTAGGCCTCAACTTTTGAACCATTGATGAGGGGCTCCTGTCTGTACCTGCCCAAAGTGTTGGGACAAGTGGTGAAGTTGGCAAACCCCATGCCAGTCTCACAGACAAGAGTATCTAAGTCCGGGGACCTGGTTAGGCCAGAGTCCCCAAGCACTCCCAAAGAAAATGCACCCAGATTCTTGGGGGCACTCCCACCACCTGGGGGATTACTACTAGTAGTAACAGGAGGCTGGGAAGCTTTATTTGGGGGTATGTTCTCCTTATTATTGTTGGCCTTGGGACAACTGCTGTCAGTTTTGTAATGGCCCACCTGTTTGCAGGTGTGACAATAAGGTTTCTTTTGGGTTTTGGGAGAAGTTGGGGACCCACCCTTTTCAGAGGAATTTTGGGGCCCTGTGGTTTGATCAGAAGATTTATTCCCACCCTTCTCTTGAGGCTTGGTCGATTCCTTCTTTTGGTCACCACCCTGGTTCTACGGCCTGACCCTGGTTCTGACCCATTTGTCCGCCCTCTTACCCAATTCTTGTGGAGAGGTCAGATCAGAGTCTACCAGGTGCTGGTGTAATAACTGGTTCTGACAATTACTTAAGATTTGCTCTCTCATAATTAGATTGTACAATCCTTTAAAATCAGTAACCTTACTTCCCAGTAGCCAGCCTTCAAAAGCCTTAGTGGCACAATCGACAAAGTCAGACCAGTCCTGAGACTGAGCTTTCTGGGTATCCCTGAACAGCAACCTGTACTGCTCAGTGGTTAAGCCGAACCCATCAATCAGTGTGTTCTTCAGGACCTGGTAATTGTTAGCGTCCTCGACTCTAGTAGTGAGGAGCTTATCTCTACCTTTACCGTCAAAGGAGAGCCACAAGATAGCTGCCCACTGACTCTGGGGGATGCACTGTACAGTGCAGGCCCGCTCCAAAGCAGTAATCCATTTGTGGATGTCGTCCCCTTGCTTAAAGGGGGGCACTATCTTATTCAGGTGCTTAGTGTCTAAACTCCTGGGTTCCCGTGGGGGAATGCTGCCACCAGTGGGAATTGTCCCACTCAACTCTTGCTCTCGAGCAAAGGCGAGTCTCTCTTTGGCTAGGGCAATGTTGGACTTGGCCCGCAGGGCAGGTTCACCCCTAGACTTTTTGCCTTATTTGTGACCCTGTGTCAGTGATTTTTGGGTCTCTGCGCACTTTCCCCTGAGTCCCAGAGTGAAAGTGCGTGCGTGTAGTATGGCTGGCCTGCCCTCCCATAGGAATGCATGGGGAATGTGTGTATCCCTGGTAGTTCCTGATGCGTGGGGAGTGCAGGCTCGAGTTTGGTATGCCTGAACTCGTGAGAGTGAATGCTGCAAGATGGTGTCTGCGGCATGTGTGTGTCTAGTTGGGAAGTGCTACTTCTGGACATTGAGATATGTGTGCAGTGAGGGTGCTGGAGCGTGATTGGCTGGAGCTGGCTGGCATGCCAGGCTCCAGGAAGTCTGGATGGGTCTGCCCGGTGGTGAGTGGGAGATTAGCATGAGTGATGTGTGGGAGGAGTGTACCTGTGTCCTGGATGGGCTGGGTTTTCCCCACACAATGCTGGCTCCGCCCCCCTGTGGTGTGTCTAATGACCCTGGCCTCCCCAGTGAAAGGAATGGGTGGTTGGGCCATCAAGAGTGCTCCAGAACCAGCTGCGACTGGTTTTCCCCCCACCCTGCACATTGTAACAAAGGATTTGTTGGTATAAGAAGGGGCTGTGTCCCCACTGAAAATGTTCTACTTTGGAATCCTGCCAGAGGGGGCTTGTGCCGCTGCTGGGGCCAGAAGGACCGCCACTTGGGGAGTCTCCCTGCCTGGAGACCCAGTGTGCTGGCTCTGGCCCAGCCTTGCCCCCCCTGCCTGCCTCCAGCCCTGCTGGAGCCCTGTCCTGTCCTCCAGTGCTGGGGAGCACTGGGGATTCCTTGCCTGCAGCCTGAGAGCGCTGCTCTCTGCCCTTCAGTGCTAGGAGCGCTGAGATCGCCTGCCTAAGCGCTGGAAAACGCTGTATTTTTGCCTGAGCGCTGTGAGCGCTGTATCTTGCCCGCTTTGTGTGGGGATTTGACGGCGCGGGTGCCACCCCGCTCATTGCCGCTGTACTTTGCCCGGTTTTGATCGATCTCGAGGGAGCCCACTCCTCGGATCCTCTGGTAAGCCGCCTGCCTGCCTAGAAGCGAGCCGCCGCGCTGCCCGCGGCGACCCGGAAGTGGTGAGGCGGCCGACCAATCACTGTGCGGCCCCGGAGAGGCCGACCGGAAGTCCCGCCCCGCTGCCGCGACCCGGAAGTCAGGCAGGCCGGGGGCAGGACGAGAAGCAACCGGCCGAGGAGCGCCCCGGGACCAGCGGGAGAGACCCGCCGCCGCTGGAGAGCCCAGCGCAAGACCGGTGAGTGCCTGCCTGCAGAGGAGGGGGGGAGCGTCGGGACACATTGCCGGTGTCCGCCCCGCCCCCTCTCTGTAGCGTGACCTCGCGCCTGGGTGTGTTGAGCCTGAGGGCTCAGGGGGCCTTTCTTCATTTCACGAGCCCTGAGAGGCTCTGAGCGCCCCACAATCACGTCGAGTCCCCAGAGGGGGGACTCCCAAAGAGAAGCGCCCGTGTGTTTTGAGCCTGAGGGCTCAGGGAGCATCTCCACGTTTTGGAGCCACGAGGTGCCCCGGGGGCACCAGTAGCGTTCGAGCCCAGCGAGGCTCTTGGCCAGCATTCTTGCTTTGGGTCCCCAGAGCGAGGGACCCCCCAGCCCAGCGAGGCTGTACCTTTCTGTTGCTGGAGCCCTGAGAGGCTCAGCAGCCCCCCCCCTTTCTGGTGAGAGAGCCTAAGAGAGGCTCACCAGTGCCACAGTGGTGGTTCTTTGAGCCCCGAGAGGCTCCAACTTTGTGCTAACTTTCCCTGCTCCAGTTGTCCAGCACTTAGTGGACAACTGCCACGTTTAGGCCCTGACATTGGGACACCGGGACAAGTCACAGGTGGTGACTGGTGAGTTTGGGGAGAGAGTTAGTGACTTTTACACCTCTGAATGTTACGGCATCATGTGTTTTGCTTACACCTCTGAATGGGTAGTTTATTCATCATGTGTTCTCTTTGTCCTTTTACACCTCTGAATGTTACGACATCATGTGTGTTGCTTTTGCACCCCTACAGGTAGTGTGACGTGTAGGTGGTTGTTTTCTCCCTAGGTACAGGTGGTGCTAGGGAGGCCCTGTTACCAGTAATTACTGGTTGGATGCTATTACTGAAAGTATTGCTTTATTACTGAAGGTATTGCTAAAGTGCTATTACTGAAAGTATTGCTTTATTACTGAAGGTATTGCTAAAGTGCTATTACTGAAAGTATTGCTTTATTACTGAAGGTATTGCTAAAGTGCTATTACTGAATGTATTGCTTTATTACTGAAGGTATTGCTAAAGTGCTATTACTGAAAGTATTGCTTTATTACGGAAGGTATTGCTAAAGTGCTGAAAGTATTGCTGCTAAAAGTGTTGATACCCTTGACAGTGGTTCAAGTGGCCCTGTCCTGTACAAATATCCCTTGTAAATTCCGCCCGTGCCTGATTGGCACAGTGTAATAAGATGTGTGTTTTATCTGGTGTATATTTTTATAATACAAAGGCTATTTTTACATAACCTTGTGTGGAGTGTTTCTTTGTGGTGGGCCTTGGGTGTTTTTGCTGGGGTGCGTGCGCAAATACTTAACTTACATCGCCTCCAAGTTTAGCCTTGACTGCTCGCGCCACGTTACCTAGAGGGCGAGTGAGGGGTTATCTTGGCGTGTAACTCCCTTGCCCTGACACTTAGAACTGGCGATCCCTGACTGACCTTGACGCGAGTCTTGGCCGGCCAGGGTCCCGGGTCTAACATTGGCGGCAAGCGGTGAGGATAAGGATTTGTGTTTGCGTTGTACCACAGTAGCAACTGGCCACTACAAAGCTCTGAATTTTAGATGACCACATTGTTGGGGATTATTGTGTTTTGGTGAAGTTCCATTATTGCTTCTCCTGAAGAGTGTCATTTGATAATTGTGTTCAGTACATTTGTCCCCCGCCCTGCTTCCAGAGTTTGGTACCTGTGTCACTTGTGGTCAGGTTGAGAAGTCAGGGGTGGTAGAAACTGCCTTACCGATCCGAGGGGAGGGTGTGTGTGGATGAATGGTGTGTTTCCCTGGACGCATGAGTGAGTTCTTTTTTTTAGGAGAGTGGAAGTTTTGGAATTGTGTACTTCTACTTCAGATTGCTAGTTCCCTTGTGTTGCACGTGTCTGTGAGCATCCTGTCAAGATGGAATCTCCTTTTAACCTGTGTAGCCTGTTTAAGTACAGTATGCATGAGTTGGTACGGTTATGTAAGGAGAGAGACATCCCAGTGAGTGAGTCAGACACCCAGTCCAAGCTTAGGGATAACATGATCCTGTGGCAGAAGAGTGACTGGGAGCGTGAGCACAGTGAGAGGGAGAGGGCCCGGACCGCACACCATGAGGGTGGTGGGTCTGAGGAGAGCCCTGAAGAGTCTGATGTGGAGAGTGAGGTTGACAGTGGATGGGCGCCAGCAGAGAGCGAGTACCCCCTAGATAGGGAGTCCCTTGCTGGGTCCAGTGTCAGATGTAGCACCCCATCCCTTTCCCTGTCCCCAGAGGAGTGGATGGATAGGAGAGAGGAGAGGGAGCACCAGTTGGCCATGGAGAAGCTCAGGTTAGAGCATGCCTGGAGGATGGCGCAGCTGGGTGTGAATGAGCAGAATGCAGAGGCTGAGAGGGCCTTGGCCAGGGAGAAGATAGCCCTAGAGTGTAGGTTATCCCCTGACCGCAGTCCGAATTTTCTGGATCCCCCAGGGAGGGTGGAGTCCAGTGGTGGCAGCTTTTTAAGTGTTGGTGTTGACAGTCCCACTCCCAGTTCCCAGGGTATGGTTCCTGTTTCTCCAGAGGAGGAGAATAGGTTGAGGTTTAGGAACCTTAGAAAACCACCTCACCAGGAATGGAAGTATTTTGTGGATGACTGTTCAGATGCAATGTGGGACTGGCTGAAGGATAGCTTGACCGATGAGGTGAATGATGAGGTGGACAATGTGGTAAATATGTTCCTCAAGGAGCAGTTGCTCAGTATTGTCTGTCCAGAGTTGCGTCAGCACCTGCTGAAGTTGAAGAGTTTTAGTCCTTGGACCCTTGCAAGGGAAGCAGAGCGCTGGGAGAGCGCCAGAGGTTCTGCAGAGTCGCTAGAAAGTGAGTCCAACAGTAGTGGTACAGGGAGCTTCCAGCCCAGCGTGGTGGAAGAGGCTCAGTGTAGCCCAGCTAGGTCCCAGTATAGTGAGAAGGGTGAAGGGGCTGACTGCCTGGCTCAGTGGAGCAGGAGTCAGGGGGTGGCTGAGAGCACCCCGAGGCCCGAAGCCCTGTCTCAGAACTTGGGTGGTTTCTTGAGGGAACACCAGGTTGGGGACCTAGGCTGTCCTGTGAGTACACATGAGGAGGATCTCCTAGTGTCTAGGGAACCTGGAGTGTCTGTAACCAGAACTCCAGGGGTTCCAGTGTCCGGCAGTGTCGCTCCAGTTGGGAGGGCACAGAAGTCCGAAGCGAGGAGTGATTGGGGGACGAGTGTCCCAGTGGATGCACCAGTGGACCAGAGACTAGCCAGTTGGGCTAGGTCTTGGGTGGACCCGGGTGGCGCCACTTCTGGTCTGGGGGATCTTTGCGCCCTGTCAGGTGGACAGGAGGCGGGAGATCTGCGCCAGACAGACCGTCACACGACACATGGGTCATGTGTCAGCCTCAGGGGGATTGCGTGTGAGTCCCCAGAAGTCCTGGAGTGCCAGGCAATTATTCCACCAAAGGTTTTAGACCGGAGGTTGGGAGGCCAGGTGCAGGTTCGGCCTGACCTGAAGGGTAGGACGACTGTAAGCAGTGTCCTGACCGGTTCTTCCAGAGGAACTTCTCCAGTTGGGAGAGGGCAGAGCTCTGGAAGGGGGTGCAGAGGGTGGGAAAGCCCACCTCTGACCCCGGTGCAACCTGAGGGGTTAAACCTTAGGTTGGAATGGCGTTCGGGGTGTCCCGCTCGCAGGAGGAGGAACCCTGGAAGAAGAGGTAAGGGGAGGAAAGCCTTCTCTGAGACTCCTGGTCCGCCTGAGGTTGTAGGCCAAAGGTTGGTGAACCAGTGGCAGTCTAGTCCTGTCTTGCAGACAGGGAGAGTGGAGAATGGACACTATGTGCCAGGGGTTACGACCCCCCGCTCTGCGAATTGGCAAGGACTGGTGGCACCTGGGTGGCCCAGGGCCGGGTCCTGGCCGCGGACAGCTGAGGAGTACCAGTGGGGTAGCCCAGTTGGTCCTTACAGGAGCTTTAGAAGGAACCCTAGGGGTTCACCGTGGCATAGAACAGGAGAGTGTCCCGGCAGTGGCGGGCCTGCGTCCGTGTTCTATCGCCCCAAGCAGGGAAGTCCATCACGGTGGTGATTGTTCTCCCCTGCGTTTTGGCTGGAAGGGGGTTGTGTTGGACTTGGCCCGCAGGGCAGGTTCACCCCTAGACTTTTTGCCTTATTTGTGACCCTGTGTCAGTGATTTTTGGGTCTCTGCGCACTTTCCCCTGAGTCCCAGAGTGAAAGTGCGTGCGTGTAGTATGGCTGGCCTGCCCTCCCATAGGAATGCATGGGGAATGTGTGTATCCCTGGTAGTTCCTGATGCGTGGGGAGTGCAGGCTCGAGTTTGGTATGCCTGAACTCGTGAGAGTGAATGCTGCAAGATGGTGTCTGCGGCATGTGTGTGTCTAGTTGGGAAGTGCTACTTCTGGACATTGAGATATGTGTGCAGTGAGGGTGCTGGAGCGTGATTGGCTGGAGCTGGCTGGCATGCCAGGCTCCAGGAAGTCTGGATGGGTCTGCCCGGTGGTGAGTGGGAGATTAGCATGAGTGATGTGTGGGAGGAGTGTACCTGTGTCCTGGATGGGCTGGGTTTTCCCCACACAATGCTGGCTCCGCCCCCCTGTGGTGTGTCTAATGACCCTGGCCTCCCCAGTGAAAGGAATGGGTGGTTGGGCCATCAAGAGTGCTCCAGAACCAGCTGCGACTGGTTTTCCCCCCACCCTGCACATTGTAACAAAGGATTTGTTGGTATAAGAAGGGGCTGTGTCCCCACTGAAAATGTTCTACTTTGGAATCCTGCCAGAGGGGGCTTGTGCCGCTGCTGGGGCCAGAAGGACCGCCACTTGGGGAGTCTCCCTGCCTGGAGACCCAGTGTGCTGGCTCTGGCCCAGCCTTGCCCCCCCTGCCTGCCTCCAGCCCTGCTGGAGCCCTGTCCTGTCCTCCAGTGCTGGGGAGCACTGGGGATTCCTTGCCTGCAGCCTGAGAGCGCTGCTCTCTGCCCTTCAGTGCTAGGAGCGCTGAGATCGCCTGCCTAAGCGCTGGAAAACGCTGTATTTTTGCCTGAGCGCTGTGAGCGCTGTATCTTGCCCGCTTTGTGTGGGGATTTGACGGCGCGGGTGCCACCCCGCTCATTGCCGCTGTACTTTGCCCGGTTTTGATCGATCTCGAGGGAGCCCACTCCTCGGATCCTCTGGTAAGCCGCCTGCCTGCCTAGAAGCGAGCCGCCGCGCTGCCCGCGGCGACCCGGAAGTGGTGAGGCGGCCGACCAATCACTGTGCGGCCCCGGAGAGGCCGACCGGAAGTCCCGCCCCGCTGCCGCGACCCGGAAGTCAGGCAGGCCGGGGGCAGGACGAGAAGCAACCGGCCGAGGAGCGCCCCGGGACCAGCGGGAGAGACCCGCCGCCGCTGGAGAGCCCAGCGCAAGACCGGTGAGTGCCTGCCTGCAGAGGAGGGGGGGGAGCGTCGGGACACATTGCCGGTGTCCGCCCCGCCCCCTCTCTGTAGCGCGAACTCGCGCCTGGGTGTGTTGAGCCTGAGGGCTCAGGGGGCCTTTCTTCATTTCACGAGCCCTGAGAGGCTCTGAGCGCCCCACAATCACGTCGAGTCCCCAGAGGGGGGACTCCCAAAGAGAAGCGCCCGTGTGTTTTGAGCCTGAGGGCTCAGGGAGCATCTCCACGTTTTGGAGCCACGAGGTGCCCCGGGGGCACCAGTAGCGTTCGAGCCCAGCGAGGCTCTTGGCCAGCATTCTTGCTTTGGGTCCCCAGAGCGAGGGACCCCCCAGCCCAGCGAGGCTGTACCTTTCTGTTGCTGGAGCCCTGAGAGGCTCAGCAGCCCCCCCCCTTTCTGGTGAGAGAGCCTAAGAGAGGCTCACCAGTGCCACAGTGGTGGTTCTTTGAGCCCCGAGAGGCTCCAACTTTGTGCTAACTTTCCCTGCTCCAGTTGTCCAGCACTTAGTGGACAACTGCCACGTTTAGGCCCTGACATTGGGACACCGGGACAAGTCACAGGTGGTGACTGGTGAGTTTGGGGAGAGAGTTAGTGACTTTTACACCTCTGAATGTTACGGCATCATGTGTTTTGCTTACACCTCTGAATGGGTAGTTTATTCATCATGTGTTCTCTTTGTCCTTTTACACCTCTGAATGTTACGACATCATGTGTGTTGCTTTTGCACCCCTACAGGTAGTGTGACGTGTAGGTGGTTGTTTTCTCCCTAGGTACAGGTGGTGCTAGGGAGGCCCTGTTACCAGTAATTACTGGTTGGATGCTATTACTGAAAGTATTGCTTTATTACTGAAGGTATTGCTAAAGTGCTATTACTGAAAGTATTGCTTTATTACTGAAGGTATTGCTAAAGTGCTATTACTGAATGTATTGCTTTATTACTGAAGGTATTGCTAAAGTGCTATTACTGAAAGTATTGCTTTATTACTGAAGGTATTGCTAAAGTGCTATTACTGAAAGTATTGCTTTATTACTGAAGGTATTGCTAAAGTGCTATTACTGAATGTATTGCTTTATTACTGAAGGTATTGCTAAAGTGCTATTACTGAAAGTATTGCTTTATTACTGAAGGTATTGCTAAAGTGCTGAAAGTATTGCTGCTAA
The DNA here is from genome assembly GCF_964263255.1 of Lissotriton vulgaris. Lineage (NCBI taxonomy): Eukaryota > Metazoa > Chordata > Amphibia > Caudata > Salamandridae > Lissotriton > Lissotriton vulgaris. The sequence goes on along the minus strand of NC_141700.1, from coordinate 10,562,723 downwards.
AAGTGTTGATACCCTTGACAGTGGTTCAAGTGGCCCTGTCCTGTACAAATATCCCTTGTAAATTCCGCCCGTGCCTGATTGGCACAGTGTAATAAGATGTGTGTTTTATCTGGTGTATATTTTTATAATACAAAGGCTATTTTTACATAACCTTGTGTGGAGTGTTTCTTTGTGGTGGGCCTTGGGTGTTGTTGCTGGGGTGCGTGCGCAAATACTTAACTTACATCGCCTCCAAGTTTAGCCTTGACTGCTCGCGCCACGTTACCTAGAGGGCGAGTGAGGGGTTATCTTGGCGTGTAACTCCCTTGCCCTGACACTTAGAACTGGCGATCCCTGACTGACCTCGACGCGAGTCTTGGCCGGCCAGGGTCCCGGGTCTAACAGGCACGTTCTTCCCTTTCGATCCGCAGATTGACTTCCCGCTCCTTCGCTTCGTACACTCTCCTCTGAGGTGATGTCATCACTCTTCGAGCAGAGCCTCGAGAGCCATTGGTTCGAACAGATCTGTTAGAGCCTCTTGACAGAGATCTAACTCGTCCGTTCCCAATGTTAAGCTGGCCCGAGAGAGGGCCCAGGGGTCTCCTAGTACCAATCTTGTGCCGGCTTAAGTTGTCCTGAGTTAGCTGACTAACTAAGACTGGACCTTCGTCTGCCTCGTCCCCAGATGTCTCTGGTTCCTCATCCTCCTCTTCGCCCTCGGCGGAGAGATGGATAAGGTCAGGGTCACCTCGGGTTCCCTCGAGGGGAGGCATATCCACTTCTGGATGAGAAGGGTCGGTGTTACCCGCCCTCCTGGCATCATAAGTCTCCAAGAGACCAATCAGAAACGGAATGGTAGGGTTTGCACCCTGTTTTAGCTTTCGAGATGTACAGATTTGTCGCATCTCGTGGAAGCTAAGTGCAGCATATCTGGAGGTGACCTGTGGAAGGTCGACTGACACAAGGGGAGACTCAGAGTTTCCTCCTTTGTCTGACATGCTGCTTCTAGTGTGGTGTAAGTGATGCACCTACCTACACTATGGGTTTACCTACTGATCCCTTGCTAAGAGTTGTAGCCAAGGTGTGCTAAGCCATGAGGAGCTACAACAGCTGGTTCAGTAGAACTCAGAGTATTCTAAGCTAAGTTATATGTACCTGGAGTACTTATGCGATCTTTCACAAGATATTCTTAGGATACGCGTGGTAAAACAACAGCAAGCTCAAATCCCACCGCTGCCACCAATGTGAGAAGTTGGCCCGATATGCAGCGTTCGCTATTCTAGCGACCATTATGTATCGTTCCAAACGACCCTTATGGTGATTGGTTGTAAGTCAACCTTAGACCAGCTATCCTAGTAGCGTGGATACGAGCAGTCTTCGGGCTAAACTCTAGAGGGCGTGTTAAGCCAGCTGTTATACCATCACATACCCCTTGAACACCAAGTGAAAGGACACCACACAAGTGTTATGAAAATAAACGGTATATTTATTAAGAATCACAACAGCCCTGGACTCTTTATGAGGACAGGGTGCTAAGCACAGAACCAAAGCTCTTAGAAAATACTTCAAGTGCACAATTAAACAAATGCCCGAGGGCACGGAAAGTTCTAATGGGCTCGGGCGGACCCGACAAGGCAAGTCGGAAGCGAGGGACTCAGGACCCTAGAGTAAGGAGGCTATGCGGACACCGGAGTGCCGAAGTTACCTAGCCACGAGGGCTGCGGCTGCATAAGTCTTACAGGCGTCGGGGTCTTCGCTGACGAGCCAGGAGCCGGAAGAAAAGGAGTTGCTGGCCGGCGACCAGTGCTGAATAGTTCGTAGAGATCCAAGCCTGGATCAGAGATCGTTGATACCTGAAAGCAGAGGGGATCAAGTTCGTACTACTAGCCAGTAGTCAGAGGGTACCAGGAAGGCACCGGATGGCCGTCACCTCGACTAGGTGAGTGGGCGACGCTAGGCTCTGCAGTCTCACGGACCAGGAGGCGTTGTCGGCGACCAGGATGGAGGTGCGAGCAGTCCCACGAAGATCGATGCTGTCGGCGTCGCTGGGCCCAGGATTTGGGCAACAAGCCTTGGCAGATTTCAGGGCCACGAGGTGGGCCTAAAATGGCGTCTTGAGTGGACCAGGAGGGTCCGGGGTGCTTCTCTCAAAGAAGGAAGCAAAGGCCTGTCTGGAGCAACCAGACCAGCAGCGTTGGTTGTCGGGTGTCGTCAAAGAAGGGCACAAGCCAGCGGCTAGTGACCAGACAACGTGTTGAGCGGCGAGCAGAAGGGCCCCACGCAGATCGTGGAGATGCTGGGAGGCTGCACTTCGGTGCTGGAGCAGCTCAGGGTCGGGGCTTCTCGGACCCCAGAGCACTCACCAGAGGATTCCTTCGGTGATCGTGCTGGTTTAAGAAAGCGTGCAGGTTTTGATGATGGCCGGTCCCTCGAGGTCTCGTCGCACCCACAGATCTCAGCTGAGCTGACGACGTGGGTAGAGGTCAGAGGTGCCAGGGAAGCCGGTTCTCGTCGAGCTGGGCAGTCGGATTCCTGAGGAAGGACTTGCAGCAAACCGCAGAGTTCTTAGATGGTGCCTGCGGATGCAGGGTGACTACTCCTTAGCCACAAGGGAGAAATCTTGAGAAGAGTCTTGAATGTCCTTTCGTAGAAAGTAGTTCTTGATTCAAAGATGATCTGATTTGGAAGGGTCCCCGCTCCGGCCTTTATCCTAAAGAAAGGGGTGGGTACATGACTAGGTCCTGCCCTAGGGGTGGGACCAGGAAGGGGGGTAGTTACACCCCTCTCCCCCTGCTGGACTTTCCCCAGGTCAGGGGCTGTGCGCCCCTGGAACTGGTTCTAGCCGGCAGATGCGTAGTGAGCACCGGGGTGCCACTCCGCAGTCACCTTCTTGCAAAGCCCTACCTACCCAGAATACACAAACCCTGTCTGGGACGGTGCGAACACCGCCCTCGACAGGAAACCCTTTGTCCGAGATCTCCTCGCTGGAAGGTCTCCCAGCAGCAGGAGGTCAGACTCGTGTCTGTGGTGGCAGCGTCCATTTTGTGGAGCTGAGGCTTCAGTTAACTTTAACCGGGGTTCACAGTTACGTACATGCCGTGTCCCTCTAGAAGGGTGGAATGCTAACCTCATCGCAGTATTGGTACGGGGTCAGCATCCCTTACTCGACATGTCTTGATAACGCGATACCGAAGTTACCGATATGGTACGCGTTATCATGGAACAGCCATTGGGTCTTGGTTCCGCAAGCTGCAACCGGGCTCGGCTCGTGCCAGAGTCCAATTCACACAATTCCACGCACTCTGCCTTCAGGATTGTCAAGGCCTGCCATAGGAGTGGCTGATAGGAATGCGGGTGTCCATTTTAGGGTTACATATAGGGATACTATATCTATAGCAACGAGCGAGTACGCCACGTTGCCCCAGCTGTCGCGCAGCCAGTTGTGTCAGATTTAGATGGCCATCCAGGGGTGGCATAATACATGCTTCAGCCCCTGGTAGGCCCTGGGTACACCGATGCCCTGAGTTACAGGGTCTGACAGGGTGGCCCAGTTCCAATTGGAAATGTACCTAAGGTACATGGAATCCATTTTAGAGAGAGAGCAGTAGGCCTGGGGTCCTGATTGGCAGGGCCCCAGGTCAACTAAGTCGGAAAACCAGCAAAACACCAGGCAAAAAGTCGGGGGTAACCATAGTCAGGTATCTACCTTCCTACAGTATTCACCTGAGGTCTGCCTGAGTAGCTCTTGGGAGAACCTCCTATAGATGGTGGGAGAAGGGTGGTACAAAAGGGATGAGAAAGAAACAGATAGCAAGAAGGGAGAAATGTCAGGGGTGACACAGGACAGAGGAGATACAATCAGCGAGAGAGGGAAGAGGGAGGAGAGAAAAGAAAAGAAGAGAAACAGGACAGAGTACAGTTTGCAGATCAAGTAGGCAGAGGGAGTGGGAGGAAAGAGAGTAGAAGAGCCGGGGAGATACATGTTACAGCAGAGACACATGCAGAGAACAAGGAGAGAGGGAAAACGAGGATGGAGGAGGAGGTGAAGCTGCAGGACAGAGGCGAAAGAGAGACATGCTTACTGGGTTGGAGAGAAATGAGAGAGGAGAGAAGGGGGTCCTAGATTAAAACCAGTAGGCAAAGCTTGAGAGTCTACAGGTGTTTCATGACCCTGGCACTCTGCGGGGCCCCGGCGGTGTCCCGGGGTGTGGGTCTGAGATGCTGGGATAGCCAGCTACTTCCCTGCCCTCAGGTCGTCTCAGAGAGGTGGTTAGAGTCTGTGCCAGGGGGCGCTTGTCAGCACTGCACATGCCAGGGTGTGGCAAGGGGGGTGTAAGGCACGGCACTGAGGCCCCTGCGGAGCAAGGGGCCGAGCTAGGGTGACCAACCGTTCATACATTTCACGGACAGCCCGTTATTTGGGCCTCCTGTCCGTTGTTAGTGAGAATTTCTTTCACAGACGCCTTTTGTCCGTAATTTTGGGGATGGCAGCAAGCTGTGCTGTTCCCCTGCCGCAATCGCAGGCAGCTCGCGCTCATCTTTTGAGCACATGAGGCTGCAGCGGCCCCTCCCTGACCTCCCTCAGTCGGTGGACAGGCCATGGTCAGTCTGACTGTGGATGATTATCACTTAAAGAATGACAACGGGCCAAAGGTGTGAAGGACCCGATATATCTGCTTAAGTGGGGGTGTCACAAGTGGGGCTCAGATAAGTGTTTCTTGGCCCTTTCTGACTTTGATCTGTGGCTCTCAGGTCAGCATAAGGCAGAATAACAAATAAACACAGCAGAATTTAGAGAGACACTGTGGCCTACAGAGTACCCCATGCCAAAGTCCATCGGCAATCCGGCTAGGAATTTGGGGGGTGGTCTAGTGAGGACCTACGATTCTACCCACAGATAAAGAGACTTGCTGGCGTGTGCTTCGACACACTGAAATCGCTCAGAAAGTTCCTTCCCCTGCTCCCCTGACCAGCTAAAGAAATGGTGATACGAGCCCTCATCTTGTCGCGCATTGACTATGCCAATGCAGTGTACATCGGCTAAAAACACTACAAACAATCCACAATGCTGCTGCTAGAGTCCTGCTTGGCATTCCTGGAAGATCTAGAATGAACCGACACCTTCGGGACCTGCATTGGCTACCTGTGGCCGGTTCAAAGCCCTCATTCGCTCATGGAGCTCTGCGTGGGTCGGCCACCCTATCTTAGGAGACGCTTTAGCTTCTAGGAGCCCAGGAGAGTGGAGACACTAGTAGCTTCTAGTAGTGGTTCCCCGCTTCCGCCTCACTCACAATGGGGGGCAGCTCTCTATCTTTCAAGGCCGCAGAACCCTGCAGTGCCCGTATGGGAAGCCGTTCATGTCAAAATTACAGATCCCCATATAAGACACCTCCTGCAATGCATGGAGTGCTGCAAAATAAATTTGAGACACACCAGAATGAATAGAACATATGTCTAAATAAAAACTAAACATGGCAGAGTGAATATACTACCTAGTGGACAACAGGAATAACACACACTCTGAATTGGATAAAAGGTATGTCGAGATGTATAGCAACAACGCTGAAAGAAATATGACTGTTGCTGAAAAGAATACAACAAGAAATCAAGTGAATATAAATCTTATTGCAATTATATAGACTCATGCTGAAATGAATAAACTAACACTGACCTGAATATGACACATGCTCAAAAGAATACAAGGTACGTTGAAATAATTATGACTAGTGTCAAAATTAATATAACTAAAAATAAACTGAATATGACACGTTAATATAAATATGATTGCAGTTGAAATGAATGTGGTGCACATTAAAATGGATATGGCCCTCACTGAAATTAATATGAGAAGCTTTAAACTGAACACAATATCCATTAAAATCGATGAAACATGGCAGAATAAATATTCTACCTATTGGAGAATGTGAATAACGCACTTTGAATTGGATAAAAAATAAACTGAGATGTTTAACAACTAGCTGAAAGGAATATGACTGTTGTTGAAAAGAATACAAGAACTCAAGTAAATATAAACCTTATTGAAGTGATATAGACTGATGCTGAAATGAGTATAACCCTCATTGAAACAAATATGGCACATATTAAATTGAATTTAACATGCTTTAAAATGACTGTGACACACATGAAGTGAATGTCAGACATACATCAATTAATATAAGCCATTTCAAAATTAATATGACACATGTTCAAATGAATATAAGATCATTTGAAATAAATATGGCACACAAGCTAATTAATACAAGATTTTCAAAAATTAACATTACTGAATGGTTTAAATATGACAAATATCGAAATTGATATAAATAATAGTGAAGTAAATAATACTCCTCTCGAAATGAATATGGGCTCCACTGAAATTGGATACGAATCACACTGTGTTTCATACTGCATGAACTGGAAAAGAGGGTGAGTGAATTGGATATGGTGAATTGTGTATAACATGCACTGAAAAGCACATGACACTATCAGCCAATCACAGAGAAGTTCAAGGCAAGCTCAGGAAGAAGAGAGGTTGTGGACTGGAGGAGCACATTGAATGAGCAGGCGCCCCCGTGCCTAGCGGAGGGGCGCCCTTTGTAGCGCCACGGGGCGGATTGGCCCTGAGAAGTGGGGCTGGATAAAGAAGGGCTGGACAGACTGATGTCAGTAGGAAGAAACGAAACTTAGCAGGTTATTTAAAAGTGGGCTCTGGGAGTTTCGTTCTCTTTGTCTCCTCTGACCACAGCAGGGCCACAGGAGCGTCGTTGAGGTGTATGGCAGGCTGGGTTGGAGGGGGCCTTGACGTAGTGTAATAATAGGTTAAATATGTTATTTGCTTATAAATGTTAGTTACTAATAGAGGCGTTTAGGGTTAGGGGGGCGCTGGTTCCCGCGCCTGGTTCTCTGCAAGTTGCTTCAGCCATTGTGTAACTGGGTGGCTGTAAGGGGATCCGCGGCATTATTCGAGCAGGACAGCTCGTTAATTTTACCGTTCGCGGATTTTTGGTTATTTCTCATGTTGTTTGTAGGTGTGTGGTGCAGTGGTCGCCCACCACAAGAGGCATGACGGGAACGGCGGTCCGGTCGTCCCTTCCGGTCGCACAGAGGGCTCCAAGTATGAGTGAGGTTCCGGGGCTCTCCTTCCGCTGATGAAAGAATGAAGAAAAGTCACGAAGTACAAGGAAGGTATTTATCTTCATTTGGTGGCAGAAATAACATTAGTGTGTTGGCTACGGACAGAGTGACTCAGTAACCGGAGGGTGGAAAGAGGCCAACGGTGTAATTGGAACACACAGGCTTTTGGTACACCGCATGTTGTATGTCAGCGGCGGGCAGAGCGGTTTGTATCCCTGCGTTCCGGAGTGTATATTGGCTAATGGGGCTCAATTCGCTTTATTTTAATGGTCGCAGGCCTTTAGTTTGACCTCATGCCCTTGTTCTCGGGTGTATATTTCTTACAGAGGCACAGCTCATTTTTAATTTTCCTGGCTACGTGCTTTTGGTAGACTGTGTATGGTGGGTTGGTTGCAGGCAGATCGGCGAGTAGCGCTGCTTCCTTGAGGGTATATTTGTTATGGGGGCATTAAGGTTTGCAGGTGTTGGTGTCGTGTTGCATGCACTTTTACCGTTTTTAAGGTGTTATGTTGATAGCGCTTTTCGACATATGCATCGGGTGCATAAGTGCTACACTTTGCCTGTAGTGATCTGTGCAGTTTCATATATTCACGTGTGCTTTACAAACACAACACAGGCTATGTTATATCGTGAATTTTGAGGAGTTGTGGCAAGTGGTTGTGTGTTTCTCCGAGAGTGCTTCTGTTTGGGGGTGTGTTAGCAAACGCTTATTGTTTTATGGGTGGTTGTTAATGATTTATGTCTTTAACAGGGCCTATGAACCGTGGTCCCTAATGAGATGGGGCGGCAAATTCCACTATTGGCGCAATTAACGTCTGCCCTCAGTTTGCGAGTCTTTCTATCTCTACTTTCGGCAGACAGAAACTAACACATTCAAATAGCACACATGCCTTGTTGGTAAAGGCAGGATTGGGCGTGAAGGCACGAATTGGGAAACATGTGATATTTGCCTGTAGTTGTGCAGTCGGAAAGGCAATGTGTATCCCGGCCTTAAACATGCAGTATTTCATGAGGTGAACTGCAGGAGAGGGTTAGGAGCTAGGGGGCTATGAGGCGAACGAAACTCAAGCGCGGTAATGCAGGTTACTCCATACTTGATGTGATTTAGCGTCTAGGAAGGCATTTGCAAAATTGGGCTACTGCTTACATAGATTGTGCGCCATCGAATTGTGTGGACTTCAATTGACCTTAAGGTTTTGAGCATGAGTTGGTACACTTTCATTGGTTTCTTTCACCAATTCAGCGCTACAACGCAGCAGATTCAGAGCTTACTCTAGGTTATTCTACGACTGAGCAAGGGGAGCTTAAAAGGGAGTAAAATACCCTTGTTTACCAGGAGCGAGCGGAAAGGTTCAGTCATATGTTTATTTTAGTAATGGGTTTGGCGATTTCTTAATACACACGTAACGGTTTGCAAAGTTTTGTTTTCACTCCCAGTGCCTGTTGGGCATGTGCATTAAATAGCTGGCAGGCCCGAACAGCAACCAGCAAGGAGTTGGAGGAGTCCGGGTTATGTGTGGTAACGGTTAACAGTTGGTATGTATGTATGTATGTTTATATTATGTTGGATTAAAGCATTCCACTATTAGTAAAACTGGGTACTTAATTCCTCCTGGGATTGCATTTCTTACAGTTCGTGCTACTTAAAGGTTCATAAAAGTTTGAAAACTGGATGGTGCATAATTTGCAAACACAATACATGTGTCTTTCAAACGCTAACCACGTTAAGTCCTTATAGTACGGAGAACGGACGTTAATAAATAGCATTTTCATCAATAAGTATTTGTCTCATCAATGAAGACAGTATAAACACGATTTGGAATTCACTGGAGTCAATTTCACTTCATTCTAATACCGCTAGCAGGTCTTATGTAGTTTATACACAGTGTAATTGGTTAGTGATTCAATGTAGGCTGCTAGGTACAAGGAACTATAAAATCGTTGCTGTTTCATGTTGGGATTTCCCATGGATACGGCAGGTACCAGTACGACTCGCACATCATCTGCACTCTCCATATGGTTTAAGCAGTCAAGGACCTTAACTATACTGCAGCAGTAATGGTTCAGTTTTGTTGTTTTTCATGGCGCATGTTATCATGTGATGCGGATAGGCTAGCTGCTCTGTCAAGCATGCCTTATTTGTTTTATTCAGTATCAATTTCAAGCAAATACAGGGTATAATTTATTTTCTACAAGGGTACGCGGGGCCTCGGGAAGCGATCTCACTGCTGTACTCTAAGGGCAGCTGTTGGTGCAGTGAGCAAAAATAACAATACAGTGGGCCGGTGTGGTCCAGGTAAATTTTGCACAGAGATGCAGGTGTGTATGTGTATATATGTGTAGATATATGTATGTGTGTATATGTGTATATATATATATATATATATATATATATATATATATATATATATATATATATATATATATATGTATATGTGTATGTATATATAGCGGGTGGCTTATTTCGAGTGGAAAGCGGGACAAAGGCCAATAACCAATGCTACATTCCATTGCCAGTCTCAGCCAGCAATAACAGTATCTATCTAGGTTGTTCGTTAAGCAAGTTTCTGCATAGGACTTACCTCATGGACAGTATTAACCTTAGTATCAGATTAGGCTTCCTGGTTTCAGCTGCTAGCTTTTAAGCCAATGCTTTAACAAACTAATATGCTAGGGTGAATTGGAACTGGTGCTCATGTAACTCGCGCCACATACTTCATTCCCATGTTCAGAGCGTGGCTTAGCAAGGCTGCAAGCACCGCAAGCTTCTCGCATATATATGTGTATATATGTATATCCATACAAATATAATAAAGAGAGAGCCCAAGCCTTTGAGGCGGGTAATCTCAGGAACCAAATCACCAATCACAACACCCAATTCAGCGTTGGAAAGGGCAGTTGCAGCAGAAGGACATAGGCTATGCAGACGCCCACCATATACATTTAAAAGGTAAAAGAACCGTGCCAGCAAAGTAGTCCCTTGTGGGCGTGACTGTGTTGTGCTGTGGGCGTGTGCTGGGGGCGTGACAAATGCTGGGGGCGTGTGGTACGTTCCGCCCTTCATGCCATGTCTCATATCGTGTGCTGTGGGCGTGTGCTGGGGCGTGGGTGTGTGCGGGGTGTGGGATTACGGAGAAAAAAAGCAAGCATTATGCCCAATATTCATTGCTTATTTCTTCCCAGGTTCTGTACATTCCAGCTCCGGGTGTCCACCCTGCTCCCTTTAAATACCTCTGCACCCCATAATTATAACCCACCCTTACTCCTTAAAATACCCCAACACCCTTAAACACTAACCCATCTTAACCCTATGAATATACCCTGTACCCCAAAACCCAAACCTATCCCTAAACCCTAAAATACCCCTGTACCCCCAAACCTAGCCCTGAACCATAAAAATAACCCTGTACCCCAAAACTAGCCGTGAACCCTTAAAATACCCCTGTACCCCAAAACTAGCCGTGAACCCTTAAAATACTCCTGTACCCCAAAACCCAAACCTACCCCTAAACCCTAAAATACCCCTGTACCCCCAAACCTAGCCCTGAACCATAAAAATAACACTGTACCCCAAAACCCAAACCTACCCCTGAACCCTAAAAACACCCCTGTACCCCAAAACTAGCAGTGAACCCTTAAAATACCCCTGTACCCCAAAACTAGCCCTGAACCATAAAATAACCCTGTACCCCAAAAAAACCCAAACCTACCCCTAAACCCTAAAATACCCCTGTACCCCCAAACCTAGCCCTGAACCATAAAAATAACACTGTACCCCAAAACCCAAACCTACCCCTGAACCCTAAAAATACTCCTGTACCCCAAAACTAGCCGTGAACCCTTAAAATACCCCTGTACCCCAAAACCCAAACCTACCCCTGAACCCTAAAAATACCCCTGTGCCCCCAAACCTAGCACTGAACCATACAAATAACCCTGTACCCCAAAACCCAAACCTAGCCCTGAACCCTTAAAATACCCCTGTACCCCAAAACCCAAACCTACCCCTGAACCCAAAAAATAACCCTATACCCCAAAACCCAAACCTAGCCCTGAACACTAATACCCCTGTACCCCAAACCCCATCCCTATCCCTAAACCCTAAAACTACCCCTGTACCCCATAACCCAAAACTATATCTGAACCCTTAAATTACTCAAACACCTCAAAACATATACCTCAGTATCCCAAAACATATACCCCTATACCCATACTTACCTTATCCAAACATAAAAAAACACATGCTTTTACCATTCATGCATTTACAACGAATTTCCTTGTAAATATATGCATGGTAAAAGCATATAAAATGTAATGCCATGCGTTATAATTGCATTGCGGAGTCATGGTACTTTTGTAATGAAAGTATGCAGAGTGATGGTATGTGGAAAGAAAGTTGTGGAATAATGGCTGTTTACCCTCCCCCGGTAAGTACATTGGTGGCACGGCGGCCCACATCTCCAGCAACATACTCATATTTTTTCACCACCGATTTTAAAAATGCACAGGTCTCTCTCATTGATGGCCAGCACCGTCATACACTTTTAGACACACCTCCCACCACAAGTTCTAGAACTTAGAACTTTAGAGCTGGGGAGCTACGTTTTAATCTCGGCATCAGCTCAACATCCTGTGAAGCCAGGCAAATCGCATTGTCTCCCCGTGCCTACCACAAATGAATGTGTTCTTCTGTAATGTAAATTGTGCTCATGCCATGTTGTTGAGTTCGCGCTATATAATATTGCTAGGAAAAATAAAGTAGGGAAACTCGAGTTCACACACTACTGAACGCGCACTCTGAAGTGCATCAGCAGTGCACTGTGAATCGGAGCGTTTCACATGCCTGTCACAGATAAGAAATGCTATCAAAACGAAATCCTACAAAACAATATACTACTGGCCGGCAGCAATTCATACCCGGACAACGTCGGGACGGGCTGCTAGTTTGTAATAAAGCTTGAAACATTGAGAGAACATATTTGAACCAGTTGTTGTTGAATGGTTGCACAGATTGATACTGTGGTGGCGCTGAGTGATGCTGTGGCGTTCAGTTATGCTGTGGTAGCACATAGTGATGCTGTGGTGCCCCTGAGTGATGTTGTGGTGCCCCTGAGTGATGTTGTGGTGCCCCTGAGTGATGCTGTGGTGCCCCTGAGTGATGCTGTGGTGGTGCCATAGATAGAGTGAGGGCCATAGAGAGAGAGAGTGAGGGCCATAGAGAGAGAGAGTGAGGGCCATAGAGAGAGAGAGTGAGGGCCATAGAGAGATAGAATGAGGGCCATAGAGAGATAGAATGAGGGCCATAGAGAGAGTGAGGGCCATAGAGAGATAGAGTGAGGGCCATAGATAGATTTGTGTGTGTGTGTGTGTGTGTGTGTGTGTGTGGTTGGGTGTGTGTGTGGTTGCGTGTGGTTGTGTGCGTGGTTGGGTTGATGTGTGTGTGGTGTGTTTGTGTGGTTGTGTGTGTGTGTGTGTGCGTGGTTGTATGTATGTGTGTTTGCAGTTAGAGAAGGATGTATGAGGAAGAGCAGCAGATCAGCACAGGAGAAGAGAACGGAGTTGAAGAAGGAGGCGCGTGGAAGAGAACAGCAGTTCAGCACAGGAGAAGAGAAAAGACCAGGGAGTTAAAGATGGAGGTGGGGTGGAAGAGAGCAGCAGATCAGCACAGGAGAAGAGAAGAGAACAGGGAGTTGGAGAAGAAGGTCGGTGGAAGAGAGCAGCAGATCAGCTCGGGAGAAGAGAATGGGGAGTTAAAAAGGAGGTGGGTGGAAGAGAACAGCAGATCCGCACAGGGGAATAGAACATTCAGTTAGAGAAAGAGGCGGGTGGAAGAGAACAGCAGATTTACTAACTCGCTTCCTGCTCCGTCATTTGCTCTTTTCCGCGCCAGGACACTCCAGAGTAACAGTGCGCGCTACAAATCCAATATAACATAACAATATAACATATAACAAGAGAAGAGAACAGGGAGTTAGAGAAGGGGGTGAGTGGAAGAGAGGAGCAGATCAGCACAGCAGAAGAGAACAGGGAGTTAAAGAAGGAGGTGGGGTGGAAGAGAGCTGGTGATTAGCACAGGAGAAGAGAACAGGGAGTTGCAATGAAATTATTGGTGAGACAATGGAAAAACTAACTTCAAAATTAAATGATAATTGTAAAAAAACTAAACGCTAAAGAATATTTATTTAAACATTTTTTAATCTGAAATATTGGTACAGATGTATATTAGGCAAAACTGTCCTAATCCAAATTGATGGAATCTAAAATAGTGGTACAGGACATACAACTTTAGGTGCACATCTGCCTCAATCAAAATGTACTTAAGTAACAGGGTTGGTGAGTTCATAGATCACCAATATTTTTTTCTTTTCATTCTTTATGCTTCTTTTTTGTAAACTTTGTTTTTTTTTGTCATCCTTGTGATGAAACTGTCTTCAGGGTTCACTCATTCAAAGCAGTATTCACTCATTCACAGTAGAATATAACAAGTCTGAATTGCCCTTTCTAGATCTTTTGATCACTGCAAAACCAGATGGACTCCATTCAGAGCTATACAAAAAACCTATGGCTCACAACTCCCTCTTGAGTTACGAAAGCTGCCATCCTAGGTCTTTGCGTAACAATTTACCTTTTGGCCAGTTTTTAAGAATTCAGCATAACTGTTCAGATAGACTCAGCTTCAACAAATATGCTTCTGAGTTAGAAGAGCAACTCATAGAAAGAGCATACCCCAAAAAAGTGGTTCGTCAATCAAAGAAACGCGCATCACACAATAATCGTGAAGGACTGTTGGAGCCCAAACCAACAAAAGAGAAAACAGAGCGAATCACTTTCGTGAATACCTTCAATACTAGATCTAATGCATTACAAAAAATTGTCAATAAACATTGGTCCATTCTAAACACAGGGGGAGACCAAATAGCGCGCCCTTTGTTTGCCTTCAAGAGAGGACCGAACTTGAAAGACAAATTAGTTCACACAAGACCTCCAACTAAATTACCACGCCAAGTAGGCACACTCTGGGACTCACCTACTGTCACAGGCCATCACCCTTGCGGTACATGTGCCGCATGCCCCCAGACAAGTAAATCTACCTCTATTAACATTGGAACGAACAGACCATGGGAACAACGCAGGTTCACGAATTGTAACAGTGAAAATCTAATCTACCTAATTACGTGCCCTTGCCAATTACGTTATGTTGGTATGACGACTAGGCGCATCAAGGTCAGAATATCCGAACACAAAAGTACCATTCGGTGTCGAAGGCAGGCAACTAGATTAACAGCACACTTTTTAGAGAAAGGTCACAGTCCAAATGATTTCCAGTGGACAGTTCTGGAGCAACCGCTAATACCAGAGCATGTTACTGATATATCAAACTTTCTCTTCTAACGGGAGCAAAAGTGGGTCTATCGATTAAATAGTGACGAGGCAGGACTCAATGAAGACATCCAGTGGATGTCATTATAAAATCTGAATAAACATTTGCAGAGATAATTTCTCTAATAATCAGTCCACTATATTGTTCCACAGTAAGATACTGTGCAAATGTAGACCTTCAGTGAACATCTGACATACAATAACATCTGAAAAATACGGATTTCTCCAATTAGATCATTCAATTAGGCTGATACTTGAGAACAGCGCTAAAATTATACAAACAGGGCAATGAAGCCCAGGATAGCTAGCTCTTCTTGAGATTTCGCAATATCTACTTTAGTAGGAGAGTTCCACAGTCATACCACACAATCGGCTTCCCGATTGTAGAAATATATATGGTTTTATAGACAATCAGTTGCGATTACCAGGCAAATACGCGGCTATGTAATTTGCGTATCCTGCGTATTTTTCCCTGCAAATTCATACAGTATGTTCCATGTTACAACTCGTTGGCACACCACGCGGATCTATGACAGAATATCGACTACAAAAATATCGACCTACAAGAATATCGAGTCAACAATATCGAGGGCAAAAATATCGACATCCTATCTACAACATGGTAAGTACAAAAATATCGAAAAAATAATATCGTTGTAAAAAATATCGATGTTAAAAATATCGATTTTTTTTAAAATATATATAAATGTAAAAGTAAGTATATAACACTAATAAATAAAATAAACATATTTAAAAGTATCTAATAATGTTTAAAATTAATAAATAAAAATATATACAGTAAAGATATAATATATATGTACTAAACAATAAGTATTAATAATTAATTTACTAAAAATACCCCTTTACCCAAAAACTGAAAACTGACCCTGAACCCTAAAAATACCTCTTTATCCAAGAACTGAAAACTGACCCTGAACCCTAAAAATACCCCTTTACCCAAGAACTGAAAACTGACCCTGAACCCTAAAAATACCCCTTTACCCATGAACTGAAAACTGACCCTGAACCCTAAAAATACCCCTTTCCCCATGAACTGAAAACTGACCCTGAACCCTAAAAATACCCCTTTACCCATGAACTGAAAACTGACCCTGAACCCTAAAAATACCCCTTTACCCATGAACTGAAAACTGACCCTGAACCCTAAAAAAACACCCCTTTACCCAAAAACTGAAAACTGACCCTGAACCCTAAAAATACCCCTTTACCCATGAACTGAAAACTGACCCTGAACCCTAAAAATACCCCTTTACCCATGAACTGAAAACTGACCCTGAACACTAAAAATACCCCTTTACCCATGAACTGAAAACTGACCCTGAACCCTAAAAATACCCCTTTACCCATGAACTGAAAACTGACCCTGAACACTAAAAATACCCCTTTACCCATGAACTGAAAACTGACCCTGAACCCTAAAAATACCCCTTTACCCATGAACTGAAAACTGACCCTGAACACTAAAAATACCCCTTTACCCATGAACTGAAAACTGACCCTGAACACTAAAAATACCCCTTTACCCATGAACTGAAAACTGACCCTGAACACTAAAAATACCCCTTTACCCATGAACTGAAAACTGACCCTGAACCCTAAAAATACCCCTTTACCCAAAAACTGAAAACTGACCCTGAACCCTAAAAACACCCCTTTACCCAAAAACTGAAAACTGCCCCTAAACACTCAAAATACCCCTTTACCCAAAAATGACCCTGAACCCTAAAAATACACCTTAACCCAAAGTTAAATAATATTTTTTAATTAGCAATTAATAATTAATTAACAATAACAATAAACTAAATATATTAGCACATAAGCTGTAATTAATATAATTTAATAATTATTATCATTTTTCCCCAATTAATTAATTAACAGTAACTAAAAATTATATATAAATAAATAACTAATAATGTAATTAACTAACTAATATTATTTAATTACCAATTAATTACTAATTTAAAATATGTACCAAATTATATTAATTAATTAACTAATTAATATTAATTATTTGCCAATTAATTAGTTATAGATATTTAAAAACATATATTAATTAATTAATTATATTAAATTACTCCCCACCCTATTCCCCTATAAACCCACATCCCGCTACAGAAAATATATATCAATTAATCAATTAATTATTTCCCAATTAATCAATATTAATTAGCAAATAATTATAATTAATTAATTAATCCTACTAATTATTAATCAATTTACCATAATTAAATTACTTCCCACCCTATTCCCCTATAAACCCACAACCCGCTCCGGTACTAAAACATCAAATTTACTTATAAATTTCTATATTATTATAGAAAATGTATACACATATAATAGTAATTATTTTAAATACTTAAATTAAACATATAACACATACATAATAAAAAACTATAAAATAATACAAATATCGATATTAGTGTCATCGAAATTATTAACATCGATATATATGCTATCGATATTACTAACTTCGATATTACTTACATCGATATTAAGTATTTCGATATTACTTACCTTGGGTCGATATTCTGTCCTACGATATTCTTGCCTTCGATATTATGCTCCTTCGATATTACAGACTCGATATTATGGTAAGTCGATATTTACAACTCGATATTTTGACTGTCTACCACACCACGCAGCTTTAAAAATGATACACTACAACTCCCATGCACACCATGCAGTTTTGGTAGTTTCTAGTGCACTAGAGGTCAATGCAACTACAATTCCAAAGTTTACTATGGTTTTTTGTAGTTCTAAGTGGTCACAAGGGCGATGTAGTCACATGACCGCAGACAAACAAAATGGCTCTTCACCAGAGCTCCGGCGCCCCCCCAGATTGCACAGAGGGACGCTCGGAGTACCGACAGGAAGGTAGGGAAGGAGTCATCATAACTAGTCAATGCGCTTTAATTGACATGCATAGAAAGTTTGCGTTTTTTTAAATAAAACGGAACAAGCTGCGCTCCGCATATTTGAGTTGCACAAATAAGTTTTCTGTGCAGACCCGCGTTCCTCGAGTATAGCGCAAAGTGTTTAAATTAATGCGTTAAATAGATGCCTCCTGTAAACACAAGTGGCATGCAGCGCTGAAACCTTTCCCCCCTTTTGGAATAAGCGGCGTGTCCCGCTCGCTACATTTCCAGGATTGCAGTTCCATGCCTCCTGTAAACACAAGCTGCAAGCAGCGCTGAACTGTCCTCCCCTCCTTTTGGAATAAGCGGCGTGTCCCGCTCGATACATTTCCAGGATTGCAGTTCCATGCAGCGCATGCGAGACCCCAATACAGATCGGGTGTGCCTGATGACAGATTAGATATATTAGATATATCAGAGAATAATGGTGTCCTAATCATTTATCATTTAATATATTTACCTGGTGCATTTTAAGATGTTAAAACGAGCCAATCAGTCTCTTGGTGTGCAAACCGGTTTTCAAATAAAACCACTCTCAAACAAAACTATTGACAAATATTATCTAGGTTTTCCGGCTGGGAACATGATATCTGTGCCCTTGGTGGTTATAACAATTAAACAAAATGTCTGCAAATTGAATGCCTCGACAAGGGCATCAACTTTACTTACCTTGACACGCATCATTCTGTATAATCAGATAGGCGTGGGCATGTATCTGTATATGTACTCCTGTACACATAGTCAATCATGTACAGATTAACAACGATAGTTCCAATGAACATAAGATAGTGATATCTATCTATAAGCAAATGAGATTGTGCTAACACGCGCACATTATCTGTGCGAACTCAAGCGTCATATTCTGTGTTTTTACTAGTGCGGTGCTCCTCATACCTGAGCAGCGGCCAGGTGGGGTGATGCTATTCCTCCAATAATTTGAGGTAAGAAAAATAGCAATTTTGCTTTCCTAATGACATGATATGGTGATTAATCAACCAATCTCATCCATAAATGTTGTCTTAGCCCGAATATGAGCTTAAGATCTTTCGCCTTTCTAAGTTTCTACTTTGTTTTCACAATTGCACGTATAATTGTTTTTTTGTTCACCAATAACAGTGGAGAAGACAGAACAGAAGTGAAAATATACAGGTGATATTTTTCCTTTATGTATTTAGACAGTAGCCATTAAGAACTAGGTCCTGAAGAAAGCAGTGATAAAATACATCACACTTGCTGAAACATGTTGACCATACTGAATAACAGATATTTTGTTAAATCTGTTTGTTTATTCACATTTTAATATTGGGAGCTTTGAGGGAACTGAATAAATATATGCATCCACTCAATAGTTACCTAATTTTAACATCACACTTTTTTTCACATTCACTTTGGCACTGTAATTTGGTTACCCGCATAACAACATTTTGACAGTCCTCACAATATACTTTAGAAATTTTCTAAAGTTATACTACCATTGTCAAACTGGTAGTAATACCACACTTTCTTCTGGGCAAGGAGAGCCCAGATGATGTAGGGCGGACTCAGGCGGGAACTGATGGGCACTTTTTTCCAAAGAGGAGAATTAGTGTACAGTAAGACACATAGTCACGTCACTACAATCACCATACAATGTGGTTTTTTGTTGTTTTCATAGTAGATTCTGGTTTGGCCTATTCGACTCCCAGACACTATTTCTAGTTGTTTATTGTTAGTAGGGCATGTATCTGGTGTGTCGTTAAACGAGCCCTAGGACCCCATCCTAATGTAATTGTTTTTTTAGGCCTGATAATAGTCCACACCTTCATCAGGGCAAACTAAGGACCAGGAGGCGTCGACGACAACCAGGAGCTGGATTTGAGCTTTCCCACGTCGAATGTCGAGAGCTGCAATGTCTGTATCTGGATTGAACCCAACAAGCCTTGGCAATAGCAACCCAGGCAGAAAGCAAAGATTGGCTTCGGAGCAGACCAGCAAGGTCTGAGGGACTCACCCGTTGGAGGGGAGTCAGGCCACGTCTGGAGCAACCAGGGAAGCCCAAGAAACAAAAGAGTTACCTTTGTGCGGACCCACCAGTCGACAGGCCAGGGATCGCAAAGGGGCCTTGAGCAGAAATGCTAGAAGCAGATGGTGCTCAGGGTTTGGACTACAAGTATCCCAGTGCAAACTTCGGGAAAGCTTGTGAAGTAGATGCACTAGCAAATGTGCACCGTGTCCAGGAGTTCCGGTCCCACGTCTCTTGTGATGACTGCGGGTCCCAGCTTTGCTGTAAACTCGTGTCGCCCTCGGAGATGTCTGGAAGTCCGTGTCCTGTGTTGCAAATCCTTCAGGATCTGGCGGGAGCCTTGGAAATGCAGACTAGCAAGATGCTTCTTTGGTGCCTGTTTGAACAGGGGAGTCACTCCTTTACCCCAAGAGGAGATTCTTCCGTCTTCTAATCGAAATAGAATGTCGAAGTACCAGGATATATGTTGCAGATTTTCGTCCAGATATAATCTAAAGTCCTAAGGACTGGGTTCCTATACTTATATACTAAGTTTAGGGGTTGGACTTACTCTAAGGTCTCACCTATGGGAGGACATGGGGAGGGGGTGGTTACACCCCTTCACCTTTGTCCAGTTTCGCACCACAGCAGGGGCTGAGTGCCCCTGCCGCTGGCTTGAACTGGGTTATGCACAGGCACACCAAGTGTGCCCCCAGCTCTGTCTGAAAAGCATTCACTGAATGCACCAGCCCAGCCCCAATACACTAATGCCTGCCTGGGGAGGTGGTTAAACCTCCCTGTGACAGGAAACCTATTGTCCAGGCCTCCCCTGCTGGAGTTTCATCCAACAGCAGGTCAGACTCGTGTCTGTAGCAACAGCATCCATTTTGTGATGCTGGGGCTCTTTCAAACTATTACCGGCCAGGTAAGTGTGTAGATGTCTTCTCCCTCTAGAAGGGTGGAATTCTACCCCGCTGCCAGGACTGGTGGGAGGGTAGGATTCCAAAGTGTTTGACAGCAAACACGACATGTTTTGATGCAGCCATTCCAAAGTTAGCATTTACAGCGAGGTTATAATGCACTTAAGAGTAAATGGTATGGCTGTATCACAAAACAGCCTCAGAGAATAGATTCCGAAAGCTGCAGAGGGGTCCTGCTCATGCATGGGCACCCTCTCACACAAAACCAGGCACTCTGCCTTCAGGATTGTTAAGGCCTGTCATAGGAGTGACTTAAAGGTTTACATGTGCCAGTATTTAAAGGTAGACATAGGTAACCTATATCTTAGTAAGGGGTGCTTACACCACCTTACCCAGGCTGTAGTAGCGGACCTGTGGTGCCATTTTGGAAGGATTCCCAGGGGTGGTATAATACATCCTTCAGCCCCTGGTAGGCCTCTGGAGTACCTATGCCCTTGGTACCTAAGGTACCATTTACTAGGGACTCACAAGGGTAACCCAGTAACCAATCTGGAGTGTACCTAAAGTACATGCAATCAATTTAGAGAGAAAGCAGCTAGGCTGGGGTCCTGAATACCAGAGCCCCAGCCAGACTAAAGTCAAAAAATAGTGAAACACCAGCAAAAATTGGGGGTAACCATAGTAAGCAGATCCTACTCTCCTACAGTCGGAGGGGGTGAGAAAGGAGGAATAAAATGAGTACAAGTGAGGGAAATGAGACAGTGGGAAGGAGGGAAAAAGCAAGAAAGAGGACAAAACGGGAGGAGGAGAGAGAACATGAACAACACATATTTGAAAAACTGTTTTTGATAAGGATTAGCTGCGAGTTCCTGCTTTTTACTAGCTTAGTGCCCTTCCTTTTCTGGTGCTTTACAACAGTTGTAAGCTTTTATTAGGGTTTCTTGTTTCTGAAATGGGTTTAATTTCTTGTATTTATATATTTCCCTCTTTTTTATTGCACGATTTTGCTTGCGAGAAAGTGTCACTCATAGTCGTTGAATGTCACTCATAATTACACTGTAATTATGAAAATGTCACACATAAGCAATCTGAAACCTTGACAGCTATGCAGAGGCCGCAGTGTTAAGTGTGTGGGAGAGGAGGATTACATGGCAGGGCGGTGTGGGCTCACACAATAGAAGCCTGTGGGAGAGCCCAGAGGCTTCTGTCCATCACAGGTGGCACTGCAGTGTTATTCAGGGGCGATCAGCTGAATGGGCCAGGCATGCGGACAGAAAGGATGGACAAGCCACTCGGACCTGCCTGAAACTGTGCTGCGGACCGATATAAATGCACCCAAGCCCTGGGCAGAGCAAGTGTGAGCGGAGAGTGTGTCACGAGATGCATAAAACCTATTGTGCCCGTAGGAGATGCCGGACTAGGCAGCAGTGTGTGTGGCCGTTACACTTTACTCATACAGATTTTCGAACGATGAGCCCCTGCCCACCGATTTAGTGATCCTGTCGCTTTTGAGGGGGAGGGACTGTTTTGCTGTGGTTTGATCCTGCAGTGAGTCCTGAACAGTAGGATAAGGAGCACCATGACCCCTTGAAATACGCATGCTACCTATCGGCCAATGCATGCTTTACAACAGCTGCTTGAGTAACTTAAAAAGTACTGTCTGCACTGCTATCGTCGCCAGTGAAAAAACGATTATGAGGTTAAAGTTGGTTAGAGCATTTATTGGTAACTCGCATACTCTTCTGTTTTATTCTCATTATGTCATCTGGATACGATCATCTGGATAAGAGACCAAATTTCCGTTTCCTCTTATGTGAGTCTAATATACTGATATGATTTTCCGAGATGTCATCATTGAGGTGAAAGTTACGTAATAGTTTTCCAGGTTCACTTTCATTACACACATTTTGGATTCTAAAGCTCAAACTTCCTACCTCTTATTGGCAGTGGTCGAAGTGGATCGCATCGGCAGGGCAAGGCGTGGCTCTGCTTTTCTAATTCAACAGAATCCGTTCCCCTACATATTTCATTTTCAAAATGTGTCCTAGGAGGGTTGAAATAGCATAGGCCTTTAGATAAGGCTCGGCCGTTGGGTAGCAGGCTGAGGACTTTGTCTTTTACTTCTTTTGCCCAGAGAAGACCAGGACAGAGTCCACTTCTCCTGGTCTGCAGCTGGCAGCTGCCCCACCTTCTCTCTTTCTCTTATTCCCTCTCTTTCTGTCACGCTCCTCCTCACTTGCTGAAAACCGTTACTTCAAGAAATGGTTCTCCGTTTCTTTTCTCTCCTTTCCTTTATTCGTTCCCTTGAGAAATAGATCCATAAACGAAGAAATACTTTTGCTGAAATTTCCTTTTTCTCTGATATTTTTCTGCACCAAATGCCTCAGGACAGAGAGAAAATAATGGTTTAAAATACGAAAAATAAATAACGAAATAAAGCAAGACACAGTTGTTGCAAAGTGGACTGGTTCATTTTAATCGCACCCAAACACCATATCGCCACTCTGCAGAGGTTGCTAGTGAAGCGCTACTTTCGTTTTCTCCTCTTTCTTTGAACAGCATTGTTTTCCCTGATTGGGGAAGTGCACTGTTTCTAGAGGTAATGCAATGCCTGGTTGATGCATGGAATGGAACACATTTAATGTTATCATTATCAGCTGTTTTTCTTATTTTTGTTTATATAAAATGTGTACAACAGCTCTGTGTTCAGGGATGCAGTATTTTTAAACTATACTGCTTCCATTTTGTAAGGATTTAAGCAGTGGACTTTGAAACGGGTTCTTCTGGGCCCTGTAGTCATGTCCTTAACTTTTCTGGCAAACACCATGTTGTTCCTGCTTACATTTCCCATGCTTTAATGTATCTTACATTCCCTTGGAGTGTTCGCTTTTTCCCAGAATGCTGTTACATTTTTTCAGGGGGCATATAATGCTTGTCCTGTACATAACTTAAATTGAATCTCATCCATGTGTGTATTGCGGGGCACAATTGGGGGTTGTAGTTGAAGGCCGTGTGAGTTTCTCTCAGTGGGGCAGTATGGAGTTCAGTGCTAGAGAGGATGTGGGACTACGGCCAGAGCTGCAGAATTTGGAACTGGGGAACCAGGTTCAGCCTTCATGACCAGTCCCCCAGACCACTCCCCTAAGGAAGCAAATTCCTGTGCTTGACCTTAGAAGGCCCCGCTAGTCCTTAAAAGCCTTGGTGTCTTAGCACCAGCAGGTTGGCCCTAGCAGTGGCAAGTGTGAGTTAACCTTGAAGGCCTGTCCACCACAATCCATACAGAAGTTTACCTCCAGTTTTGCGGGCAGGCCTACGAAGAAGCACACCCTAGAGCAACAGTGACTCTGTCAATGAGGTCTCAGGGCCCTTTAGACCAGAATGCCTCACCCATTGGTACCTCCATTGGCCTTGTTTCAGCAGTAGTGGTGCAACTCACCAGGGATCAGCAATGCATGATTTGCACACACACCGAATAAGGGCCATATTTACAAGTCCCTATCGCCACCAGAAGTCACTTATTTTAACTTTGTGGTGGTCATACGGGCTACACCTTATTTGTAAGGCAGTGTTAAGTCACTTGGCTTAACGATGCCTTATAAATAAGGCGCCCTTTCACGCTATAATTAGCGTGAACAGGATGGGCGGTGGGCGTTCCGCCGCAACAGCCATTAATTTTGAAGCTGCCCCATATTCACAACAGTGGAGTAAATATGGGGCAACACCATAATTACGACTAGGGAAAACCTGTCCATAAGAGGGCGCAATGAGGAGATGTACTTTATTTCTCCTTGTTTTTGCTTTTTTTATGTGTGCTGCATTGTGCAGCACACAAAAACAGCAAAACGCCATGCATGATTGTTTGTGCAGGAAGGTGTCCCTTCCTACACATAAAAAATCATTTTTAAAATGACGAGTTGAAATTTCTGTGTGCTGCACAAAGGAGCACACATAGAAGTGAAAAATCGCCATTTAAATTTGTCTATCTGCTTCATACACAAGCACTTTAAACATGTGCTGCCTGTTTTGGGGCCACTCGAATAATTCAGAAATAGAGGACAAAATGATGTTGCAGTGTTGACTAAATTATACAGCAAAAAAAAGGCTGCCGCATAATGCGGTACATTTTCAGATATTTTATTATTTTGACATTTTTACACAAACTAACAGTCTCTGCAAAGATTTTGCCTCTTAGTACCAGTGTAACGTTAAAAAGCAGCAGTGAGAAAGGTGACCAGTCAACCCTTGCGTAGGACCCTTCAATTCGCAGCAACACAAGGCACATTTCTTAGTAACTTATGATCTGTTTGAGCTACTAACAATTTTCAAGTTAAAATCATTAGATTATGCAGCAGATTATGTGGTAAATATGACAGAGCCATAATTAAGAGGAAAACATTTCCAAACTAGAATATTTTGCCATTTATGTTTAAACTGCTCTCGTGGAAAAAGGGAGGAGAGGTACTGATGACAGAAACTGCATGGCTCGGAAAAAAATGTATTGTGATTCCACTTTTATGCATATTTGGGATATTCTGTGATTGGAAACGTATCCCACTTTGTGAATATATTTTAATGTCAATAACTCATATTAAACCTTACACATGTATATCCATTGGTTGCATAAAGTAACGTAATATGCTGTAACTGGTCAGTGAAATGCCAAACAAATACTAAAAATTGTGATGTTTTGCTTTTTCTTGCCACACCTTACTGACCCAATCTCGGGTTGTTCCCGCCATCTGATTATCCTCCCACAGTTCCCCTACTTTTTCCCCCTACTTCAACCACTGCTTATTGGTCACAGAATGTTGGCATGAGTGAGTGTGGATGCACAAGAAGCCTGTATCTAGGTTGCACTATGTATGGATGAGAAGCTGTGTATGATACACAGAGGGTGTCGTTTGGGCATCAGTGTGTGAATCAGAGGCTGTGCACTGGGCATTGGTGCTCATGAATAAGAATCTTTGGATAGGGGACAGACAGAGCATATTAATGAGAACCTGTAGAGTGGACATCAATGTGTATGAATGAGATACTGTAGAGTGGGTATCGATGTGTATAAATGAGGCGGTGTGACAGGACTGCAGGGTGCATGAATGAGAAACTGTGGACTGGCCAGCATTGTTCATGAATGGCCATGTCAACTCTGCCTCACTGACGGGTCCCACCCACTTTAGACTCATATTCAGCCTCCTCATGCTCATCGACTGGGGGGAGTCACTGTCCTTTCAAACATATTTCTCCCTCTTAGAGCTGTATATTTTCCATTCATTGTAATGGGTTCACACTGCTAAACATAAGACTTCACCCAAATTTATTTTGTTGCCAGTTCGAACCTAGTAAACAGCGCATGCACTGTCTGTTGTGAGGCATATTGTGACTTAACAAGTACATAAAGGGGTTGGAGCGTTACTTGAGAATTATCAGGCTGGCTGGTATGTGAATGAGAAGCTGTGTACTGGGCGGCAGTGTGCCTCAATGAGAGGCAGTAGAATGAGCGGCATTGTACATGATTGAGAAACTATGGGCTTGGAGACAGGGTGTTTCAATAAGAAGGTGTGATTGGGCTGCAGTGTGCATGAATGAGAGGCTATAGTTTGAGCAGCATGTGCAGTCTGGGGTGCAGTGTGCATCACTGACAAGGCGTGCATTAGGTGTCAGTGTGCAGGAAAGAGAAGCTGTGATCTGGGGGCAGGTGTCTAGTGTGCGTAAAAGAGAGGCTGCAGTCTGGATGCCAGTGGAGGCAATGTAATGAACGTGAAGCACTGTATTTGCTGCTATGGAGATCATTTTAACGACCAGCAAAAGTTACCTTGTGCCTGATTTATCTTTGTTTCCTCCATTGTTTCCTTCTTCCTGCTGGTGGTGCCTCCCTGTCTGACCATCCCCTGAGCGCACACTTAACACCTCTTCTAACAGTGACAAGCTAGTGCGTTCAGGTAAGGGTGAATGGTTTAAGGCGCCTTACTGTGACATCTGCCCTGTTTAGGCCTGGAAAGGCTAATTATGGTCTAGGGCTGGAATTTCGGTCCTTTTTCCCTGTTGACCTGACCACTGTCCTTTTACCATTTCCCCAGTCCTCTCACATTCCTTCCATTTTTATTTATCCTAACACCTTTTCCTACAGGTGCCCTTGGCCCAGCCACCTTTGTGGTGTGATTGCAGTTAATGAAGTCCTTAGTTTACTATATGCTAAGGATTACTCGGTGGTCTGTACTTAAAACCCATTGGTGGTTTATAGAAGCTGGCCATATATCAAACCTGGGTGAATTCTCTACAATACTTGCATTGCTTTAGATTGCCACCAGAGATTGTCTTGATAGTGCTTCATTATGCTGGGCACATACATGACATGAGTGCATTCCATATAGTATGTAGTGGTGACCACTTTAACTGTAACATCAGTGTTTGGGTTTATGTCCCTTCTAGATGCCTCCACACCAAATATCTCCTCTGGTGAAGCTCTTAATCTTTCATGACATGCAAAGCCTGGAGCACACTCCCAAAGAAATTAAGGATCATCATAAGCCATTTAAAAATCACAAAAAACTCATATGTGCCGCTGCACCAAGTCTAAAGCAAATCTACTCACAGCTGACACCTCAACCAACATCCTTCTCTGGCCATGCGCAACAAATATAGTTGCCACCTACTGGACTATTCTGAAAGTGCTTTGGCACTTTGTCAAGGTGTAAAACAGTGCTATAGAAATACTATGCTACAGGACGATACTTGGCAGCAGTGTGCATGAAAGTGAGGCTATGAGCTGACAGCATTGTGCAAAAACGCGGGCCTATGGACCAACAGTGTTTATTTAAAGGCTGTAGACTGGGCTGCAGTGTCTACCGAGTGAATGACAGGCTGTAGATTGGCAGCTTGCGTATAAAGGAGAGTTTGTGGACTGGGCTTCAGTGTGTATAAATGAAAGGCTGTGTAGATTGCAACTCATGCATAAGTGAGAGGATGTGGACTGGGCTTCCCCTGCAAAATGTAATGAGGGGGCCTCGACAATGGCGATTAGAAAGGTAACCTGGCAGATATAGGAAAAGTTGTGCTGTGCATGGTCCCTGGTGTGATGGGATTACCAACGCTGCTAGGGTTGTACATGCCTATATTATGGTCCCTGCTTTACCTCCTGGAAGACTTCCCTCAACCTGACCTCAACCTGACCTGGGGAGGGGCTGCTCCACGTCTTCATGGCAGACGGCTTGTCTACCTCTATGGTCCTGAGTTCTGAAACAAACAATATCTTTTGTAAATTGAAGGTACGCCGAGGACACCCAATAAAAGGTACCAAAGCCACGAGGATTCCTGCTTCCTTCTTGCCAGTGGGAACATTCAGCTTGTATGCCACACAGTATGGTAGACTTTGTGCAAATAGTGAAACTGTACGAACTTAAGCCTGGTGTTTCCGCAATACTCTTTCACATATTGCATACCTCATCCCTTGCAAGTAAGTACTGGCAGAGGAGCTCAGTACACCGTTACCCTGTATTGCAGGTATAGGGATTCTACTAGTCTGCTATGCTTCGTCATGTTAAGCTTTGATTTGTTATGCTACAGTAGGAGAGGCTCTGCGGTGAACAATACGTGCTTAATGGAACTACTTTTTCTTGCATTGTTTTATATCAGATGTTTCCATTTTTAAGCAGTGAAACATCGTGGTACTGTAGAGGCCTGGACCCCTCTTTATGAAACGAAGCCATCTAGTGGACAATATTAATAGCGGTACGATTATAGAAGGCCAGACTGGACTAGAAGGACTGACTGCCTACATTACACAATTAAAATGGTGGTCAGTTTCTCAATACCTCAGAAGGCCAAAAAGTGGAATTGGCCTGTCCAGGTTTCAAACATGTGGCCCTCAGTATGCACACAAATGCCAGCAACGAGCATGTTACTTATTAAACTAAGTTCTGTATCAGGACATGGGTGTGTTAACTTTCCACTAATTATCTATTCCCTATCGGACCGGCAATCACAGGGAGTTCAGTGTATAAAATGGACCCCAGTCTGAGCTTGTGTTTAAGGCTCCAGCTCCAGAAGCAGATGTCTTCATCAAAACCTCTACTTTCTGTTCTACTGGGGAGCATCAGGCAGGCAAGAAATTGTACATTTAATTCAGGGCAACCACTTTGTCAGGCTGTCTTGCCTCATCACAATATTTTTGTTCGGCCGATTTGGGGCACCGCTGATCCACCAAGCAGGCTCTCCCCTGCAGTCTGCCTCAGAGAGCTCTCTGCATTACTCAGCCACCGGGCCCCACCTTATCAGAGTTGGACATAGGAAGCCTGCAGCACAGGTATTTTCTACTTGTACTCCCTTCCAGCAGTAGATAGGGTGATAACCCATCACTTGTCAGCTGAACAAAGGCCAGGGAATAAGGTGCTGACCATGCTCTGGCTGCATTATAATGTGGCTGAGTGAGGCACTTACTCTGTGGCGCCTGGCTTTTTTGTTGCGATATGGTGTGTCCCACTGCGGTTCTTTACTATCAACGTGTCATCTTTACTCGATCCAGAAACATTCACAAGCCCTTTGCCTTTGTCAATTCTTGATGAAGTCAATTCAAACGCCTGATGTCTCAGTCGCTTCCCAAAAGCAAAAGGATGAGTTTAGGCCCGCAGTGGCTCATGTTCATCTGGCAAGAATGCCAAACCCCATTCCTTTGAATTTACTTTGATTTAATATCAGTCATACTGTTAAAATACTATAAAGTCAGTGTTGATTTTTGGCCGTGCTACTCTACTAACAAAAGCAAGATGTACATTTTGTATGGTCACAAACCACTGTTTTCAATATCATAAAACATTCTATACTCGTTCCTAAAATGGGTTTGTGACTCCATACCAAGTCGATATTTTGAGGGAGTGTATTGTAGGCGTCCCTTCAAAATACTGAATCTGTATGAGATGATTAAACAGTTTTTGAATACAATCCTGTTTAAAGCATTGAGAAATTATTGGCTCCCAAATTGAGGTGGTATTTCATTAACAAACATAGTACTCCATTCCCTTTGTGAAGGTTAAAGAAAAATGTTTGCTCGAGAGAACGCTGTGGGCCGAAGATCCAGTGCTAAATCTCAAACAGACTTGGGGGGAAAATACCCCTTTTTTTAACTTACCTGTTTCCTTTAAAGAAAATGGGCTGCTTTAACCAAAAACGTTTAATTTATTTAAAGGTGATCAGAGACATGGTTTGACAGCCACATATTGTAATAAGTTGAAGTTTTCTATTTACCTACTTAATAGTCATGATGTAGGTCAAATTAAGACCCACTCCAAATTGGAATTTCAGAAACCAACATATCGGTCGGAAAATCATAAAATTACTGGTCGCAAATTGTGACCCAAGTTTGCCAATGATTTGGCTATTTGCCACAATAAGTGTTAATTGAGGCTGTTCTTAATGTTTAAAAACAGAATTTTCGACTTCAGATACCCCCCCCCCCTCTCCCCCGGTTCATGGTGAGCTAGCTGACACATGCGTGTTTCCTGCATACAAAAAATGTAGGTGGCAGATCAACAAGGACACTCAAAGCTGCCTTCGGTATCGCAATGCTTGTTTTCCACAAAGGTTTTCTTGCAAACTCTGTAAGATGTTCTATCACTATAAGTAGTATTTTTTCTATCCAACTGCAACAATATCAATGAATAGATGTCCAGGTAATTAGATGCAAAGCTAAGAATAGTAAATCTGCGAATCCCTGGAATTAGTTACCTTGACTACATTTTAGTTTTCAACGTTCTATACAATATTTTTACAGGTTATTAAAAAAGAATATTTAGAAATATAACCATTTTTATAAGATGCCTTATGGAGTACAGATTCAACCGGAATTAGGAGTGGAAATGTATTCTTTGACATGTACTGCCACTTCCAGCATGCTACCTTCCAGTGAACTCCCACGGTTGATGTGAGCATGAACCCTGAAGACATTAACAGGTACATCATGCCCACAGTTTTGTCATCTAATGCATAAAATAACATTTTATTTTTCATGGTGGGCCAGTCCTTACTGAAAGTCCAAGCACAGTCTCTTAGGTCCCATTCAAGCATTCCACTGGGTCCACAGTTTGAAGTCGAAAATTGGCACCCAAAAGGCTCAGATAAAACACAGTTTGCCCTCTAATAATGTGCATGCTCAGTTTGTTTAAATGTTTTCAAGAAAAGGTGCAGGTCGTGTGCTACCTTTCTGCTAGAAAATCATCACAAGACCCCAGGAGGACGAGAATTGGCCTTTGTCAGTGGTCTCCAGCAGCTAGCTTCAGATTTTCCTGTTTAGACTGAACTTTTTACAATCCGTTTGAACATAGGGCATTGAAGGACCTCTAACTGTGTCATTGACATATATTCATTTTTGAATTACTTTTAAATTATAATTTGACCAATAGTTTGACTTATTATAATTAGGTATTATTTATTATTTATTGCCGATTGAAGGAGGGCTTACCAACTCTTGGAGTACTTCATGCAATGGAAATTTATAAACAACTTTTTGAAGAGGCATTTATTTGGATGGAACAAGAAATCACCACTGATATCATTAATGGAATGCCCCGGTTACTTACCGGTAATCTTCATTACTCCGAGTCCTAGTCTTCCTCGCCACAGTAATTACTAATGAGCATTTTGCTCCTATAGAAACTCCAAGCAAACGTTAACCTACTAGTCTCCCCTATCCCTCCAATATGGCCCCCAGTGGCAACCACCAATCACATAAAAGGATCCAAGATCCACATCATGACCTGCAAACCAAAGCCATATACATGAAGCCACAACAAAGGGCCAGGAGGGAAGGGAAACTATACTGTGGCAAAGAAGACTAGGACTCTGAGCAATGAAGATTACCGGTAATTAACCGGGGCATTACCTCCTCGTCCGTCTTCATCGCCACAGTCATTTCTAATGAGCAGATACCAAAGCAATATCAGCTTCATGGATAGGAAACACCGCCCACATGTGGAAGGCAGTACAACAAAAGACACCAGTGACAACAACGGAGAGAGACACCTCTCAAGAAACCACTGAGTACGGAACCAAAGAGGCAAAGGCAACAGAAGCACCAACCTCAAGCCGGCAATGAGAAAAAAAGGCACGAGGTGAAGACCAAGTGGCCGTCCTGCAAAACACCCATGGAAACAACCTGAAAGGTGGTCCAAGAAACAGCAACAAAATGAGTAGAACGCCACCGAAGCGGACGAGAGGGAACCACCGACTGAAACAGACACCAAAAGGAGAGCTGCCCAAATTCACCGATGAAGAGTGGAAGAGATGTCAACAGTCCCCGATGGCAGCCAAAATGACAAACAAAAGGCCACCACAGAATAAGCAGCCGTGCAAGGCAAATAAAACACCAAGGCATGCCACATGACCAAAAATGAGCAAAGAGTCAACAGGAAGCATCACCTCCGCCAACCGACTAAATAAAGAGCACAAGCAGGCACAAAAGAAGGAAGAGCAAACAAGAGCACCCAAACCTTTAGAACATATATATATATATTTATGTTGAAATGTGATAACATTTTTTGATTATCAATGTAAAATGAAAGGATATATTTGTTGTTGAAATAGGTTATAAATACAATTATTTTTGAAATCCCATTAGTGTTCAAGTATTTATAAACTTGTAGCGGTTTTTCCGCCAATAGTAACAGTGCGCAGAGGTTAAGTGCTGTATACACTTAAGATAAGGTTTCTGAATCAGAGTGGCCCACCGGTCACAGCGAGGCCCCCCAGCGTTTCAGAGTCCGAGTCCACCGTGGGTTGGCCCCTCCAAGACTCCCTGACATCACCTGCAGCCTCTGCAAGGAGACCCCCAACCGCAAGTGGTCCGGTAGGGTGAAATCCGACCTCAAAAGACACCCATGCATCCAGCTGACCTGCACCCTGGAGAAGAGAACCTGAGGTGCACCTACGTCCCAGAGCACTCAAACTGACCTGCCCAGCTGTTGGTTCCTCCCGAAGTCTTCCTGGACCAAGCCTGCACCCAAAATCCAAAACCACCAACTCCCATTGAAAACAACAGGGCCCATGATGCCAAAACAGCACCCCGCCGCCCCTGTGCCGCTGTGGGTGCACCTTGTGTGCTAAACTGGATCCCCTGCCACCCTGAGCATAAGTCCAGGAGCTTTGCACCCACAACCTTGTGGCCTGCCGGTGAGGAGCCACCAACCGGAGGCCCCCTATACCCCATTGGATAAAATTGGACCTCATCACTCTGCCCCCGGCTGCCCTAGTGCTGCTGAGGGTGTTCTGGGATTCCATCCTCGACCCTGGGGGGAACCTGGTTTTAACCCCAGAAACAAAACTCCCACAACCAAGTACTTACCTTTAAACCGATAACTCCATTTCCTCCCCTAGGACTGCATTGACTGCTTTCTTGTGAAAACATTTCTGTGTGGAGTTGGTTTTGTATGAGAACTTGAAAAACTGCATATAACTAAAAACTGCTTTACTTACCTTTTATCTAGGAAATGTCCTAGTGTGATATCCAGGCATATCACACTGAGTGAAAAAAGCAATCTAAATAGTAATCAAAAGTAATCTGAGTAATTTCTACTGTATTGAAAGTATTTACAAACCTGTAACAGTCATTTTCATTCAGTGTGCTTGTATTGTTTAACCTGCCTTGAAAAGTACCATTTACACTTACCTGTGCCAGGCTTGCTTGGTTCAGTTCAGTCTTGATTAAATGACATCATTTGCTGACTTAAACACAACATGC
Organism: Lissotriton vulgaris; assembly: GCF_964263255.1. Lineage (NCBI taxonomy): Eukaryota > Metazoa > Chordata > Amphibia > Caudata > Salamandridae > Lissotriton > Lissotriton vulgaris. The sequence continues at coordinate 10,529,666 of NC_141700.1, read as the reverse complement.
ATATACCACACAGGACACAAACGCATTACATACAGTTGGCATGTTAGCAACAGGATCTAGGTTAATGCATGAACTGCTACATGAGTGGCCCAGTAGGTCTCTTCTCCACTAATACAAGTAAAAAGGGCTTGTTATCTGTAAGGACGCCCAAGTTTTGCTAGCATTACATTTAGTTAGCCGGGTTTCTAAGACCTTGCAGATTTGCGATCTAACAAGGTTTGTAAGGTTTATATGTAAATTAATCTGATATCTGAGTGGCACTCTGACACCCCTACCACATTTGATTCACTTATTCTTCTGCTTCAGCCCAGCGGTGGGCGCCATCTTGAGTGTGGCAGGTGGGGACAGTGCTCAAGTCGGGCCGTCCTTCCCGCCCTTCTGGTGTATTTAACATAGCCCTTTGCAGCGCTCGGCGCCCTACAGTCGCTCTCCCTGGTGAGGGAAACTGGGGCTGCGAGCGACAGAGGAATATTAAAAACGAATTAGGCGAGCTATGTTCTAGAAATCGGCGCGTTTTTGCGTCTTGGAATTAATTTTAAAAACTGTTTCATTTTATCTTTGGGGGTCTTAGCTAAAGGGGAATTGATTTTAGTAGGCACTCTGACACCGCTACCACATTTGATTCACTTATTCTTCTGCTTCAGCCCAGCGGTGGGCGCCATCTTGAGTGTGGCAGGTGGGGACAGTGCTCAAGTCGGGCCGTCCTTCCCGCCACTCTTCCTCCCTATATAATGTGTAAGCCAACCAGACGGCTCAGCGGGCTGGCGCAGCGGGCGCGCCGGACGCGCGCCGAAGCCGCGCCTAAGCCAAGCCCGTCTGCGCCCGTCCGCGCCAGGACGGCGCCGGGCGCGGGCCATGCTGCCCAATTCAACCCTGTTCTCAGGTACGACTCTAACACGCTACTCGCTATGCGCCCGCCAACATCAAGCCATAGCTGCAAGGATCACCGTCCCATTGCTCACCTTTGGGGACCATTTTCATGCCGCTCCTGTAGATGGTCATCCTTGGGACCCACTGGCACCATCCCACACCCCTCCTCTCCACCGTCACATAAGCCGATTACCTTTCGTTGTGGACTCATCAACGCCAGATCCTTAGCTTGTCATGGACAAGATATCCATGACCTCGTACTTTCCCATGACCTAGACGCACTGTTCATCACTGAGTCTTGGCTAAATGACTCATCTAATCCTGATCTGGCAACTGCCCTTCCCCCTGATTTTACGATACTCAGACGAGACAGACCAGCCGGCAGGGGAGGTGGGTTAGCTATTATCATCAGAAAAGATGTTAGATTCCACACATTTGAACTGACCTCACTCAAGGACTGTGAGAGCTTAGGCTTTGTGATTCACATTAACTCCTCCACCTCTTTTACGGGTGGACTTGTGTATCGCCCCCCCGGAAACGCCACGCCCTTTCTGGACTCCCTGGATGACACCCTTGGATCTCACTTGACTCATTACCCCAGCTTTACTCTTCTCGGTGATTTCAATCTTCATTTGGAATCCCGCGCAGACTCCCACACTTTAACCTTTCAACAATCCCTTGATATCTTTGGCCTTTCTCAACTGGTCGTGCCCCCCACGCACTCGGCCGGACACACATTAGATGGCATCTGCACCAATTCAGCCACTATAACTGTATCCCCCCCAATCCCACAAATTTGGACTGACCATCATTTTATACCTTTTTCTATCAAGGCAAAACCCTCTCCCCACCCACACAGTAAGAATTCCCCCTCAACCTTTGCGATAAACTGGAAGAAAGTAGCTGAGTCCATTAAATCTCATCCTCAGCTCCCTACCCATCCTCCCACTATCGTAGGAGATGTATCGCAAGATTCCAAAAACTTCCACATCTGGATCAACAAATTGGTCCTGGATAAGTCCAACTCAACCAACCAAAAACCAATTTCCCATAAAAGGAAGCCCAATGCCCCGTGGTATACTCAGGCCCTCACCGATAGCCATCGTACGTGCAGGGTCCTTGAAAGAGAGTGGAGGAAAACATACGACCCCACCTCCAAAACCCTATACATTCGGCAGAGGAAACTATATCTGTCACACATAAAGAAAGCCAAAAAAGAGTTTTTCACCACAGCCATAGAAACAGCTAATCAAAAACAACATACCATCTTCAATATTGTTAAGTCCTTCACCCACCCCAAAGCCCTGGCACTGGAAATCCCCCCATCCCAAACTCTTTGTAACCAAATCGCTGATTTCTTTGTTGACAAAATTAATAACATCCACAAGGATTTCCCTCCCCCTGCCACCCCTCCCTTACTTCACAACTCTGATACACCTTCTTTTTGCAGTTTTTCACCAGTATCCTTGCCTCAATCCCAGAAGGCCATCATGACCTGCCGCTCGGGAGCCCCTACTGACTCCTGTCCCCCGGCCATCCTACATCTTCTCATTGAGGCCGTCAACCCTCTCATCAATTCCATCATCAATCAATCCCTCAGCTCAGGCACTGTTCCGGCTGAATGGAAGAAAGCCATCGTAAAGCCTCTAATGAAAAAGCATAATAAACCCCCGACAGACCTTTCCAACATGCGCCCAATTTCCCTACTTCCAGCATTAGGCAAAATTACCGAGCAAATAGTACATGCTGAGCTAAAAGCCTTCGTGGAAAACAACCATATTCTCCATCCTCAGCAATCTGGTTTCCGCTCCGGCCATTCTACTGAAACTGCTCTGATCGAGTTATCCGACACCATCAAGTTCCTGCAGGATGAGGGGAAACACGCTGTTCTCATCCTGCTCGACTTAACCGCAGCATTTGATACCATCTCTCATGCAATCCTCATCCACAGAATGCGCGAAATTGGTGTGTCGGATACCGCTCTGAAATGGATATCTTCATTTCTGTCTAACAGATCACAAACAGTCTCACTTGGCCCCTTTCTCTCCAGCGAAAGAACCATTCTATCAGGTGTGCCCCAGGGGTCCATTCTGAGCCCACTTTTCTTCAATATTTACATGGCCCCCCTGCTTACCCTGATTGAATCTCATGGCATCCTTGTAACATCTTACGCTGACGACACTCAACTTGTCGTCACCCTTGACAAAAAACTCCCCGATGCCGCTCTTAGATTCCAGAATTGCCTTTCCCAAGTCTTTGCATGGCTCAATAATAATCACCTCAAGTGCAACAGCGCCAAAACTGAGATTATACCCTTAGGCAAAGACACCCTTTTTTCTCCAAAAGATTGGTGGCCCCAACACTCTGAGGCACCTCCCAGTGCAGTCTCATCGGCCCGCAATCTGGGTGTCCAATTCGACTCGTCCCTCAGTTTTGACGACCATGCGCGCATTACTGCAGGGTGCTGCTTTAACCTCATTAGACAGCTAAAGAAATTCTTCGACTTTCTCCCTATTTCCGCCAGGAAATCAGTGGCCGTGGCTCTGATCCTGTCCAGACTCGATTATTGCAATGGTCTCCTGGCAGGTATAAAAAAGTCCACCCTTAAGAAGCTACAGAGCGTCCAGCACGCGGCGGCCAGGCTCGTTCTCGGACTTCCGAGAAGGTCCTCGGCCTCGGCGGCCCTCAACACCCTCCATTGGCTGCCCCTCCACAAAAGGATCCTTTTTAAACTCCTTGTTACTGTCTTTAAGGCCACTAAGAACACAGGCCCCTCCTATCTTCTCAAGCGCTTCCCTCAGTACACTCCATCGCGCTGCCTGAGGTCATCAGGAGCTAATCTGGTTACCATACCCAGGTTTAAGCTCAAAACGAAAGGTGGAAAAACCTTTTCACTCCTGGCGGCTAAGGCTTGGAATGGCCTTCCCTCTAACCTCAGGCACGCCCCTTCAGAAACCCTTTTCAGAAAACTTCTGAAGACTTGGATCTTCCTTCGACCCGACTCTTTGGTCCTCGCAGCCATATGATTCCCATTTCCATCAAGTTGGGTTCTTCTGATTGCTCAGCGCCAAGATGCTCCTTCCGGAGCGATAGTCGCGCTATATAAAAATGAATAAATATCAAATATCAAATATGGTCAGTCCTGCAGAGTTAACTCTCAAGCTTGGGAATGGGGAGAAGCAGGCCCACCGGTTGTTGGGCTTTGAGCTACATGCACCAAGAGACCCATAGCAAGGGGGAGAAGCCACTGATAAGGATGTTGAACACCCTGGTGTTGTGACCCATGCAGCCAGTCTCAGAGTGGCCTTCAGTTCAGAGAGGGAATATATCTGGGTTCACTGTTAAGAAGATGTCTTAGTGATAATTTGGTGCATGTATAATCAGGAGAGATAATAGTAAGGTGCATAGGTGGGTAGGGGCAAACTCCTGGGGTCACAAAAGGTTACAGGAGTAGGCGATGAAACACTGCAAAAATATTAATCATTTGTGGATAGACTGAATGGGTGTTCAACTAGTAACGGGAAGGAACAGAATAGTGGAATTAGAGAATGGAGCTATCTAGAAGAAACAAGCAAAGGTTATTGTCAGGATGTAACCGAGATTAGCATCTAGGCCATGTATCGCTAGCGACATGCAAAATATACAAACCAGCACAAGTAGAAGATAAAAGCATAATCAGAACTAATGTAAATAAATACCACAAGGAAGATGGAGGGTTTTGAGAATGGAAATTATAATGATACAGACTGAGTAGGGCCAGGGTGGAAGAGGTAAAAGCAACAACCAGGTGTATGGGAAGGGTAAGGGCAGGGAACGGCACAAGAAACTGGTGTATCTGATAGAGGCTTCTAGCTGCAGATTTCTCACCTTACATTATTTCCCAGGTGTCAGACTGGTTTTTGAGCAGTATCCTTTCAGGCGGTAGATGACATCATTCTGCTCTACGTATGCCTTGGCTGCTCTGTAAATTGCATGGTCTGAGCCTATATTGGAGCCACTCCAGCATGCTGACTTAAGTTCTTTCCTTTCCATGTCAGATACCACTGATCCATTCAGAGCTACCCTAGTAGCTTTCTGACTTTTTTCTTGCATTTTATTGAACCTTTTTGTAGATTTCTCTCCTGGTGTGACATGATATCCCCAAAGAGACCTACTGTTTATAAAACATGTGGTGCCTGTCACTGGCATATATCTGTGACAGACCCACACTCGGCTTGTCTATGGTGCTTGGATAAAGACCATGATTCTAAGATCTGCCACTACTGCTGAGCCAAGGACCCAAAGGCACTAAGGGAGTATTCCCTCAATCTAATCATCCGATGTCAGATGACCCCACGATGCTCAAGATCCCAGTTGAGCTCCACCCAGTGGTCGTCTCATTCTAAGTTGTTGGCTAAATCCCAACGCGAGAAGAAAACCAAGAAGCCGGAGAGATATTAGACTTCCTCACACCGATCTAAGTCATCAGGAGCGTCGGCCCTCCAGGCCATGCACTTCAGCGGAGCCTGAGACAGACTCCGTTCCGTGCTTTTACGTCTTTCTCTGAACCAGAATGAGCCCCGCCCAGCTGATAGGATTTTCTAAGGTCATGTACATCATATTTGGGGGGCCCGGCACCTCTGGAGTGCCTTCAGGCCCAACAGACTCAGGAAGGGCCCTCACTGGAGCCTCACTGGTAGGTTCACCGTAGGCAGCAAAACTTAAGAAGGAGTGAGAAGTCTTTACAGGAGATATATCCTCATCTTCACCAACAAAATGCTTCAACAAGCTATAAGAGGAAATATCTTGAATATCATAAAGTGCATGTATATGGTCTATCTGAGACCGGTAAGTAACGACACCCAGATAAATTGGTGCTCAGCTTACATTTTTCTCTGACTTGTGTGAGATTAAAGAAGAGTTTTTACGGATATATACCTGGGTATGTGTATATATATATAATTTAATATAGCCCCTAAACCTACACCATTAAATCACTTTTCTAGGTTTTGAGGGTTATTTTAACTCTCCAAGATCCCCTACCTTCACTCACAGTTATCACAGAACTCTGCTTACAAGCATGTCGAGTCCACTCACACACCTTATTTGTGTGGGTGAGGGTCCAATGATGAAGCAAGCAACAGGTGGTACCTGTGGGTGAGTCAAGATGAATGTCCTGACAGGTGCTTCAACCGAGTGTCGCCCCATCTGAACTCTAATTCTTTTTAATGAAGCCCTTACTGATCTCCTACTCAGGGCCTGGTGGAAGCCCGGCATAGGGCCTCATGTGCATAGTACAATTTCCTGTCAAAATTGTTCCACTCTTGGGGACCCCACTTTCCTTAACTAGCACCCCACCCTGGAGAGCTGAAAGGCCCAAGCCTCCAACTCTAGAGTGAAACCTTGTATGTTGCATACCACTCCACCGGATAGGGAGTACAAGAGGTTGAACACCTTTGGGAAAAGGAAGTTCTCTGTGTCTTCTGCCAGCCTTGCACTGCGGTCATCGAACACAGCATGCATCTTGGACCTATACTCGCATATGATATGGGACTCGGTTGCTCAAGTGCAGCCTATTGTCTCGGAGACCAGAGCCATTGCTGAAGGGAGAGATGCAGCAAAATTCAATTTTAGCTTAACTTATGGATGTGCCTTTTGAGAACTTTTCTCTTTTTGGAGAGAAGACGGGCTCATTGCTGGAGCACTTTAAGGATAGAAGAGCTACAGCCAGGTCATTGGGCTACTCCATGGCCCCTTGCCAATCTCAGTTCAGCTTCCACCAGAGAAGAAGTTTTCAAATGCATTAATACCTTTCCAACCTTTTCATGGCATTGGATGCAGGCCTCACAAACCAACTGGTAGAGGTAGCCAAAGAGCAGGCCTGTAACCCCACCTCTCCATCAGCCGTAGCCTCAAAACTCCTTTAGTTTGCCCTCCTACCATCATGTGCATCCAGTGGATAGGCCACCAGCTGCACCACTGAAGTTTGGAAACATCAGACCATTGTGTTTTACAGATTGCCAAAAGGGGCTACTCCATCCCCTTTGTGACAACCCCTCCACCTTTGTCATCCACTTACAATGGGTTGATGGTGGACCACCTCTCCTTGCTCTATCAGGAAGTGTTGGCTCTTTTGGCCAAGTAGCTTAATCATGAGGGTGCCGACATCAGAAGTAGGTCACAGATTCTATAGCTGCTAATTTCTGGTGCCCAAAAAGGACAGAGGCCTTCATACTATTCTAGACCTGCACCGTCACAATTTATTTCTGAGAAATGAGAAATTCAACATGCTCATGCTAGCTCAAGTCCTGTCTGCCCTGCATCCATGAGACTGGATGGTTGTGTTGGACTTGCAGGACACATATTTCCACATGCCTGTCCTGCCTGTCTACAGGCGTTACCTGCTATTCACGTGTGCCAAGAGCACTTTCAGTTTGCTCTGCTCCCATTCAGCTTTACCAGCACCCCTTGAGTGCTCACCAAGGTGATGACAGTGGTTGCAGCATGTCTGCAGAGGTCAGGGATTCCAGTCTTCACCTACCCCGATGATTGGCTGTTTAAGGCGGGCTGACAACAGTTGCCTGCCATTTCAAGACTACTGCGAAACTCCTGCACGTGTTGGAGGTTTACTATCAATGTGCTGAAGTGAAACCTGACTTCCTCCAATGTGCTCCCTTTCATCAGAGCTGTAGTGGACAAAACAGTTTCAGAAAGCTCAAGATATTCAGACTATGATACAGATGGTTTTAGACATTATCCTGGATTTTGGAATGAATGACCCTGAGGCTGTTTGCCTCATATCATCAGTTATCTTACTTGTAACACTTGCTCGTTAGCATATGCGGGCTCTGCAGTGAGACCTGAAGTTCCATTGGGCACAGCATCAGGTGAATCTCTCCAACATAGTCCAGATCTTGGCGGTAACTGTGAAAGATGTGCAATGGTGATTGACGAACCACGATTGGGTCAATGGCAACCCTCTCTACCTTCCTCAACCAGAGCTGACTATAGTGACAGATGCCTCACTCCTGGGCTGAGGTGGTCATCTGGGAGAGAAGGAGATCAGAGACTCTGGTCTCTGGCGGAGTTTGAGCTTCACATCAATATGTTGGAGCTTTGGATAATCAGCTTGGCATTAAAAGCCTTTCTTCCGTCAATCATGGGAAGACTGGTGCATGTGTTCATAGACAATAGTAGGGTAGGGTCGTGGACTCTTTCTCAAGGGGCTCTGCGTATCTGGACATGGCTGGAGGGTCATTTTCCTGGTGGTTCAACACCTGGCAGGCTCTTTAAAGGTCATAGCAGACAAACTCAGTCGATGATGCCTAGTGTATCACAAACGGCGTCTCCATCTAGAGGTGGTACAAGGTCTCTTTCAAGAGTGGCAGAGCCTTGGCTACATTTGTTTGCCACCGCCAGGACGCACCATGTCCACAATTTTGTGCAAGGGAGTTTCCAAGGCATCTTTCTCTTGGAGACACTTCATCTCAATTGGAGCTCCGGCCTACTGTATGTCTTTCCGCCAGTACCACTTCTGCACAGAGTTCTCAAGAAGATCAGGAATGACTGGGGCCCAGTCATTCTTGTGGGTCTGGATTGGGCAAGGAGAGACTGGTATCTCAGGCTGTTCCCCAATCATATTGCCTCATTGACAGAATCTTTTGTTGCAGCAACAGGAGGGTCCTGCACTCAAACCTGCACACCGTTCAGCTTTATGTTTGAATATTGAGCAGTAACAGCTGACAGTTTTCAAACTTTCTCACAAAGTCTGTGATGAATTCATGCAGCCAAGCGTACCTCCACAAAGTGGGTATACGCCAGCCCGCAGGGATAAAGTTGTTGCATGGTGTTTATCAGGGAACATTAATAGTCTATCTGCACCCATTTCTCAGATTGTTTTGTTTGGTCTATTATTGGCCCTGCTCTTGGCACAGTTATTTATAGGCCATTTCAGCCTTCTTGTGGTTACCAGACCAATCTACTTTGTTCAATGCTCCTGTTTTGGCTCAGTTCGTCAAAGATTTGCAACATATATTTCCTCCCAGGCATTCATCATGCTCCATTGGGACTTAATGTGTGCACACTTTCAGCCACTGCACGATTGCTCCCACCGCTGATTAACCATCAAGACTGCTTTTTTAGTGCCCATTACATCGGATAGAAGGGTAAGCAAATTGCAGGCACTCTCTGTACATCCTCCCTACACCATCTTCTATCTGGACAATCTGGTACTCCGGACACATGCCTCCTTCCTACCGAAGGTTGTGACTCCTTTTCATTTTGGCCAGAGCATCACACTACCTAACTTTTTTTCTACGCCTCACAGTTCAAAGGAGGAGGAGCGACTCCATTGTCTGGACCCAAAAAGAGAGTTGTTGTTTCTAACTTTATCGCACAAAAGATTTCTAGGTGGACGATCAACTCTTTGTGGGGTACGAAGGTGCTAAGAAAGGGAAGGTTGTGCAGAAATGGACCATCTCAAGAGGGATAGTGCTCTGCACAAATAACAGCTATGTATTGGGCAACTAGCAACCCCCTGAGGGGTTGCTTGCTCATTCCACCAAAGGCAAGGCGGCAACCACTGCATTAGCCTAAGTAGTCCCTGTCCTGGTCATCTGTGAGGCAGCACCATGGGCATCTCTGCTGATGCCTACCAAGCACTACTGCCTGAACAGCAGTCAGATCCTTTGGGAAGAGCACTTTGTCTGCTTAGTCCTGTAGGACTTCCTGGTTTAAATTAGCTTTGTATGCCCACCTCCCAGGAGAAATGCTTCAGTTTTGTATTTTAAGGTAAGAAATCTGTGGCTAGAAATCTCTATCAGATGATCAAGTTACTTACCTTTGGTAATGCCTTATCTGGTAGAGTATCTATGTAGCTGTAAATTGCTTACTGGTCATCCCATCCTCCATGATCGCAGACCTGATTACAGTGTGAGGGTCACCCTTCTAAGGGCCTTAGAATTTCAGTTCAGTTGTCAGTCTTCATCATAGTTCTGCATTCATGGGGTGGAAAGTCGCGAAAGGAACTGACATCAGTGCTCCAGGGTGGTATTTATATAGGCACCACGCATTGCATTGCCGGTGCAGACTCCACCAACACAGAGCCAAATGAGGCCACCTACGAGTGTGCAAGGGTACTGCTTGAAATCTTCTGGATCTAGTCTGACTCCTAGGTAATATTCTATGGTTAGGAATCTGCAGCTAAGTAGAGTCTCTACCAGATAATGCATTACCAAATATAAGTAACTTCTTGTGAGAAACAGACTGCAATGGTTAGAGGGACCAGGTAGACAAATTGTACAGGAACAGGAGTGTGGCACGGGGGAGATAGATATGGAGGTAAGATCTCAATGGGACCAAGTGAGGAAAAATGCATTATTGTGCAAAAGAAAGGTAGGAAGCATGAGTGTGTCTAGGAGCCCAGTCACAAAAACAAAGCAAAGTAAGAACAAAGCACGAAGAGATACAGGGCAGAAAATGGCACCACCAAAGAATAAAGAAGGAAAGGAATACAACTGATTGCATGGGATACTCCGAGTATGTACAGGAGAGTGGAAGAAAGAAACTGCACAACATTGAGAGTAAGCCAGAAAGAGAAGTATACTAAAGTTCATACCCTGTTGAGGTGGGATGAGGCGACAACACCAGGAAGGAGTACACATGGGAAGCTAGAGGTCTAAATGAAGGGAATAGATCCAGGTTGGAATGGGATCTAAGGAGAAATGGTACATGGAAGTACGCAAGAAGGGCGGGAAGTAGACAAATCAAAGGGGTCAAGGCTCTGTAAGGCACAGGACTGAATGGAGGAGGTAGCCCAAACATACAGAATACAAACTACAACACCATGGAAGCTGGCACAAAGATACTACATGTTAAATTGAGTGCTGGATGCTAAAGGAACAGGATTCTCCTAAGGGCTCCCCTCGAAATTGTCTGAAAAACGTAAGCAATAAATTGCCTTCAGCTAAGCTGTAGGCTGTGTGCCTGTTGGAAAGTGGATTATTGGTAGGAAAAATGTAGGTCTGCCAGTGGCAATAAGACCACTAACACATGGTAGGACTCAGCATAGGTCTTAGAAAATTATTCCTATGCTCAACCCTGGGTAACGTGGCTGTGAGCAGTCAGGCTTAACTTCAAAGACAGGTTTATAAAGCATTTAAAACACAATTTCAAAACAACACATAAGAAAAATCCATCATAAATTTATAAAAATAGTAAATACTTGTATCTCTAAAATGACACAAAAACCACAAAAATGAAATGTACGGAACCGGAGATATGAATTTTTAAAGATTTAATAAAATATAGCACTTAGAAGTTTATAGCATCATATTGTGATACCTGCTGGCGATAGATCGCGGCAAAGTCAAAGTTTCAGGCCGACCACGATGGAGCCCTGGGCGGCTCCAGCTTGCGCCAGGTCCCGGTTTCAGTTTCTACCTTCAGAGTTAGAAACTTTTAGGGAGTTTTTTCTCGCGAGGTCCCTCGAAGCTCCCAGCCAGTCCGGATCCAGTGAGGGTTTGCCAGATTGACTTGTGATGAGGTCCCGGTCAACTTCTCTGGAGCAGACGTAGAACATTTTTCAAGATCGCTTCAGCGGGACAACCCAGGAATCCAGGCTGACTGCGATGGAGCCCTGGGCGGCTTGCCGTTCGCGGTTGCTCCGGGTCACCTTTTCTACAAGTGGACTTATAAACTTTTCTGGAGCTCTTTCTCGTGGGGTCTCTCGATGCTCATGTAGCCAGATCCGGTGAGGGTTTGCCGGCTTTATATTTCTTCTAGTTCCTGTCAATCTCAGGAAGTTGGTGCGATGGAGCTTTTAGCGGGACGAACCTGGTTGGCTTGGCCGGCTCGCAGTTGAAGGCAGGCGGCCTGGCTGGCCAGGTTGAGTCGGTCCCTCTATGGAGCTTTTTTCAAAGTTGCTCCAAAGTTCTCCAAACTTTTGAACTTCTTCCTGAAGTTCCTTGAGGAGTCTCAAAGTGTCTCAAACTCACTCCAAGAGTCTGGAAGCTCCAAGATGGTCCTTGAAAGTTGAAGACTTCAGCTCCCACAATCCACTAGTACAAAACCCTTACAAATCCACTGGTGGTTCTCCAAGGTGCAGATTTAGTTGGTGATGTTCCAGATGATGAGATATTTTAACCTGCAGCCTTCAGGGAGTCAACTCTTTAGTCCTTTTTCAGCAACGTAATCCACAGAGCTGTAATTTCAGATGGTACAGTCCTCATAGGTCAGGCCTTAGAAGTCTTTGCACAACAATCTTCTCAGCTAGGCAACTTCTTGCTTCAGTAAGTTTCAAGCAGCAGACCTGAGAGGCTCTGCCCCTCTCAGATACTTATTCCAAGTTCTCTGGATCAGGCAGGAAGTCACTTCTGACCAATGGGAGCAGGATAGCTCCTTAAAGTTATGACCACATCCTGTAGAGTGTGGCATTATTTTGTCCCAGAGTGCATCATTCTTCCAAATCCATAATGGCTGATTTTCCAGCAAGGAGGTAAGGGCTGGCTAAACACATCCCTAGGATGGCTAATTTACTTAGACTCTCCCCCGCTGCATCTGCTCATACCTTCCTTAATCCTACCATCTGCCTGAAGTAGTAAGTTCAGAGCTTTAAAGGACACTGGTCTCTGCTCTCTTCTTTTAAGAACTTAGTTTACGACTCCTCCCTCTGGCCTGGCATTGCTATGGAATAGCACACTGACCTGCCAGCAGAGCTGGTTAACGGCAGGGGCTCATTATCACCTCTTCAAGGCAACCTGGCTAATCCACTTAACTCTGACCAATCAGGGCAGACCACTGAAAGGCTGAATTTGGACCTACAAACAAGAATGTCTTCTAACTTCCTGGATGTACATTTTAGGAGGAATTCAACAATATTATATTGTTGGATTTATTAATACCATTCTGGGAAGTCTTTGAATGGTAGTTTTATTCCCTTCCTATAAGGAGTTATTCTTTAATAACTTCTTGCAATGTTAATCTATGGGCCAGGGGATTTACAATGGAGAAAATGTCCTGGGCCAGTTTCCTAACACTAGGGCTTATAAACACATATTTTGTACATATTTCACTAGTTTCTACAGGAACCCCACCCCATGTGCATCTAGGGGAGACTTAAGGGGTTCTGAATCTGTAGAAATATTGCAGATTCTCCATCCACAGTGCTCCTAGCATTAAAGTCGAAATTTGAGCAGCACTTTCCCACAATGTGGGGAGTGAAATGTGAAATTTCACTTAACACAGGGCCTATGAAACTTAGGGGCATATTATCAAGGGGGTTTATCTCCGCTTTTTTGGCTTTAAAAGCCAAGAAAGCGGAGATAAAATTATCTCCCTATTACCAAGCTGTCTCTAACACCAGTTAGTGACAGCTAAAAGGAGATAGCGACCATCTTGGGCCCCACTTTGCATGTCAGTGATATTTATCACTAATGAGATGCAAAGTGGGCGTGCCAAGATGTTAGCGACTGGAAACAGTCCCTAACATCGCTATCTCCTATTACCAACTTTTGGAGATATTCGAGCTAAGCGCGAATATCTCCAAAAGCTAACACCTCCCCTGAGCAGTTCTTAGCCATGCTATCCAATGGGAGGTGGATAACATGGCTAAGAGCATTTGCTCGATAATGCATGAATATCGCTGACTTTTCAGCGATATTCATGCATTGCGGCCGTTTTTTATCGCATTTGCGATAAACCTTGCTAATAGCAAGGTTTATCTGCGATAAAAATCGCCGATGTGCGGCGATAATTTTTGTCTCTAAACAAGTTAGAGACAAAAATTATCGCTAGTTGTTGGTAATATGCCCCTTATTTTATAAGGGCATACGTTATAAATACCGAACCCCCCCCCCCCTCCCTGGGACACATAGGGGAGACCCTGGGGGTACGTAATATGCCCTAACATTGTAGGTAAACCATTTTTAAGTGCCTCAAACCCAAAAGTCGAGTTTGGGCACAATTTACTTTTTAACAGCAGTCCTGGCACCTAGGGCTGTTTTTAAACTGACCTCAGGCTTCAGCAATGCACACATGCAGGTGCAGAAAAATCTGCTGGCCTCCAAACTGCCATGCCCCAGGATACTGGGGGCTTCTATGTAGTTTCAATCCCCTGCCCTGTTATATACTAGGGGCTTATAGGGTGGGTCATGCCAATCACATGGGTACCCCATCATACCACTGTGTACCCTAGTGTATGCAGGTGTTTTAACTGTATTCTAATGTGTCTCTTTCAGCGTAGCCCTGGCCCTGGGCCTGGTTAGGCAGATCCCAGGGTCAGTCAGAGTCAGTTACCACCAGTACCATACAGCAAAAAGTTGGTGGGTGCCCAGGGCACAGAATGACTTGGTAACAGTACCCTTGCAAGTAGATTTATAACAAAAATGTCATGGGACCCAACATGGATCTAGGTGCAAGGGTGCACCTTCCAGACATCATCAAACCCCACAATCCAGGGTTGAAAAAAAGAAGACACAGCTGTGCTACAAGATCAGCAGAATCAGGTCTAGGGGAAAATTTAGTATGAATTCGTGAGACGCAGTGCAGCATGGCAAGTTTCTGTGGTGCATTACGTGAATGGGATAGAGCTCAGAAGGGCCATATTTCACATATATGGCACTCTTCAGCTTTCTTCCAGTGCTTTCACACTTGTTGCTGCTTAGCAACAATGCAGGCACCCTTGCATCAACTAAAAGGGTACCTGCATTACAGGCAGGACTGTTTATGTGCAATTCTACAAATAATACACATTACAAATGCATTTTTATTTTTCTATATGTGAAAATGTGGGAAGAATTTGGTCTGATTTCTGTTTCTGTTCTCATTGAAGCATAAGAAAGAGATATATTTCATTATCCCTTCGTCCTCTTTTGGCATAATCATCTATGGAATAAAAGCCTGGTCCTTTTTACAATGCCAGCATCAGTAAAAACCATGACCTTATGACCATACAACAATTACAGTGCCCCAAATTCAGAACAACATTTTTCCAATCACTGGCATAGCTAGCCTATGTGGTGATGGTGACTACCAAGTGGAAACTGAAGAACCTAGCCATGCTAGCTACAGACTCACTGCATACGTAATATGGGAAATGGGAGAAATATGTTAGGTATGGAAGTACTTATGATTCATTGTGACTGTGTTGATGTCTAAATGCAAAAGGGAAATATTCAGAACTATGAATACTACAGTGGTCTCTTCCGTCCCGATCCTACCTGATGCGCAAAACATTATACCCACAGAGAGCGAGAGAGATATACCAATTATTGACAACCAGACGCCCTCACATGAGGGCATTGCCTCAAAAGTGAGTGGAATTTCATCAGATAAAAGAGTTGTACATTTTAACATCAGTGCCGCCTCACTAAGTTGGATACACCAAGCAGATTGGCCCCGCTAGGGACAGGAAGTAGGGAAGTTTGAAATAATGTCCAAATCAAAAGTTATCGTTTTTCTGAGGAATTTCAATCTGACTCTGGTAACTGGCAATCAAATACATTTTGCCATTGGTCCCTTTAAACTGTGGAGCAAAGGTCCCAAAGTTCATGTGGTGTCAGAACAACCACAGGAGGACACTAATAATGTCCACAGGATGTCAGATGAAGTAGTTTTAGACTCTCTGAGACAGCTTTACCAATGAGTTGCATCGCCTTTGCGACACAACCACTAAGTCAGATTTATCAAGCCACACAAGACCACCTTACGTAGCCCTGCATGGCTTGATAAATCTAGAGTAAATTTCTGTGGTGCATTACACTATCCCAAGGAGGTATTTAATGGGTGGAGGGTGGGTGTTCCCCAGTGGCGGCTGGTGGATTTTCAAAGTGGTGGGGCGAAAAGTTCTGTACTATTCAGTGGCGGCTGGTAGATTTTCAAAGTGGTGACATGCTCCTATCACTCGAGAGTACTGCTCTGCTTCCGGAGATGTGTACCTGCCCCATAGAATAATACTGTGCGTGCCCCATGAGACGTGCACTGCCTGCCCCCCAGAGACTTCTACTGGCTCTCTCTCGGCCCCAGAGGTTTTTTTTTGCTCTGCTCCTACCCATGAGGTCACCATACCCTTTAGGGGGCTCCGCGCCAGTCACCAAAGCTCCTCACATCCAGAGAAACCCAGCTGCACGTGAAATGCTGCTTTACTCGTTGCCTGATTAATCGTAACAAATGGATATGCCCTAATACTCTTTTTGTGAATCGTACATTTCTCCCTGCTTCTTCAGTGAGAAAACTCAAGGTCAAAGAGGACAGGGGAATGAATACATGGCGATGATTCTGCCAGACGCAGTCGCGTGCAGACAGTATCCCCAGGGTTTCGTATACATTTATGGGCAATAAATTGGAGACAGCAGGGTCACAAGCTTATATTTCAAAAGGACCAAAGTGCATGGCGCATCGACTCATTACCGCGTTGCACAAATAACAGCTTGTTTGCATTCTGCTGGACAGAGATATATAATTTAGTTCCAGGACCATTACAGATGCGAACCCCAGGCTATATAGTTTACAAAGTTCGACCATTTTCTGTTACATAACACTCATTTGATCGCGACATCTGCTTTAGTTTGAGTGCGTACCTCGAGGACATATACATGTTTTTGAAGACTGTCCCATCACTTCTAAGACACCAACCACAATAGATCAGTCACGGCTCGCTCACAGGGGGGTGGGGATAAATAAAATAAAAAACTTACCTTGTCTTCACTTGACCGGGTCCGCACCATCTCTGCTCTGGGGTCCCGTTGGCGCCTAGACTGATGGCTGCCAACTTGCCGATGACGAGGGACAGTAGTAGCCAATCCTGATGCTGCTCTCTTTAGAGGAGAGCTGCTCTCTAAAGAAAGTAGCATCAGGATTGGGCTGAGCATTAAAAAAACGTCGTTCGTTTTTTGAGCAATGGGGTACGTTGCATTAGGCAGGCAAACCCCTAATCGGTGGTTTTTTTTAAAACCACATAGTTATCTAGTTAAAGAAGCCCTGCCGGGCAAACACCACATGCGCAGTGAGTGCGCACTGTGCCGGCACAGAGTCAGTCCAGCGCCACCCAGTGTCAGACAGTGCATACTGTCCAAGTCCATGACACACACCACGGCCGCAGGGCAATAATTATCGGGCAATTTATTCGAGCGGCGCGTTAATTTATAAAACTTTTACTAACGCGCCGCTCGAATAAATTGCCTGATAATTATAGGTGGGGCAACGCCCAAACGCCCTAATGGTAAAACCGCCACTGGTGTTCCCACACATTCACCCATGGATTTTGGCTCATTCCAAAATTACTGTCAGACCTGGGAATTAGTCAAAATGCTAAGCCTCCGTGGGTAAAGCGTAAGGAGGAAAAATACCTCTATTTCTCCTTTTTTGTTCCTTTTTCTATGTGTTCTGCAGCACACATAGAAAGAGGAAACTGCCTCAGGGGATTGTTTTAGTGCAGTAAGGTTTCATGCACAAAAACAGTCCTGTCTGCAAGGAAAGCACCCTTGCACCACGGTGCAAGGGTGTCTGCGTTAGAGCTGGGCAGCACATAGTGCGCCAGCGCAAACAACAGACAGGAATGCACCACTTTGGGTTAAATAAGGTGCAATTTTGACCTTTCTCTTTCACGCAGCATAGCTCAGCAAGGTGGCTTGCTGCACTGTGGGGCATGAAATAATGATAAGTCTGCCCTTCAGGGTGTCTGGCAGAGGGAAACAGCAAAGTTCAGTCTTTGTCCAGTTGCCAATGGTCAACTGGCATTCTTCATTGGAACGCTCTTTTCAGCTTTTTTAGGTTCCTGGAGATGCCCAGGGAATCAGCCTCATGATCTTTGGAGACCTTTCAGTCCTTGGGTTTCAAGAGGAAGGGGGTCTAAACTCCTCAGGTGCCTCTAACAGGTCGCAAAAGGCAAGAGCAGCAGATTCAGACTGCCTGGCATCCTTTCGCAAGTCTGGCATTTTTCTGAGAAAGGTGCCATACATTTACCCCCAGTCAAGAGATCTGGGTTAAATCCATCAATCTTTTGCTCACCATGCCACCCCAGTTTAGACCCAGCCGTATGCAAATCAGTGTTGACCCTGTTCCTGTACCAAGGGGAACAGGGTCAAAACTGATTTGCATATGGCTGGGTCTGAACCGGAATGGCATGGGGAGCAAAAAAACAATGGAGTTAGGCCCAGATCTCTGTACTGGGGTGAATGTTTGACATTGTATAGCATTCTGGCAATCAATTGTTCTTTTTGCATTTGTCACCCATGCTCTCCATGCCACTGGAGTCAAGCTAACCTGGCTGATGAGAAGTGATTCCCCAGGATGCTTGTTTCCAGTCAAGGGAAGACGTGGCTGGCGTTTCGGGCTGGACTGTTCCCATGGAGAACAGGGTTAAGACTGATTTGTTTATGGCTGGGTCTGAACTGGATTGGCATGGGGATCAAACACACGATGGATTTAGGCCCAGATCTCTGTACTGGGGTGAATGTTTCACATTGTGCAGCATTTTGTCCATTGTGCATTTTTCCCCATGCAGGAACGTGCTGCACTGGTCTCACAGCGGTGCATGTCTTAGGCACACCTAACCTTAGACACGCACTCCTGTGGGACCGCCCAACCTGGATTAACTCAAAATCCGGCGGATGATCTGACTACGGGTTTGGCAGTCTTGCAGTGTGGCGACCCGCTACGAGACTGCCAAACTTGTAATCAGGTCCTTAATATCTTAGTTGCCATATTCCTTTGAAAGTGTGTAAATTCAAATCCAATGAATATGTTACTTATGTCAACATATGTCATGTATGTTGTAACATGTGTCAGAATTATTTCAAGATGTGCAATATTCATTTTACCGGATGTTGTATTTAATTCAAAGCTTCTTATGTTTATTTACGTGTGGGCCATATTCATTTTAAGGTGTGTCAAATTAATTTGAACTACAATCCTCTTCATTTGACCATATGTCATATTTAGCTCAGTGTAGGTCATGTTCATTGTGACACTAGTCATATTTATTTCAACTTATCTTACATTTATTGGAGCATGGGCCATATTCATTTGAACATGGCTTGTATCCATTGCTGATTGTCCGGCATTCATTTCATATGTATTATTTCATTATTCTTTATTTCGGTTAAACAACCTTAAAAGAATGCAGTACAATACAATTTTAAAACATTACAATACAATATACATGTCTACCCAGTACCGGGTTAAGATTAAAAGGAAACTAGCAGCAGGGTCCTTCACGGTTAGATTAACACACATGTTCGAGGAGCACTTGATAGATAACAATTCATTAAGTTTAAAATAATACTATAAAAACAGCACAACGTCAAACGCTAAGATCAGGCCAGTTTCTAGTATCATTATTCTAGTTAAGTCACTCGATTTAAAGTGCAATATAAATCTAAATCAAATTCAATTACATGCACCACTTAATAGTAGTATTATCAGTCCAGTTGCATTTATAGTTACATGTTACACACACGTTCCAATGGGCATTACATATATACAATTAGTTCAGGTACGATAGAGTACAAATCAAGGTGCATTTCAGCTGCTAGACTGCAATCATGCCGACTGTCTGCTTACATTTTATAGCCATTTCTCTTCCTGACTATCGCTACTGATAGGAGGAAGCGGCTCAAACTAAATACTATTGGGCGTGCAGTATCTCTTTAAAAACTCTTTCGCCGTCTTTAATATGGCGAAGACCCAAGAGTTGGCATATGGGTTTTAACCATTTTTTCCTTGCCTGTAAATAAGCAGTGGGCATATCAATAGCACATGGGGCTCATCTTCCCTCAGACCCATTTCACATAATTCGCATAGATCAGATCCAATACTACCTCTTGGTCCTTTGTTGCAGTGCCATTTCGAAGTCCTAGATTTGATTTGAAGGGCACTATAGCGAAATTTTAAATATAACGATTTGGCCATAGGTGGGTAGATTTCATCCATAAAGGATTCTAATTTCATGTCCATTTTTAGTTCAAAGAACCTGAGGGTCAAAGTCCCCAGGTTGGAATTTCCCAACACAGAATCTTTGATATATTCCCAATACCTATTCTTAAGCAGTTTCTTAGAATTGTTGTTAATCGAATCCGGGTCTGACCAAAAGCTACTTAACCCTAGCTTTATAAACCACTTTTCAATGTAGGCCAACCATGCTAAACATGTGGAATTTTTTATTACCATTATCTCTTTTAACGCCTCTCTATAGTCCGCTAGCTCATCAGTGGACCAAAGACGAACCCAGTACAACAATGGGCGCAATGCAGCGTGGTCATCTGATCGGCGGAAATTAAGATCCCATAGAACCGGGGTGAGGGGAGTGGAGGCAGGTACACCTAAAAGCTGTCTGATGAATTTTTTTTCCTGAACTAAGAACATGCCTTTCGAAACATGTCCCCAAAGTTCTGCACCATAAAGGGAGGCAGATTGTGCTTTGTATTTGAACAAACTAATTGCTGGAGAGACTGATTTATAATAGCTATTTTTGTGTTTCCTTAAAATAGGAGCTTGATTCTGGACTAGTCAGATCTTTGAGGTTTCTAGTTGGGATTTCCAAGATATTTTACTATCTAAAGTGATACTCAGGTACTTAAAACTTTGGACTACTTCCATTTTTTCATTATTTATAGTGAACATTTTATTAAAACCTTTGTGTGGGTTGATTGTCATGACCTTGGTTTTGGATGAATTAATTTCAAGCTTCTTGTCCTGACAATACAACCTAAATTTGTTAAGAAGGTTCTGAAGTCCTTTGGGAGTTTGGGAAATTAAAATAGTGTCATCCGCAAATAATAATGCCGGAACGGCTTGACCATACAACTTGGGAGAGTCATACTCGCAGCCCAAGAGGGTGTCAGAGATGTCATTAACATAAAGGGAAAATAAGGTAGGCGCCATAACACATCCTTGCCTAACTCCTTTCACTATATCTATTTTCTCACTCAACTCCCCATTGGGCCCCCATCTGACTCTTGCAAAATTATTTTCGTGCAGTCTGATCAGTTGTTGGAGAATGTTCCCAGGGACACCCATATCATTTAGCATCCTCCAAAGTTTCCCCCTTGGAACAAGATCAAAAGCTGCTCTTAGGTCGACGAAGGCCACATATATATGGGAGTTCCTTATGTTAATATATTTCCATCCTAGACATAAAAATCTAAAAACCTGGTCCACTGTGCTAATTCTAGATCTAAAACCAGCCTGGTACTTTGTGAGAATAAAATGGTCCTCGACCCATGCACTAAGCCTAGTAAGGAGTTGGCGGGCAAAGATTTTTTGAGCACATCGATCAAGCTAATAGGTCGATAATGGGATGGATTGAACCTATCGCCTTTCTTAAATATAGTCACGATTTCTGCGCCCCTCCAGGTTTCCGGAATTGGGGCCCCTCGAGTTATTTTATTTGTAAGTAAATTAATATAGGGGGCCCAGATAGAATCCTCATGCTTCCAGAGGTCCCCAAGTATTCTATCTGGACCTGGAGCCTTGCCCGGTTTCACCGCCTTAATTGCTAAAATGGTCTCCGTTAAGTTGAAAGTTAAGGGGTTCTCATATGGAGCTAGCCTAATTTGTTTTATTACACAGTCTTCCTCTTCTCCCTTGCAAGAATAGAGCAAGGAAAAGTGTTTAACCCAGGTACTTTCTTCAAGAAATCTATCTTTTGCCACTGTAACCCCTTTCATGCCTCTTGCAATAAGGCTCCAGAAGGAGGTCTGATCATTTAGTTTGCAGGCCTCAAGCAAATCCGACCAGACTCTCTCGTCCCATTCCATCTTGGCTAGGTGGACAGTTTTTTTATAATGTGTCCTCTTAGCTTTAACGATGTCTAGTTGGTTCCCTTTCACGGCTTTGATAAGATCTGTTTTGGCTCGTCGACAAGCTTGATTGTACCAAGGATTTTCCTGTGAAGGGGACTGGCGACCGAGGTCCTTCCTTTTTATCGCCTTTGTCAGGATAATGCGAAGTTCTGTAATTAACTGGTCATGGGTCTCCATGACGAAGGAATTATCAATAACAACATCAGCATCAGCTAATGGGGTCATATGTTTAACAAAAAGTTGATAAATCTTCCTGATAGTACCCCCATTGCCCAACACCGCAGGCCACTTCAGACACCTGCGATTGTTGGATTCTATAGGTTCATGTGAGGGTATAGAGTCCATACTACCTTTTGGGCTAGAGGAAGTAAAAAGTGAGTTTTGAGCGAACAAAGAGAGTGGAAAGTGATCACTTTCGGTACGCTTATCCACCTTTATGTCCACTAGCATTGGCCATAAAGCCAAGGAGACTAGAATACAGTCTAGGTGGCTTATACAGTCCCCTCTAGCAAATGTTGGTCGGGTAGGACAGTCAGAGGAAAATCGCCCATTACATGCACGTAATCTATATTCCAGTGTCATGCTTAAAATTTGTAGAGCACTTGTTGTGCAGGCTACTTTATGCTCTGTATCAACATAAGGAATGTTATTAATACTATCCTCGTCCCTGTGGACATCTTCCAGGCCCAATATAGGCTCAAAATTCCTATTGAAATCACCACCTATAATTAGCATAGGGTTGTGACCAAGCTCCAAAATGATATTACATAACTGCGTTATTACTGGTGACTCCTTACATGAATTATGCGGTCTGCTATAAATATTGATCACATAAAGTGTGGGTCCTTTGTTTTTTTTTAGTTCTATGATCAATATATCGGGGTTGTTTCAATCTATTTGTTTAAAGGTAACCCCCATTGTGATTCTGGCCCAGATCATCAAGCCCCCAGATGGTCTGCTACCATGTATGTTAACAGCTGGGATAAAAAAGGACCTATATCCAATTTTATAATAGTTTTCTAGCCCCCAGGTCTCTTGGAATAAAATGAGGTCCCCGCTATCAAGATATTGGTGCCAAGCTGGATCAGGCAGATTCTTTTTTTATTCCTGCAATGTTCCAGGAGATTAGCCTGGCCTCCCTTGTTCCATTACAGGTCACATGCCCAGAGGCCATGATAGTACTCTCAGGAGCAACTAATATTGGTAGATCTGCGTCTACTGGACAAGCCATTAAGGTAGATGGATACGTAGCCCTAGGAGTACATTGGGTCCCGTCATCTAGTATAGGCAGAGATATTTCACTGGCCGGTGGGTTACCAAGTATCGCTACTAATTCTGGTGATTCTTGCCCTTGATA
Organism: Lissotriton vulgaris; assembly: GCF_964263255.1. Classification (NCBI taxonomy): domain Eukaryota; kingdom Metazoa; phylum Chordata; class Amphibia; order Caudata; family Salamandridae; genus Lissotriton; species Lissotriton vulgaris. The sequence goes on along the minus strand of NC_141700.1, from coordinate 10,506,662 downwards.
GTTGTATGGGTCAGGAACATTAAGGTTGAAAGTTTGGCTAGCACAGTTCAACCTTTCCAGATCCTCAAATATATTGCAGTTTCCCATCCTATTTATCTCTTTCATGGGAATGTCATTTGTAGAGGCAAATCTCTGGGTTATAGAATCGCATACTCCAAGGTCATCAGATACTATGCTACATGCCATATTATGACACCTCTTGAGTCAGTCAAAGTCATTTAGGCCTGACAGTATCCCGAATCTATTTTCTAGGCTTACCCCCCAATCATTTGCTGGAGCGCCCGCATCCCATCTATGTACCCCGGTATTCCACCTGGGCCTTAAAGTATTAGGGTGTGCCACCCCAAATCTATTTCCTAAGCTTATCCCCCAATCATTTACTGAAGCACCCGCATCCCATCTATGCGCCATGCGTTCCACCTAAGCCTTGAGGTATTTGGGTGTGTTACACTTTTCTGCTCACCATAAAAAAATTCAAGAGTAAGGGGGATAATAGTTCCACTCCTGCGTTGGGGGGGGAGTATGTTTGACAAGACATTAGGTAATACAGCCGAGTTAAAGAAGTTCAATACTACACAATCACCTTTGAACTTTTTGGTCTGTTCCCTATCCAGGCTACCCTCCTGGCCATCTTGATCTCCCCCGCTAACTGTTGTTTCCCCCATGGAGCCATCTGCATGTTGCCTGACAGCCAGTGTAGTGCCTTGCTAGACAGGGATCAAACAGATTCTGACTGGCCAGGTGGCAAGACGGGTACATTGGCCAACACCAGCACTAAAGGTGAGGCCTCTACCATAAATTGAAGAGAATCTTTTTCCGGGCACGGTGCGGTTGGCACAATAGGTCTTAATAAAGGGTCTTCTCTTGTCACTGCCTCGTTATCTGTATTTTCTGGTACCTGCCCATGGAGGATAGTCAATGCGGCGTTTCCACAGCCCTCTGCCACGCTCATAATATGCTCGTTATTTTTGTCTGCTAAATTTGATACTAGGGTTGTCATACTACCCACCTCCTCAGCTATCTTGTTCTGGACCCCACCCAATCTTTTTACCTCAGCAGTGAGCTTGTCAATTTTGCACACCAGCGGTTTGATAATAGCCTTTATCTTACAATCGATCATGTCAGCTATCCTATTAAATAGCTCATCATCCATGATTTGCCTAACACTATCTTCCTCATGATCCATACTTATAACCTTAGTTTTTGGTGGCGGTGTAACCCTTTTTCTCCCAGACCGTAATCCCCCACGCCTAAGCTGTGTTTTTCTACACTTTCTGACTGCCCTAGTTACAGGTCCAGGGGGGGGGAGCTTCCTCAATTATCGCATCCACCTGTGTGTCGGGGACAGTTTCAGCATCAGTTTCTGCGTCAGCCACCAACAGTGCGCTTTGATCGAAAATTTCATTGACATGGAGGTCAGTGTCAGGGGCGTCACTGTTGACAGCATGCAGTGGTGTAACTATCGGTGGCGATTCAGAGTGTTGACTCGGGGGTAAAGAATGGGGGATTGGCTCAGTCCTAATGACTGCCTTCTTTCACTGTTGATTTTAGTTACCACCTGAACCAGATAGTTATCCATGGTATTGGACGCGGTAGCCGCAATTTTTTTAGGCATATTATACAATCCCAAAAATTGATAAAGGGATTGATGCTAAAGAGTAATCAATGCACGAATTAAAGGAGACTAAATTAAGTAATGTCCCTTAATGCAGTAGGTTCAATTAGGCAATGTAGTCTTACTTCAGGGGTCTACCTCTGTCACAGAATGGGCAGGGGTCCTGGCCAGTCCAGTCACGGACAGTCTCGGATTGTCTAAGACTGTCCGCCCTTTGTCCGGGCTTCGTCCGGGCGTCCCGCTCGCGTCCCGCAAAGCGAAGGTGATGTTGCTTTTAAGCGCCTCCTGGCGCTGGTAGGTGACGCGTGAGCCACTAGGGCTGCTGGGGCTTGTAGTTCTGCCCCCGAGCCCGCTCTCCACACTGCGGCCCCACTCGTGATGTGAACTGAGCAGCAGGGCGGCGGGAGGCAGGCGGCAAGGTCTGCTAAGAGGGCTCTGGTAGCTGGCGCTTTCAGGAGCTTTCAGGCGTGTCAGCAGGAATTGGCAGTAGAGATCACAAGAGATTCCCCAGGCACAGCAGGGTGATGCTGCTTTTAAGCGCCTCCTGGCGCTGGTAGGTGACGCGTGAGCCGCTAGGGCTACTGGGGCTTGTAGTTCCGCCCCCTAGCCCGCTCTCCACACTGCGGCCCCACTCGTGATGTGAACTGAGCAGCAGGGCGGCGGGAGGCAGGCGGCAAGGTCCGCTAAGAGGGCTCTGGTAGCTGGCGCTTTCAGGAGCTTTCAGGCGTGTCAGCAGGAATTGGCAGCAGAGATCACGAGAGATTCCCCCCATATGTATCACAATCATTTGAAAAAGTGTCACATTCAATTTAATATGTGCCATATCGATTCCAATGGATGTTGTATTCAGTTTAAAGCTTCTCATATTCATTTCAGTGTGGGACATATTCATTTTAATGTGCACCAAATTAATTTCAACTGCAATCATATTTATATTAACATGTGTCCTATTCAGTTCAGTGTTAGTTGTATTCATTTTGATACTAAACATAATTATTTCAACGTATCTTGTATTTATGTGAACATATGTCATATTAAGTTCAGTGTTAGTTATATTCATTTTGACCCTAGTCATATTTGTTTCAACTTATCTTATATTCATTTAAACACGTGTCATATTCAGTTCAGTGTTAGTTTTATTCATTTTGACACTAGTCATAATTATTTCAACGTATCTTGTATTCATTTGAACACGTGTCATATTCAGTTCAGTGTTAGTTATATTCATTTTGACACTAGTCATAATTATTTCAACGTATCTTGTATTCATTTGAACACCTGTCATATTCAGTTCAGTGTTAGTTATATTCATTTTGACACTAGTCATATTTATTTCAACTTATCTTATATTCATTTGAACATGTGTCATATTCATTTGAACATGGCTTGTATTCATTTTAAAGAGTGTCAAATTCAATTTAATATGTGCCATATTCATTCCAATGTGGTTTAAATTAATTTCAGCACCAGTCTATATCATTTCAATAAGGTTTATATTCACTTGAGTTCTTGTTGTATTCTTTTCAGCAACAGTCATATTCCTTTCAGCGTAGTTGCTATACATCTCAACATACCTTTTATCCAATTCAGAGTGTGTGTTATTCCTGTTGTCCACTAGGTAGTATATTCACTCTGCCATGTTTAGTTTGTATTTAGACATATGTTATATTCATTCTGGTGTGTCTCAAATTTATTTTGTAGCACTCCATGCATTTCAGGAGGTGTCTTATTTGGGGATCTGTAATTTTGACATGAACGGCTTCCCATATGCCCGACCTTTTGAATTACGGACATCCGAGACCTCAGCTGTTTAAGAAGCAACTAAAGACTCCGTTTTCTTTTGTTTTCTTTTTTAAATCATGGTTTGCTTCGCTGTACATCTATGATTTCCAGGAGTATTTCTGAATAGAAATGAAGTGGAGCATTATATCAGTCCCTTGATGTTTGGTAAAATGCAACCCCCGTTACAAATCAATAGCTGTTAGTATGATGAATCAAACTTTTCACTTTGTGCTTGTGCCCAGGAGACCAATTTGCTGCGATAGTCACAGTTAACAGGTCGCCCCATTCCTTGCAGACACTGTATAAATACATATAGAACGCGGCCAATTAAATTGTTGACAAAGTATTTCAACATTTGACAGTGTTTGGTCAGAAAAGAGTAGGTTCTTTAATGGCAGCTCCACGCTCAAAGCACTAACAAGGAATTTCAAAACAAGTCTTGCAGAAAGGATGCGCAATCTCTGAAAAGAGTATGAAACCACATCGACCCCCGTTTGAAAAACGGCTCTATACAGATGAAAGCTTTGCTTATGATGCTTAATCCTTCTTTGTCCGTTTGGCTTGAGCAATGTTTTCCTGGCGGTGTATTTTTGTTGGTCTTTTTCCTTAGCTTCTATCAATTTTGCTATCTTCCAGGATAGCACAGCACTTGCCAGGAATAGTGGGAGAAGGGCCAAGATGACGAATACTCTAGGGCCTATTAGCAAGAAATAGTGATATTTATCGCTGAACGTGGTTAGCGACTTCTTTTTTATTGCTGGCTATCGCTGCATATTTTAGCGGAGAAAACATGCTATTAGCAACGTTTTTCTCCATTGTGCTAAAATATCCAGCGATACCAGCGAAATGCGAGAATATCTCTGGTAATCCAGTGATATTCTCGCATTAACGCCAATGGGGGCTTAATCTGATAATCCACCCCCATTGACTATACAGGTAAGGCGTTAGTTTATAGCGATTTTTTTTATTGCTTCGCCTGCCTTGCTAATATGCGATAGCAGTGTTAGCAACTGTTTGCAGTAGCGAATAGTTTGGGTACGCCCACTTTGCATGTCATTAGCTATAAATATCGCTGACATGCAAAGCAGGCCCCAAACCTGTAGCTATTGCCTAAAAGATGTTGCTAACTGCTGTTAGTGGCAGCTTGCTAATAGGGCGATAAAAATATCGCCGCTTTAGCGGGAAGAAGTCCTGCTAAAGCGGCTATATTGCCCTTGCTAATATGCCCCACAGTTTTTTAGTTAAGCTGCGCCACTTTCAGTTTCAGAGTTTTTCAGATGGCTTCCGCTCCAGGACACTCTTGAGTAGCCGAGCGCGATACAAATGCCGATACATAACATAACAGAATAATCACCATGATGCAGCTATGGGGAGGAGGCTAAAGGGTGCAAGAGTAGCCAAAAGGGGTGACAAGAAGTGAAGTGCACGATTGTCTCAACCTAATATAGACTTATTTTGACGTCTACTTATGCTGGTTGTCTATTTGCTTACTTATGTACCATTGTGCGACCTCCACTGATGGACCGTTTGTCCCAAACTTTTGTCCTGAATTTTGACCTTCTGTCCGTCCTGAATTTTTGTCCTGAATTTTGAGCCTTTGTTCTGAATTTTTATGCTCACTGTCCTGAATTTGCACCTATGTTGGTCACCCTAGGCCGAGACCCATTATAAGGTCCGACTTTCGGGGGCCCACTTCAGCCCATGATGAATTTTTTTATTTTTAAAGTTTTGTATAGCGCTAGCTAGACCCGTAGGTATCAGAGCACTTCACATACACATTGTGAAAAACAAAAGGGCCTTACATTACCTAGAAGGCTGACAGTAAGTAAGCAAACCACGGATAAAGAATATAGCATGAATAATAAATAACTGTGCAACAGAGGAGGAGAGAAAAAAAAGAGAAAACAAGGTGATTACCATAGTCCGTTCGCCAACAATCCTTGAATGGGAGTCACCTCGGAATATTGAGGTCTAGGTTAGTTGACGTTGTTCAGGAAAGTATTTGTTAAGGAGATGGAGTTTGAGGTCCCTTTTGAAACAGGAGTAGGAGGGGTTGCATCTGAGGACTCCAGGGAGAGCGTTCCACTTCCTGGGAGCGTTGCCAGAAAACGATCGGTATTGGGTGGTTTTCTTTTTCATTTTTGGGGGAATGAGAAAGAGTGAATTGGAGCTTCTCAGTGTTCTGGCTTGACCTGCTCTTACCAGTTTGTTGTTCAGGTAGTTGGGGGCTGGAGAGTGTAGGGTTTTGTGTGTGATGCAGGCCAGCTTGTAAATACATCTCCCTTCCATGGCAAGCCATTTGAGGGAGTTGACAGCTGGAGTGATGTGTTCAAATCTTTTTACTCCAGATACAAGTCGAGCAGCCATGTTCAGCACTGCCCTTAGAGGGGCTAGGCGAGCTTTTGGAGTCCCTGTAAAGATAGCGTTCCCGTAGTCGATTTTAGAGAGAACCAGGGATTGAACTACTGTTTTGAGGTCATCATGGGGAAGAAAAGGTTTCAGTTTGTTGAGGTGTTTTAGAGAGAAAAGAGCACATTTTGCAGAGTTTTTGATGTGGGCCTCCATTGATAGTTTCTTGTCAAGGGGGATGCCTAGAGACTTAACTGAGTCGGATAGAACGAGGGGGCAATTTAGGGCATCCAGATTCTTGAGCCACTCTTGCATAGGACGATGGTTGCTTTTTGGAGAGAATAGGATCAGTTCCGTTTTATCTGGGTTGAGCTTTAAGTGATTGACGTTGAACCAAGTTTGGATCTCCGTTAGAGTGGTATTGAGGTGTTGGATGTCATCGGGGGACTTGATTTTGGAATAGATTTGGGTGTCATCCGCGTAAAGGTGGTAACTCACTCCAGCTTTTTTCAAGATGATTGTGAGGGGCTCCATGAAGAGATTGAAGAGGGACGGGGAGAGGACTGAGCCTTGTGGTACCCCAAGTGTGACTTTTGTTGGCTTCGAGAGACAGGAGTTGATTTTAATTTGTTGTGAGTGGTGCTGAAGGAAGGAGATGAACCATTTTAGTACTGTGCCATTGATGCCGGAGCGCTTCGACAAGGTCTCTAGAAGAGCTGGATGATTAACTGTGTCGAATGCCGCAGATAGGTCAATAAGGATGAGTAGGCAGGCATCACCATCATCCAGGGCTATGCGAATGTCGTCCGAGACGTTGAGTATGGCTGTTTCAGTGCTACAACCTTTCCTGAATCCCGATTGAAGGGTGTCGAGGAGGTTGAATTCATCAATGTGTTTATTGAGTTGGTGGAGAACACATGACTCCAATGTTTTTGCCCCTCATAAATTCTGGAGAGGGCACCATCAAGGGGCAAAGATGAACAAGATGCACCCTCACAAGTCTCAGCCCGCCTTTCCCCTCCCCACTCACCAACAGCTTCACAAAGTGCAAATACAGCGAGATTAGTGGGCACAGGACTGCACCTTAAGAAAATGGTGGCACTCCCACTGGGATACAGGAGGGCACCATAAGGGAGCAGTGGCACACCCATCTGGCATACAGGAGGGCACCATAAGGGTGCAGTGGCACTCCCACTGGCATACAGGAGGGCACCATAAGGGTGCTGTGGCACTCCCATTGGTGCACAGGAGGGCACCATGAGGGCGTGGTGGCACTCCTGTTGGCGCACAGGAGGACCCCATAAGGGTGCGGTGGCACTCTCACTGGCTCACAAGAGGACACCATAAGGGTGCAGTGGCACTCCCACAGGTACACTAGGGCACCCTAAGGGTGCAGTGGCACTCCCATTGGCGCACAGGAGTGCACCATAAGGGCGCAGTGGCACTCGCAGTAGCACGCGAGGGCACCCTAAGGGTGCTGTGGCACTCCCACTGGCTCACAGGAGGGCACTGTAAGGGCACGGTGGCACTCCCATTGGTGCACAGGAGGGCACCATAAGGGTGCAGTGGCACTCCCACTGGCGCACAAGAGGGCACCATAAGGGTGCAGTGGCACTCCCACTGGCGCACAGGAGGGCACCATAAGGGAGTAGTGGCACACCCATCTGGCATACAGGAGGGTACCATAAGGCTGTGGTGGCACTCCCACTGGCACACAGGAGGGCCCATAGTGTGCGTGGCACTCACACTGGTGCACTGGCTCGCCTGCTTGCCCCTCAGGACTGCTTGTGAGTAGCAGTGCATGTACATATCCCCTGCTGTCGGAAGTGCCAGTCGATGAGAGGTAGATGACAGTCGCCACAGAGAAGGCAGGTGACAGCTGTCACGTAGGAGGCAGGTGGCAGTCTCCACTGAGGAGGCAAGTGGCGGTCTCCACATAGGAGGCAGGTGGCAGTCTCCACATAGGAGTCAGGTGGCAGTCTCCAAATAGGAGGCAGGTCGCAGTCTCCACAGAGGAAGCAGGTGGCAGTCTCCACCTAGGAGGCAGGTGGCAGTCTCCACATAGGAGGCAGGTGACAGACTTCAAAGAGGAGGCAGGTGCCAGTCTCTACATAGGAGGCAGTTGGCAGTCTCCACATAGGAGGCAGGTGGCAGTCTCCACAGAGGAGGCAGGTGCCAGCCATCACATAGGAGGCAGGCTGCAGTCTCCACATAGGAGGCAGGTGGCAGTCTCCACATAGGAGGCAGGTGGCAGTCTCCACATAGGAGGCAGGTGACAGTCTACACAGAGGAGGCAGGTGGCAGTCTCCACATAGGAGGCAGGTGGCAGTCTCCACATAGGAGGCAGGTGACAGTCTCCACAGAGGAGGCAGGTGTCAGTCTCCACATAGGAGGCAGGTGGCAGTCTCCACATAGGAGGCAGGTGGCAGTCTCCACATAGGAGGCAATCTCCACATAGGAGGCAGGTGACGGCCTTCACATGAGAGACAGGTGGCAGTCTCCACATGGGAGGCAGGTGACAGTCTCCACATAGGAACCAGGAGGCAGTCTCCACATAGGAGGCAGGTGGCAGTCTCCACATAGGAGGCAGGTGAAATACTCCACATAAGAGGCAGGTGGCAGTCTCCGCATAGGAGGCAGGTGGCAGTTCCACACAGGAGGCAAGTGACACTCTCACCATAGGAGGCAGGTCTCAGTCTCCACATAGGAGGCATGTGTCAGTCTCCACATAGGAGGCAGGTGGCAGTCTCCACTTAGGAGGCAGGTGGCAATCTCCACATAGGAGGCAATCTCCACATAGGAGGCAGGTGACGGCCTTCACATGAGAGACAGGTGGCAGTCTCCACATGGGAGGCAGGTGACAGTCTCCACATAGGAACCAGGAGGCAGTCTCCACATAGGAGGCAGGTGGCAGTCTCCACATAGGAGGCAGGTGAAATACTCCACATAAGAGGCAGGTGGCAGTCTCCACATAGGAGGCAGGTGGCAGTTCCACACAGGAGGCAAGTGACACTCTCACCATAGGAGGCAGGTCTCAGTCTCCACATAGGAGGCATGTGTCAGTCTCCACATAGGAGGCAGGTGGCAGTCTCCACTTAGGAGGCAGGTGGCAATCTCCACATAGGAGGCAGGTGAGAGTCTCCACAGAGGAGGCAGGTGTCAGTCTCCACATTTTTTTTATTACAAGCCGTAGGAAGAAAAAATACATTGGTACATTAATTTAATTAGGGATACATTAGACAAGAATTTACAATATCCAAGAGACAACCCTAGACAATAAAATCCCACAGCGATATTACAAAAACTACAATAATGCACAACTAGCCATATCGATATAAAAATACTATTAGAGAGACAACTAATATTATGCTTCAAAATTTAAACCTACCGATTTAATACGATAATAATATACAACATATTATTACCGTACTTAAAATATTAATTCCAAAACATATTAAATTACCCAATATAAAAACAACTGATAATGAGCTGCATCAAGATTATTATTATTATACCGTTTATAAAGTGCTAATGCAACAAGCATTAGAAATGCAATAGGTCTCGCAGCATTAGAGTTAGTGCTTTTAGAATTGTTTATGGGTTTTTTTGTAAATCTTTAGCATGAGGTTGAGGGTGAGTGAGGGTGAGGGGTTGAGGGTGAGTGAGGGTGAGGCTGAGGGGTTGAGGGTGAGGGTGAGTGAGGGTGAGTGAGGGGTTGAGGGTGAGGGGTTGAGGGTGAGTGAGGGTGAGGGGTTGAGGGTGGGTGAGGGGTTGAGGGTGAGTGAGGGCGAGGGGTTGAGGGTGAGTGAGGGTGAGTGAGGGTGAGTGAGGGTGAGGGTGAGTGAGGGTGGGTGAGTGTGAGTGTGAGTGAGGGTGAGTGGACTTCCATCCTTCCAAGGTCGGGAAATTAATATTTAAATGTATAATAATAAAACATGTCATTTACCTTCCTTAGAATCTGCAGAACTATAGTATGAAGCGCTGCATATACAACCTGTTATTCCAATTACCCACATCAATGGCAGTCATTTTATCAAGCATGAAACGCTGAGTTGGCCCTGTAGGAATACAAACTAGTAGTCTGCATTTAATGTACCCCTAGATTAAGTTTGTAACTTGCGTACAAACAACAAGCTTTCCAAATAGTTCCAACTCTGCAATCTTGTCGTTGCAGCAAACTGTTAACCTTCATTTTAAATGCAAAGCAATTAATTATGTTGCTGGTGCAGAAAGTACATCCGAATTGTGTCATGGTATAGTGGGATAAACATATAACAGACTACTAGCGATTTACAGACTTTCCAAAAACACTTTGAGACTATGCTACCCTAGCTCTCCTCAGGGTCCAGAAATACATGTATCAAATTATCTCAGTATAATGGGTCCACTATTTGGGGGGTGAGCCTCACCCCACGGGTTTCAGTGCGCTGTACAATCCGGGTGGAGATTTACAGTGGCAACAAGGGGAATAAACATGCTTTTTTGTAGCAGAAAACTGTTTTTGAAGGAATGGTCAGACCTGTGGGACAAGACAGCTTATATACTGTGATCACGCTCTACTTATGTCATACTTATGTCACAACCCCAGGGTGTCGGACACACATCTGCCCTATTGGACTGCAAAGTCTGCTGAGCGTCATAAATCAGTCACACGTGGAGAAAAAAAAAGACTACTCGTGTCCGCAACTGCACAGAAAGTTAAATATTAGCAGATTAGTAACGTATATACACATTAAAAAGGCAAAACTTAAAATACATTTTGTTTATGCTGTGTAAACGTGAAGGAGTTCAAAATTAGAGGCTATAATCTAAGTTGGGGCCCATAGTTTGATTTGCGGAAGTAGCATAATTTCAGCAAACAGTAGTGCTGATGACTGGCGGCCGCAGTTGGAAAAAATAGACACTGCTTTAGGCAAACAAAAAAAAAGTGATAGATCAAACTCTTCAGGGCGCTGCGACATTAACATTTCATCATCCCCCCACGGCCCCCCCGAGTCCCCGACAATGGCTCACAGCTCGGATGACGAGTCTGCTCTGCACCAAGCAGGCAGCGGTAAATTTCCATCGTCGGAGGCGGAGGCATCGGCTAAGTCCGGGGGGGTTGCTGTCTTGAGAACACGCTGTACATTTCCACAGGCAAACCTGGCCAGTCGCAGCGCTTCGAATGCAGCTGGCAGTCTGACGGTGTCACGAGAGGCACAAAAAAAAGAAGCAGGAAACAAGCGGATATTTTAACGGAGCAGTCGGTGCCGCCGCAGCTTCCTGCGAAGCTCTGGGCTCGGATTGTGGCGGGAGAGCTGGCGGCGGAGACACCAGGCCGCTGCCGAGGGGCACACGGTGCGACAGAGGAGGGCTAGAGGGACACGGGGACAATCTAGATCAGGGGCATGGCAGGGGAGGAGAGGAGGAGAGTAGGGGAGGCACGGCCTAGCGGCCGTGCAATCAAGTAGTGAGGGGGCGGAGAGGGACACGGGGACAATCTAGATCAGGGGCATGGCAGGGGAGGAGAGGAGGAGGGGGGAGGAGAGTAGGGGAGGCACGGCCTAGCGGCCGTGCAATCAAGTAGTGAGGGGGCTGAGCTGGGGGAGGCTGTGGAAGAGAGTAGGCAAGGCGACACGGCGGGAGGGGGCGGAGCGGGTAAACAAAGACGGACATGCACGCGCCCGTGACTTTTAAGGTCAATGCGCATGCGCATAAGCTTAATGTGCATGCGCATTGACCTTAAAAGTCACGGGCACTGCAAGGAATCGCCACGATTCCTTGCAGTGTGGATAAAGAGTGGATAACTCGCAATACTCTCGCCTTGCTCGATGCGCATGCGCATCGACAGGCGAGACCTAAAAAGTGGAAAGTCCGACACTTTAAAACCACCAAAAAAAACCACATTAATATAGTTCTGAAAGTGCTATTGTTATTACGTGCAAAATTGGCCTATATAAAGTGACCAATGCAATAAAGTGCCGATGTATAGTAGCACCAATAGAAAAACATTTCATGAAGTGCAAATATAATAACGTACAAAATGTTGTTTTTTTTTTGACTAATATACATGATAAAAGTGCTTAGCAATTTGATATAGCACGGCAAATGGATACTTGTATTTCCTCAAATGCAAATGAATTACCATCTTACAGTTAACTAAAATATAACAATCACCTTCCTTTTAGCAGTTCAAGCTTGTTAAAATGTTTCCAATTCCTTTCAAATCTTGCAATCACACCCACTCTACCTGCATAGGCTCTCTCAAAACTATATGTTCTTCTCATTTTATTAACCCACTTAACATGACAAGGACTCACCATAGATTTCCAATTTTGCAAAATCAGGGACCGAGCCACGGCAGTGGAAATAAAAATAAACACTTCTTCTGATTTATTGAACCTGTTCCTTTCTTTACAGATGCCGAAAAGGGCCACTTCCGCTTCTGGAAGAAGAATTTTCCCAGTTGCTATCTCCAAATCTGCGAAAATCTCTTTCCAGAAGGGTTCTAACTTAGGACATGAGAAAAAAATATGATACCAACCACCCTGTCCCCTGGTTTTGCATCTAAAACATTTATTCTCGCTTTCAGGGAACATTCTCTGTAGGGCCTCCGGGCTATAATATGCCAGCCAGCGAGAAAGAAAGGACATTCTCTTATAGTTAGCTGCTCGAAGTGCTCTGTTTCCTAAATAGCATATTGTCTCCCAATCTTTATCTGACAATACACACTGTAATGTGAGACTTATTTTCTCCAGGTGGTTAATTATTATAGTAGAAGATCCAGAAGGGAGTAACTTTTTATACCAGAATCCAATACCCTTATGTTTCTCCCCATATAACGCTGTTAACAAAGCATTGGGTGTTGTATCTAGATTTCCTACTTCTTTTCTTATAAAATAGATCAATTGCAAATATTGAAAAAACATGAGCCGCCTCGGATTCGTTCTATCTCTAACCATTTGCCAGCTAATTATCGTATTTTGAGTGAGAAGGTGCCTTATTTCACAGAATCCGGACGATTCCCATTCTGTCATATGACTTGAAGAAATCCTAAGGCCCATTTTAGCACATTCTGACAGTTTCAGATAAATAGATCCATCTGAACCGTGTTTTTCAAATAGAAGTTGTAATCTTGATGAATACCCCACCAGTGTCTTGTATCGTGTTCTCTTTGGGAGCTTTGCAGTTTTTAAGAAAATAAAAATTTGAAAACCTGATTCCTCAAGCATTCTATTTACAAAAAAGTTGTCTCTAGTCTGTCTATCCTTTAATAATCCTGCCATTATATCGAAAAAAGCTGCTTCGTAATATGTATTAAAATGGGGAAGTGCAAGCCCGCCTTGGTTAACAGGAAGTTGTATCACCGCGAGTTTAACTCTGTTGGCCTTTTTGTTCCAGATAAATCTTCTCATCATGGATTCTAGTTTGTTAAAAAAGGCCATATTGACTTTGATTGGAATGTTGCTAAACAAAAATAGAAGCAGAGGTAATATGTTCATCTTAATCAAAGCCACTCTGCCAATCAAAGATAAGGGCAGTATATCCCATTGTTCTAAAAGGCTCTTGATTTTATTCTTTGTTTTTATATAATTCAGTTGGAAAAGTTCTTGATAGTCTCTGGTCACATCAATCCCTAAATATCTTATTGGGTCCCTTTTTTCTGCTTGGGACTGAAGATCTAACGGAAGGAAATCTAAAGTTGAGTTTAAAATAAGAACTTCCGTTTTTTTCTCGTTGATTTTATAACCCCCAATCTTCTCATATTCCTGAAGCTCATTCATAAGATGTAAGATATTTTCTTTATCAGGAGCCATATATAGGATAATGTCGTCGGCAAATAGTTTTAACTTAGACATTCCAGCAATTGGGGGAGATATAGCATCATTATTTCTTATTTTTATTGCCAGGGGTTCGATAAAAAAAGTGAAAAGCAGGGGTGATAATGGGCAACCTTGCCTGGTGCCCCGGTTTATTTTAATCTTCCCTGCTTGCTTGGCATTTAATATCACCTGGGCTGATGCCCCTTCATAAATATTTTGTAGCATGATAATAATAGGGGCGGGGAATCCAAAATAACCCAAGGAAAAAAATAACGCTGACCAGTTAACTAAATCAAATGCTTTTTCTGCATCAATCATAAGAATGCATGCAGAAATTGAATTAATATTAAAATAATCTAGCGCCTGTATTAAATATTCTGTGTTGGCAGCCATACAACGACCGGCTATAAAACCCGTTTGGTCTTGATGTATTACCTCTTGGGCTGCCGACACGAATCTTTGAGCCCAAATTTTCATAAAAACCTTATAGTCAGAGTTTAATAGACTAATAGTGTCAGTCTCCACATAGGAGGCAGGTGTCAGTCTCCACATAGGACGCAGGTGGCAGTCTCCACATAGGAGTCAGGTGACATTCTCCACATAGGAGACAGGTGGCAGTCTCCACATAGGAGGCAGGTGGTCTCCACATAGGAGGCAGGAGGCAGGCTCTACATGGAAGTCAGGTGGCAGTCTCCACATAGGAGGCAGGTGAAATACTCCACATAAGAGGCAGGTGGCAGTCTCCACATAGGAGTCAGGTGGCAGTCTCCACACAGGAGGCAAGTGACACTCTCAACATAGGAGGCAGGTGTCAGTCTCCACATGGGAGGCAGGTGTCAGACTCCACATAGGAGACAGGTGGCAATCTCCACATAGGAGGCAGGTGGTCTCCAGATAGGAGGCAGGTGACAGTTTCCAAATAGGAGGCAGGAGGCAGTCGCCACATAGGAGGCAGGTGGCAGTCTCCACATAGTAGACAGGTGGCAGTCTCCACATAGAAGGCAGGTCGCAGTCTCCACATAGGAGGCAATTGGCAGTCTCCACATGGGAGGCAGGTGGCCGTCTCCACATAGGAGGCAGTCTCCACATAGGAGGCAGGTGACAGTCTCCACATAGGAGCCAGGAGGCAGTCTCCACATAGGAGGCAGGTGGCAGTCTCCACATAGGAGGCAGGTGAAATACTCCACATAAGAGGCAGGTGGCATTCTCCACATAGGAGGCAGGTGGCAGTCTCCACACAGGAGGCAAGTGACACTCTCAACATAGGAGGCAGGTGTCAGTCTCCACATAGGAGGCAGGTGGCAGTCTCAACAAAGGAGGCAGGCGACAGTCTCCACATAGGAGACATGTGGCAGTCTCCACATAGGAGGCATGTGACAGTCTCCACGTAGGAGGTAGGTGGTTCCTCCACATAGGAGGCAGGTGACAGTCTCCACATAGGAGGCAGGTGGCAGTCTCCACAGAGGAGGAAGGCGATAGTCTCCACATAAGGGGCATGTGGCAGTCTCCACATAGGAGGCAGGTGGCAGTCTCCACATAGGAGGCAGGTGGCAGTCACCACATAGGAGGCAGGTGACAGTCTCCACAGAGGAGGCAGGTGTCAGTCTCCACATAGGAGGCAGGTGTCAGTCTCCACATAGGAGGCAGGTGACATTCTCCACATAGGAGACAGGTGGCAGTCTCCACATAGGAGGCAGGTGGTCTCCACATAGGAGGCAGGTGACAGTCTCCACATAGGAGGCAGTCTCCACATAGGAGGCAGGTTGCAGTCTCCACATAGGAGGCAGGTGAAATACTCCACATAAGAGTCAGGTGGCAGTCTCCACATAGGAGGCAGGTGGCAGTCTCCACACAGGAGGCAAGTGACATTCTCAACATAGGAGGTAGGTGTCAGTCTCCACATAGGAGGCAGGTGTCAGTCTCCACATAGGAGACAGGTGGCAATCTCAACATAAGAGGCAGGTGGTCTCCACATAGGAGGCAGGTGACAGTCTCCACATAGGAGGCAGGAGGCAGTCGCCACATAGGAGGCAGGTAGCAGTCTCCACATAGGAGGCAGGTGACAGTCTCCACATAGTAGACAGGTGGCAGTCTCCACATAGGAGGCAGGTGGTCTCAACATAGAAGGCAGATGACAGTCTCCACATAGGAGGCAGGAGGCAGTCTCCACATATTGAACCTGCCTGGAAATTGCCTGACGACGTTTCTTGTCGACTGTGTGGTAGCCCTAAAGAGGACCTAATACACATAATCTGTCACTGTAAGATGCTATCCAAGGAACGGTCACACCTAAAGGAAAGTTATCGGTCCATGAAACTACGAACATGCAGATCAGCCATTATTGGAAGCCTGGATACTACTGCTCCAAGAATACACTGCAAGCTGGTGAAGTTCTTGCAGGCATTTGAGAAACGTATAAAAACCCCTGGCCAGAATGTGGTTTACTCAAGGGGTGAATTACTGCAGCTTAACTTGGGTAAGTCCCATCTGGAGCCGGCTACCATACATCGGCTGGGTTGCGAGGGCTTGCTAATCTCACCTAGGAGCATTAGAGGGTGACAGCGCACTTCAAACACCCATACCCTGAGCTACGGTCTATTGAATACCCGCTCTCTGCAGAGCCATAGGCTGGAGGTCTTCACACTTCTGGAAGACGGGGAGTTAGACGTCCTCGCGCTCACCGAAACATGGCTGGAGAATTGCTCAGCGCCAGATTTAGTGGAGGCCCTTCCAGATAACTATATGGCAATTCATTTTAACAGGGAGGGGGCCAAGAGAGGAGGAGGAGTAGCCTTTTTATATCAGTCATGCCTCCGTGCCGATAGGTTCCTCTCTGAAACCCTCGGAGGAGCAGAGGTTATGGGGGTTAAGCTCAGGCGGGGAGCGGTTTGTGTGGTGTTCTTGGTGGTATATCGGTCACCTTGGGCGTCGCCAGACTTCCCCACTCTCTTCGTGAGACTGGTCCAGGACCTGTGCACAAGATATGACAAAATGTTGATTGTTGGGGACTTCAACTATCATTGGGAAAAATCCCCCAAAGAATGACAAGCATTACAGATCGAGGAGGCGATCTCCTCCTTAGGTCTTACTCAACAGGTCAAGGGACCGACACATGAGAAAGGACATGTGCTCGACCTAGTCTGGACTACCATGCCAGCCCAGGGCGCTACGGAAATTCTCCCTTGTGCTTGGTCTGACCATTCTCTAATAAAGGGTAGACTCATACTGAGGGGCCCCCTGTCCAAACCTGGGGAGGGCTGGAAAACGGCCCGCTAATGGAGAAACCTTGATGGGGAGAAATTGGTCCACCTCTTAGAACACCGCCCTTCAGCAAAAGAGCAGGATGTCAACGTTGATGCTCTATGTGGACACCTCCAGCATAAACTGGGGAGTGCCATTGATGTGGTGGCACCTCTTCGCAGGATGAAGAAGGTGGCGAGAGGAGCTGGGGCGCCTTGGTATAATGATTCCCTTAGGGAGATGAAACGTGGGGTGAGGAAGAAAGAACGGGCATGGCGTAAAAAATATGACGCCATCTCCAAGAAAGAATACGTCTCATCCTTAGCCCATTACAAACTAGCCATACAATCTAGGAAGGCTGTGTTCTTCGAGGAAAGAATAGCTGCTGCAAGAAATCCGCAAAAAGAAATCTTTCGGGTCCTGGCGGAGCTCAGGGTGAACAAAGAGCAAAGTCCCGAGTTCACTCAGGAGGACTGCAAGAGGTTTCAGGACTTCTTCGTAAAGAAGATATCCGATATCTTGGACGAAATTGCGGAAACCGCACCCCTCGAATGTCCTTGCCTACCGGACCTTATCGCCCCGTTAAATATCCCACCATTAGCTGAGTTCTCCCCTATCTCCAAACAGGAACTACTTAAAATCATAGGCCGAGTTAAATCGGGTTCCTTGGTGGACCCTTGCCCTCCTGACATATTCAAGGTGGCAATGCCAGGAATTGAGGAAGAGGTTCTGCATCTACTGAACACTTCTCTTCGCACAGGACAGATCCCTCTAGCTTTTAAAGAGGCTCGCCTGATCCCCTAACTGAAGAAACCTGGTGCAGACACAAAATGTCTGAAAAATTTCCGGCCCATCTCTCAGTTGCCTTTTTTGGCTAAAGTGATTGAGCAGCATGTGTTAGCTCTACTCTCGGGCCATCTAGAGAGTAACAACCTGCTGGAGACCAATCAGGCAGGGTTCTGTGCTAATCATAGCACGGAACTAGTTATGTTATCCATTCTAGATGAGCTAAGAACTCTGGCTGATGTAAAAACACCGAGCGCCCTGATACTACTGGATCTCTCCGCGGCGTTTGATACCGTGTGTCACAAACAGCTTCTGTCGCGGTTGAGATCCTTTGGCGTCATGGGTACAGCACATGCATGGCTTACATCATTCTTGCAGGGTAGGACACAACGAGTGCAGCTGGGTGATCTACTTTCCACCCCTGCTCCGATCACCTGCGGGGTCCCACAGGGCTCGGCCTTGTCACCCCTACTTTTCAATATCTACCTGCAGCCACTCATTGCTCTCCTGAATAGGATGGACTGCCTAGTGTATAACTATGCCGATGACACCCAGATAATCATCCGGCTGGATGATGGTCCGGGAGCATCCACTAGGCTACAGGACATACTGAAAACCACAGTCAACTGGATGTCCGAGAACTCTCTGAAAGTCAATCCGGATAAGACGGAAGTGTTGCCCATCTCCATCTCGGGCAACCCTTGGAGCGAGAAATTTTGGCCTAGGGAGCTGGGCGCACCACCGAAACAGGCAGGCGCAGTCAGAAGCTTAGGCCTATATGTGGATAACAAACTATCCATGGAAAAACAAGTTACCACCGTAGTGGGCACCTGCATAGGCCTCCTAAGACAACTAAGGAAGATCTCTGCCCTACTTTCATTCCCTGCTTTGAGACACGTGGTCTCAGCCACAATTCTGGATAGGCTGGACTACGGGAACTCCCTATATTTAGGTTTGCCCCAGCGGCTGCTGGACAAACTACAGGGAGTTATGAATGATGCAGCGAGGCTGATATTTAAAAAACCAAGGACTGCTCATGCCTCTCCCCTGATGCAGGAGCTGCACTGGCTCCCAATTCGTCAGAGAATTGTCTTCAAAGGACTGTGTATCGCTCACAAGGCTCTGTATGGCAAAGCACCAAAATACCTGAAATCCCGACTATCCCCCTACACACCGGGTAGGACTTTGCGTTCGTCGGACGCCACTCTTCTGTCCCAATCCCGCTTCAAATTGACCACGGTGGGGGGCCGTGCGTTTTCCAACACGCTCCCAGCTTTATGGAACAAATTGGATCCAGAGCTCAGGAAGGAAAGTAACTTACTTTTCTTCAGAAAAAAACTAAAAACTGTATTGTTTAAACAAGCATGGAGCAGATCTTAGGTGCACAGTTGGTTTCAAGTGAATATAACATCTTATCACGTAAATCTGGACAGACAGCGCTTAGAGATCCCTGTGGTTATAACGTGCCATATAAATTAAATAAATAAATAAATAAATAAATAAATAAAAACAATATGAACAATTAATGCTTTGAATTTTTAACAGTGTAACATTTTTTTTGCGATAAATTTATAAATTTATAAATTTTATAATTGTGTGTGACATTCATCAAAATTGTTATGGTTTTAATTAACTAAACAATAAAATTTAAATTTCAGTGAAAAATTTCGAAAAATTTCATAGGAGGCAGGTGGCAGTCTCCACATAGCAGGCAGGTGAAATACTCCACATAAGAGGCAGGTGGCAGTCTCCACATAGGAGGCAGGTGGCAGTGTCCACACAGGAGGCAAGTGACACTCTCAACATAGGAGGCATGTGTCAGTCTCCACATAGGAGGCAGGTGCCAGTCTCCACATAAGGGGCATTGGGCAGTCTCCACATAGGTGGCAGGCGACAGTCTCCACATAGGAGGCAGGTGGCAGTTTCCACATAGGAGGCAGGCGACAGTCTCCACATAGGAGGCAGGTGAAAGTCTCCACATAGGAGGCAGGTGGTTCCTCCACATAGGAGGCAGGAGGCGGTCTCCACATAGGAGGCAGGTGTCAGTCTCCACATAGGAGGCAGGTGAAAGTCTCCACATTGGAGGCAGGTGGTTCCTCCACATAGGAGGCAGGTGTCAGTCTACACTTAGGAGGCAGGTGTCAGTCTCCACATAGGAGGCAGGCGACAGTCCCCACATAGGTGGCAGGTGACAGTCTACATAGGAGGCAGGTGACAGTCTCTACATAGGAGGCAGGTGACAGTCTCTACATAGGAGGTAGACGGCAGTCTCCGCGTAAGAGGTAGGTGGCAGTATTCACTGCCTCAGTTGTGATGTGCTGCAGTCCTGGGTAGCAGCGGGGATGTACAATGCCCGGCAGCGTGATTTCCACCCCATGTCGGCCGGGCAACCACGTTCAGGGAGTGTCTTGGGTGGAGCAAAGTTGTGCGCTCTACCCATCGTTTCAACAGGTCAAGGTTCCCGAGTCCACAGTGTGGGTCGCACTTTGCCCACCCCACAGATAATGCCAGAGGGGTTGTTCTAGTGCATTTCAAACATGCATGGTCTGGGGGTTGAGGCTCAGGTGCAAGGGGTGGTCCTAGGACTGGTGCAGGTGCCACTGAGCTGTGGTGTCCAGGACTGGACAGATGTTAAAGGGGCCATCCGGCAGACAGGACATATTATATCTCAAAACACCAGATGATGTCATCAAACAAAGGGGCATTCTACAGGAGTGATTCTTAATGTTTTTACTGTTTTGGACCCCCTCTTAATCTGTACTGGAATCTGGGGACCCCCACTGAGTCATTTTGGAATCTAGGGGCCCCTGCCTAAACAGTTTTGATGATTTGAGCTGCAAAACATTACCGAAAAATACAGAAATAAGCGTCAGTGAAACAAATACGCAAATGATGAAATATTTAATTCACAATCAAATATTTTTTTAAAAAACATTTTAATAGGAACTTTACTAAATTGAATTGAGGTCACACTTGGTGCATGCTGTAATCTGTTCGATGCAGTTGCACGGTTTCCATGAACAAATCTGGGGAGATGAACTTAGTTTTTAGATTTTAATTTAAAATGTCATCTCATTTACAGAACATATTCGAGTTTTTAATTGTGCGACTTTGTACACCTTATTGATCCATTAAAATTATTTAATTTTCTAAGCAGTCATGGATCCCCAGAGTAGTGGTGATTACTCCTGGGAAACAGTAGTGGGGCAGGAAGTGGGAGAGTGTTAAAAAAATCACGTACCTGCCGACCATCGCCTCTCCTCCGTCCTCTTCCTTCTGTAGAAGCAGGAAGCACTCAGGCTCCCCTGAGGCAATCACAGCGCTGCAGTGCAGCATTTTGATTGGTCTGAGTGCTGTGGTTCAGCGCTCAGACAGGGACTGGGAGTCTGGGCATTTTCTCCGCACAGGCTTTTCAATACAGCCAGTGGAGAGCATGCAAAGTGCGCATGACTGTTGGGACGGCCAAACAGTCACGCATGCTCAGAGAGTACCACCCCTTCTCCTCCCTGCCTCGCCCGCAAAACTGCCTCCGCCCGGAAAAATCAAAGGATAATAACGTTTCGTTATCTTTTCCTTTTTCCTTTTTTGCAGTGCTGAAAGGCAGTGGGGCGACGCTCCTCCACCTTATTGGAGGAGCCGCCTCTGCCCCTGAGAAGGTTTGGTGGAACCCGAAGGGTCCCCGGACCACAAGTGAAGCACCGCTGTTCTAGTGCGCGGATTATTGATGAATGTTAGAAATGCAGGTGTGGGTCAGGGGTCATGGGAGTAGGGACTGAGAGAGCGCAATTTGAATAGAAAGTATATCGTAGCCATATTTAGACGCATATATTATAACCGTAGGAATGAAATGCATATCGTAATGTGAAGTCGACGACTATAGCATAAAGTCAACTAAAGTGATAACATGGTATAGGAAATGTAAATGTATTTACACGTTAACATACATTAGATTTAGAAGGCTCGTATACAGAATGGGTAAATGTAGAAATGTGTAGAAATGCTTACGAAATGTAGAACGTGCACAGTAGAACTTATGTACGTGTGTAACTTTAAATGAAGAAACGGCGTGAAATGTAACATGGAAGAAATGTGCAGAGAACTTATATAACGATGTAACCAGTGAGAATATAAAAATTATACTCTACGTAGTTTATGTTCAAGTATAACCAAGACTTTGCTAAAGTACGAATATATAAATGTATGCCAAAGGTTATACGGCGTAGAAGGCCTTTTTGTAGGAATGCTAGAAGAGTTTAGGTCATTTGTGATTGTAACCTGACTGGTCAAGAGTTTGCAGGACCATAGTCAGATGTATGTAATTTAGTGGGCTTGTAAAAGTCGTAAATAGCTTGATGTGGACGTGAGAGCCAAGAAGTCTAGCACTTGTTAGATTTAAGGTGACAATGCCGGACGGAGCTTATTGCTCGTACGTGAGGAGAGACACTTAGAATTTGAACTATGTTTTGACAAGACCATTCACAGGACCTAGAAGGGTCAAGTTAAGCGACATAGAGTTAAAGTCTTGTCTAAGTTCATATGACATTTGATCTGAAAGAGTCAGTAAAAGTCGCCAACGAGATGATGAAGATGACATCTAAAGAGAAGGGTCAACTTAACGAACGACGCAAGGAAGTGGACCAATGGAAGAAGCAGAAGTTGACATCATCGGGGAAAGTCCGTGGTGGGCGTCAAGGGGCGTTTCACCCACACTGTGATTGTGTATTTTAGGGACAGCACCCCGGGGAGGAGGTAGCAATTGGCAAATGGGGATTAGGAACAGCGAGGCGAATTGCTCAGAGCGAAGGCAAGGGTAGATGCCTTGAGCAGATGCGCTGAGAGAGATCAGAGCGCAAGGGAGCAGTAGGCCGAGGACCCTTAGAGAGCGGATGGGTAGGCAGATAGGGTACTGCTTCTGAAACTTAAGAATTCCTTTAGAGGCTAAGAGAGTTTGAACTTCTTTGGGAGTCAAACTGCTGACACCTTTTTAGGGAAGAAACTTGCGAAGTAGGGATGTCACATAGCATAGAGTAGGGACAGTTTTAACTTGATTAATTTTCTCTTTCTGTAGATGACGCAAAGGAACCACTTCACATCGATGCTTTAAATTGCTGATTCTGGAATTGATTTTGTATTCTTTTGTACTTTTTGAGATTTATCCTAAGAGGATTGTATTCGCATTTAAATTTGACTTTTATATAAAACTTTCAAAACTTTATCAGTTGTAAGTGGTTCTTCAGAGTGGCGTCAGTTAATGGGGTTTGTCTAATCTATGCGGGGGTTGTCTTTTACTCAATGACAGGTACTAGCGGTCCAAAAATTGACGAATGAGATAAGTAATTAAATTGACTATAAATTGATATCAAAATCTCATTCCCCGCAGTTGGTAGCAGAGGATGGTTATCTTCTTGAGGAAGACGACCTAGGCCAGGTTAGTTTACCCCAAGGTCCCTAGTCATCATCGACCAGAAGAAGAATTGCAGCCGAAGACGGTGCTGACGGTGCGTCGAGAGAAAAGCAGCAGAGTCGGTCGAGAGTGAGTATAAGGGTCATGCGTTGTAAGATTGCGGTGTTTTATGTTGTTCCTGTGTTGTAATGTCAAGCGGAGTTGAATGCCTGTAGTGTGATTGAGGGAAGGTTGTGAGCGCGCGCAACCGGATGAAATCTTATGTCCAGAGGACTTAAGTGGTTCGGGTGTATCGAACACCCAGAGTAATTTGACTACCATTGAAAGGGGGTCATGAGGTACCATTGATTTCCCGACAGACCGATGATAGGGGGAGCGTATGAGTGAGTGTATGAGTAACGGACGCTGGTCGAACGTTTACTGTGTGTAAGTAACCTATCAGTTGAGGCAAGTGTCCGACCGTAAGAGGAAAGACGCTGTGCCAGTTGAGGTAGCAATTACAGTTAGACTGTGGCCGTACAGTCAGAGAAAAGTGATCGCTTGGACGGAAGTAGTCATTTTTCAGTGTATGAATGAAACGCATGTAAGATCGTGAGACGAGTTGAGAAACGAGGGAAACTGCTGAAGGAGAGACAAGTGACGTCAGCGTAGAGCCGCGCTGAAGATTGGTCGGTTGGTATAGAACCGCGCTGGGATAGGCTGATTAGCGAGAGTCGCACAGGGATTGGTGGTTGTCGTCAAGACGTAAATAAGGAAGAGAATTAGTAAGGAACATCGTACGTTATCAAAAATGAAGTGTTTCAAGGGTTTAGGAAAAATCTTTAAGAGAAAAAGGAGAAATTTATATGCAGAAGAAGAAGCTCCACCAGAAGGCACACCAGCTTTTCTTATGGCAGAAAATGTGGGCTTACACTCGATACTCTGGATCTCCGAGTGGCACAGGCTGACTGAAGGGCATAAGGAACTGGCGTTTCCAAGATTCGGAACGTTTAAACTAGACGTGTTGAACCAGCTGAAAGCGACAATGCTTTCAACGAGACCTCTACCGAGGCCAACACAATTTGAAGCCCTTGGTGCGTGGTTTAGAACAGCACACGAAAAGAACGTAAAAAGGCGCCAAGAGAGAGTGAGACGATCAGTAAAGGCAGTACAGGATGCCAAATGGGATGAAGAAGCTAAGAAGTGGAGAGTACAAAAGATAGAGGCCGACAAACTGTTCACCATGATAGAGGCCACGGGAGAAAGGAAACCTCTAGAACAGGAAGACGAGGAAAGCGAGTCGGAGGAGGATCTGATAGATAGGCTATTAACAGATAGACCACCTCCATACAGCGGGGAACTTGCGAGTCCCATATTACCGCAAGCGGACGGAGCTAGGTGGGGGGAATATAAATCGATCCCAGTAACAGAGTGGGATGCTAACAAGACCGAGGAAATACCCCAGACTAGTTCTGAACAGAGAGTAGTGGGAAGATTTGTGGTCCAGAAGGTGCCAGAGGCGCAATGTGCAAGGTCGTACCAAATGCCGGACGCTTTGCAAGTTCCGGTTACCATAGGCCCTATTGTGTCGATCTACAACCCAGAAGGGGTCCAGCAGGAGGAACAGGCACAATGGGACAGTGAAAGAGCAGAAGCGGAGAATAGGAATGCCACAATGAATCCCCAGAGGCAAACACTAGCACCAATGAGTCGGAGTACCCCATTAGATTCTGCAACGGGTCCTAGGATAGAACAGAGAGATCAAAGAGGGCCAATGGATTTGAGGGGTCCTAAACCGAAGTCCTTTAAGGAATTAAGAGAGTATTTGAGAGAATGGGAAACTGTCGAAGAGGCTCGGAATAGAAGTTTAGAAACGGGACCTGGGTGGAGAGAAGAGGACAACAGGATTCTCTCTCATTGTGGAGCTGGCGAAAGCAGCCCCGAGTGGGAGAGAGGGAGTCAAGAAAGCAGAAGGGATACTTGTCCTACTGTTAGCGGCAATAGGCAAATGTGCGATGACAGGAGTGCAGGGTGTGGCGAAGTGCCTCGCGTCACCTTCAGTGAAGGGGAACGTAGGACACAGGAGTACCGGAATACCTTTAGGTGCACACACCATGCCCCAGGTGAGGATGTGAGACACTGGAATCATGGAAACATGGAGAGTCGCGAAGCGTCTCGACATGCATCCGGGGATAGTGGACAGAGTCATGAGAACATAGGAAGTCGCGAAACGTCTCGCCATGCATCTGGTGATCAGGAACGAGATCACGGGAACGTGGAGGCTCGGCGAGGGCCTTTCATATTATTGAGCGACACTAGACAGCAAGCGAGTTCTAATGGGTTAGAGCAGAACGGTGGATCCTATCTCATATCTGGAGAAACCGAGCCGAAAAGACGGAATGTAGGGTTGGGGGATGGAGCATTATTCCACCATACCCCACGGGAAGATGGAAAGGCTTGGGATCTAGAGAGGTGGGAACAAAGAGATGGAAGCAAGACTCCTCATAACTCACCTGTGCTCAGGCGTAGGGCGCATAGTGGAGGTGAGAGGGATATGAGAGAACAACCTAGGACTGATGTACTGAAAGCTGAAATAAAAGCAAAGCGGCTCGATGTGATGAGTTTGAAGTCAGACTTGGATGAATTAATTGATGGCACAGTGGCACTAGAGAGATTAGATTTGTACACACCAGACAAGATATTGTTCTTATCCAAGGATATTACTCGAAGAGCAAGGTCAGCTCATGAGAACCTATCTAATTTGGCAAACAGGTATATGGTAGACCTGTCGCGAACTAAGGCTTTACAGAGTAACCATAGGCTAACTTGCACGGATCGGGATCTGGATGAGCGTAGAACGATCGCGCTGAAGGTACACATAAGGGAATTGATCATAAGTATCCGAATATGGAAAGATCTGGATAGATGGGAGGAAAGGTGGTCCAAGAAGGGCTCGGTCAGACGGAGTGCACTTGGGAAGTCCCAGGACGCAGATTTAATGCGAATGGAAGCCTTCCCTTTGCGAGAAATCGCGAATGGAAGCTACGTTCACGTGCCCTGGAGTAGGGGGGATTTGGCGGCATTTACCAATTCCTTCCCAAAACTTAGAGATAATCCCGTCGAATGGTACAAACAGGTAGAAAGATTCGTGAAGATCTCGAAGGTACTGTGGATCGATTTGAACACACTGTTCGATATCGTAGTACCCGGAGATTTGTGGACGGCATGCAAGCTTAGTGTTGAATGGCCTACTTGTGAGCCACCGAGAGACACTCGGACGAATGGTCCATCACTTAGAGTCATGGAAAAGTACGAGAGAGTAATAACATGGCTAAAAGATAAAGTGCCGGTGCAAGACATAGACTGGGTTAAGATAGATCGAACTACTCAGGAACCGAAAGAGACAGTTCATGAGTTTTATGAAAGGTTGCTGAAAGCATTCAAGCAGTACAGCGGGTTAGATGTAATGGATCCTAAGGACATAGGACAGTTTGTATCGAAGTTTGTCCTCGGATTGAGACCAGAAATATGCCTCATGATCCAACAGCATCTGATCTGTTGGCAGAACAAACCTTTAGATGAAATTCTGAGGTATGCAAGGTACTGTAGTGACGAGATAGACTCTAAGGCAAAGAAGCTCAAGGAAAAGTTAATGCTAGTGCAAATGCAAGCTGCTGGAAAGGATAAACAGCGGCAACAGGGAACGGGAACGCAAGCGAAAAAACAGAATAATCAGAGCAGAGATGAGGAAGAAAGACCGAGACCGAGAATGGATATCGCAACACTGAAAAAGACGACGAGATGCCATCAGTGTAACGAGGTGGGACACTGGCGACGCGAGTGTCCTTACAATGTTGAGACAGGGGAATTAGAACAGGAGGAGGAAGAGGTTCAGAACAACGCGGTTAAGG
The DNA here is from genome assembly GCF_964263255.1 of Lissotriton vulgaris. Lineage (NCBI taxonomy): Eukaryota > Metazoa > Chordata > Amphibia > Caudata > Salamandridae > Lissotriton > Lissotriton vulgaris. Next base: position 10,479,794 of record NC_141700.1, on the reverse strand, counting down.
GAGCCACAGTCCCGAAGGGCAAGTTTGTCAAAGGGGGGACTCAGACTCCTCGAGCCCCGTTTCCTCAACCACCTCGCATTTCAAACGGAGGGAAAACCTACAGACAAATGCCATTGTTTGTAGGAGGAGAGGAATGCTACTACGTTGATCCACTTACAGGGCAGCGGGCGAATAGGGAGGAAGGTTGTACTCTAGGAGCCGCCTTGGAAGTAGATCAGAGAGGACCATACGTAGAGGCTGAAGTCGCAGGATGTCCTACAACCTTTTTGGTGGATACAGGGGCCACTCGATCCACGTTGAGATCTGCGGTAGTCCCAGGTCTGCCAATATCAGGAGAGATGGTTCAGGTGGTAGGAGTCGCAAACAAAAGGATGACGAATCCTCTGTCCGAACCAGTGTCAGTAAGGATAGGGAGTTACAGTGACGAACATCAGTTTGTGATCTGTGATTCTAGTCCTGTGTGCTTGCTAGGGAGAGACTTATTGTGTAAACTGAATTGCACGATACATTGCACACCAGAAGGAGTAGAAGTGCAGACAAATGACGAGGATGCTGATTTTAAAGTTGTGAACTCGCAGGAATGTGTGGAACTATATCCTACCTTAACAGTGGAGGAGCTTCCACAGGACTTGAGGGAGAAAGTCTCAGCTGAGGTATGGGATTTTACTGGGGAAGAAATAGGATTGATCAAGGGAGTAGAACCGGTAAAGATCTTGGTAAAACCCCATGCTGAGTATCCAAGAACACCACAGTATAAGCTAACGCCAGAGACGATCGCAGGAATAAAGCCTGTGATCGAATCCATGATCAGACAGGGAATACTGAAGGAGATCGTGGGTAGTCCATGTAACTCCCCGATCATGGGTTTGCAGAAACCTAGTGGAAAATATAGAATAGTGCAGGATCTACGAAAGATTAATAATATTGTTGTCTCATGTTGTCCAGTGGTACCGAATCCATCAGTGATATTATTTCAGATACCGTTCCAAGCTGAATGGTTTACCGTGATAGATTTGTGCCAGGCTTTCTTCTCGATACCGTTGGACGAGGATAGCCAGTATCTTTTCGCTTTTAAGCTGGAAGATCGCGTTCTAACATGGTGTCGTATCCCCCAGGGGTATACAGAAAGCCCATCGATCTTTAATCAGTTATTGAAGAAAAATCTTGAGAGTCTAGTACTGCCCAAGGATTCAGTTCTGGTCCAGTACATAGACGACCTCCTGGTTGCGTCAGAAACTGAGGAAGCTTGCAGAGAAGACACCATAACCTTGTTAAATCACTTGGCCGAGAACGGGCACAAGGTGTCTCCAGGTAAATTGCAATATTGTAAGACTGAGGTGCAATACTTGGGTCATAGGATTGAAAAGGGAAAGCGGAAGGTGTCTCCAGACAGAATAGAGGCGATTATGAAAATGAACGCGCCTACAACACAGAGAGAAGTCAGGATGTTTCTAGGCATGGTCGGTTATTGTCGACAGTGGATAGCAAACTTTTCACTGAAGGCTAAACCGTTATTACAACTGACGCACAAAGGAGTAAGTGATCCGGTACCATGGGACAAAGATTGTTTGATGGCATTTTTGCAGCTGAGGGAGGACTTATGTCGCGCCCCGGCTTTAGGAATGCCAGATTACACTAAACCTTTTTTGCTTTACTGCTGCGAGAGAGAGGGATGCGCCTTAGCGGTTTTAGCTCAGATCCACGGAGATGCGCGCAGGCCAGTGGCGTATTTTTCGGCTACATTAGATCCAGTAGCCGCAGCGTTGCCCGGATGTCTCAAATCCGTAGCTGCAACGGGTGTCAGCATTGAGAGATCGGAAAGCGTAGTCATGGGACACCAGCTAGTGGTGTATGTGCCGCATTCTGTGGAATTGTTAATGACTAGGACGAAGACCCAGCATCTGACGAATAGCAGGCTCACACGCTACGAGCAAGTCATACTGGCTGCCGAGAATGTGACCCTAAAAAGATGCTCTGTCTTGAATCCTGCAACTTTGATGCCACTTCCGAATGAAGTGGATGATGAAAATTGTACAGATCATGACTGCCTCGATGTGACTGAACTATGTACCAAACCGAGACGGATATCGTAGATGAGCCATTGACAGACCCAGACGAAATTTTCTTCGTTGATAGTTCATGCGTAAGAAACGATGTCGGTCAGCTGAGAGCAGCTTATGCAGTATGCACGATTACCAGAGTTATAGAAGCCGCTTGCCTGGAAGGAGTACACTCCGCTCAGGTAGCTGAAATTGTTGCTTTGACTCGTGCTTGCTTAGCAGGCGACAAACTTCGAGTCACCATATACACCGATAGCCAGTATGGTTTCGGGGTAGTTCACGATTACGGGCAGTTATGGTCTCAAAGAGGTTACATGACCTCCTCGGGTTCTCCCATTAGGAATGGAGAATTCGTGAGACTTCTGTTAGAGGCTTTGCAAAAACCTATGGCCATAGCTGTGGTCAAATGTGTTGCGCATACAAAGAACATTGATTTTGTGTCACAAGGAAACCGCTATGCGGATGAGGTAGCGCGCTATTGTGCAGAGCAGGGATATTCTCACACTGATGTAAAAGTGGGGGGAGTCCAGGAAAGAACTGAATTGACAATGTTGTTAGATACTGTAGATACATGGGATGAATTAAGAGCTGTACAGGAAAATGCACCAGATGATGAGAAAAGGAGCTGGGAAACAGCAGGTTGTGTAAAAAGCGAGATGAATTTTTGGGTTTCTGCCGACGGAAGGGCAGTTTTACCAAATGAACTTGTTAGTCCAATGGCAAGGAAATTGCATGGATCAGCACACATAGGAAGAGATGCTATGGTGAGAGTATTTAGACAAACGTGGTTTAATCCTAAGTTTAGAGTAGCGGCAGAAGCAGTGTGTTAGCGATGTGCGATCTGTCAGCAACTAAACGTGGGAAAGAGAACACCAGTTACCTTGAGTCACATAGGAAGGTCTGGGGGGCCTTTCAATCGGATGCAGATTGACTTTATAGAAATGCCTCCATGCAACAGACTCAGATACGTTCTAGTGATTGTTTGCATATTTTCTAGATGGGTTGAGGCTTACCCTACACGTAGGTGCGATACACTTACAGTAGCAAAATTATTGCTTAGAGAGTTAATACCGAGGTTTGGGGTGCCATCCTCTTTGGAATCAGACAGAGGAACTCATTTTAATAGCGAAGTGGTGAAGATGCTATGTTCAGCTTTGAATATCGATCAGAAGTTACACTGCAGCTATCGACCAGAAGCTTCAGGGATTGTAGAACAAATTAACAGTACCATCAAGTCCAGACTGGCTAAAGTTTGTTCATTGACATCCCTGAGTTGGCCAGACGCACTTCCAGTAGTTCTTATGAGCATACGTAGCACACCTGATAGAAGAACAGGCCTCTCTCCACATGAAGTGCTAATGGGGAGAGCTATGAGATTGCCATCGGTTCCGACTGCAGCACTAGTAAACATCACAGACGATTTGATCTTGGACTACTGCAAGGGACTATCTGATGCCGTTAATTCTGTGTCCCTCCAGGTCCAGGCTGCAGAGGTTCCATCAGCACAAGACTTGTGCCATGACCTGAGTCCAGGAGACTGGGTCCTGGTGAAGAAGCATGTCAGGAAGAACTGCTTAGATGTGCGTTGGCGAGGACCGTTTCAAGTCATACTTGTAACGCACACTGCGGTGAAGTGTGGAGGTCTACCAAACTGGATACATGCCTCCCACACCCGAAGAGTGCCAACACCTCCAGAAGAAACAGCTCCTCTCTCGGATGAGAATCCGGCGGGAAGCGGAGAAGCCATAGAGGGGGGAAGCCAAGCTGTAGAGGTGATCGAAGAAACTGAAACTGTGTTGGAACAGGACGACGAAGGTCAGGACACAAGTGGGACCGAAGTCGCCTCAGGAGAAGAAAGTAATTGGGAGTCCGACACGGATATCGAGCAGACTGAGAGTGACCAAGAAACAGGTCCTGGAACAAGGAGCGGGAAGACCAGAAGAGACGAAGCCAGTTGGCCGGAGAGAAGAAAAAGGCCAAGTTCGGAAGGAAAGCAAGAAAGAACTCTTGTCCCGATCGCTGAAGAATCGGATCAGGAGGAAGAAACGACAGACTCAGGAATTGAGAGTCCACGAAGATCGAGAAGGGTACGTGTGCCCTGCAGAAGGTACGCCACTCCAGAGTGGACTTATCTAGCAGATGTCTTGGGGACAGAAATCTGGGAGAGTGAAGAGCGTGAAAGTAATCGATCTCGATCCATTTGTGGCAGTGGAGATATGGATGTTGACGCCTGGACTCGAGACTGAGGGGTTACTGACTTTCACACTTCCCATACCCCCATACTTGAGTCGGATTAAAGATTTAGTGTTGAACAGATTACAATTTCCAACATTTGGTCATCAAATATCGGAGGAAGAAGATAAAGTCATTCGTTTCGGGTTGTTGGAACTTGTTGCAAGAGCTGCAGGTACGAGAATAATTGTTGATACTTAAAGACTTTTGTATGTATGTTGTAAAGAAGAAGATAACCTAGCGCCGAGTGGAAAGAAGAATAAAATTAGGGATTACATTTAGAGGACGGAGAAGGGCTAGGGTTGTCTGCTGCTAAAAAGAGAAAAGACATTGTTGTGAAAAAGAGACTTTGTTGATAAAAAGCACTTTAAAGGCTGAGAAAGCAAACAAGCAACCAAAGACTGGAAAAGAAATTTTCGCTAGAGAACGAGCTGCGCTGTTTGATGACATGGAGAACGGCAACCCAAACAGAAAAGCTAGATGCATAGTAGGTACACTTATAGCAGTGGTGATATTTCTCATAATTACAGTAGTAACAATATCTTACATAATAGGACATGAGAACGATAAAGAAATAGCAAATGTAAAAACTGTAACGACTTTGAAACCTGCTCTTGTGGGAAAGAAGGAGGAGAGCAATGTTTTACGTGAAAAGGCGTTACTTGCAGATGAAGCTCGTAGATTGCACGTAGACGAGTCACAGGGAAATTTTAGGTCAAACGCATACGCTAAATTGTTATATGAATATATCGATGCCATGGAGGCCAAAGATTGCTACGTTTGTATGCAGTTGCCGGCTTCTGTCGACGAAGGCATTAGGTATCACCATCTCCCATTGACTTATGGGATAACATGTAGTTTACTGCTTAGTATATTTTATGGTAGAGAAGGATTTGAGTACTACTTTTCAAATTATGATTCGGTACTGCCTGAAGTTCCGAATTATAAGCAAATGAATAAGTGGGACTATTACAAAAAGGAGGATAGACTGGCTAAATTCTTTCTTCCTTGGGATACACTAGATACATCATATGCACGTAGAAATAATCTGACTTGCAAGGTGTCAGAGGTAGAGAAAAAGTTTATTGGACAAGTAGATGACCGATACAGAAGGCAGAAGATTCTAAAAATGTCAGGACAATGGAAAATAGATTGGACAGAAGAAGAGAAGGCACATAAAAAGAAAGGTAGCAATGGTCCAATAGCATTGGATAGAACTCAGAAGGGAAAGTTATGTTTAGCTCGAAGCAAGACATATTATGAGAGTGAATTTGTAGGTGAAGTAAATTGCGAGCACGCTTTTAAGCTGGAGTATTACACGAAAGATTTTATGAAAGGGATGCAAGCTATTCCGAATGTGTATTTTGTATGCGGGAGAAATGCCTATGTAAAACTGCCTGACAATTGGTATGGTTCGTGTTACTTGGCAATTGTCTTCCCCAAAATATATCATGCAAAGGATTTAGCGATAATAGAAGGAAAGGCTTCGACGAGAACGAGAAGGGAAGTAGGAGATGCAGAGGTAGTAGGAGATGTATTTGGAGCGATGTTTCCATTGTTAGGTCTGATTCTTAACGATGTTAAGATTAGGAGGTTAGCGACAGTCGTAGATAGATTGTCTGCCAGTACTGCAAGGTCATTAATACTAGTCGAAGGTGAGATGCAGTCGATCAGAGCAATGGTTTTACAGAACAGACTTGCTCTAGATGTGATATTAGCAAAAGAAGGCGGAGTTTGCAAGGCTTTGAAGGTTCAGGAATGTTGTACTTATATTCCTGATAATTCAAAACCACTTGAGAAGGTCATAAGCAACATAACACAGATTCATCAAGAAATCGAAGATTTGTCAAAAATAAATGTTTGGGAAAAAGTAGGAAATGGAGTGGGAAAGGTTGGAAGTTGGTTTGCTAATCTTGGTAAAAGTATAATATGGTACATATTAAAGCCTTTATTAATAGTATTAATTTGCATAATTACGTTATTAGGATTAGTAAAATTATATAAATGGTATAGGTCGAACCAGTTACAAAGAACGATGAGAGATCAAGAAAGGAGACTAGCTGTGTTACAAGATCAACAGTATAAAAGTCTGAGAGCACTCGAATCGATAAAAAGAGGAAATGATGTAACTAGTTCTGTATAAAGGGATGTATTCAAATTGCTTTTAGTGATGACTCCTAAAAGTCATCAAAGGGGGGAACTGAGAGAGCGCAATTTGAATAGAAAGTATATCGTAGCCATATTTAGACGCATATATTATAACCGTAGGAATGAAATGCATATCGTAATGTGAAGTCGACGACTATAGCATAAAGTCAACTAAAGTGATAACATGGTATAGGAAATGTAAATGTATTTACACGTTAACATACATTAGATTTAGAAGGCTCGTATACAGAATGGGTAAATGTAGAAATGTGTAGAAATGCTTACGAAATGTAGAACGTGCACAGTAGAACTTATGTACGTGTGTAACTTTAAATGAAGAAACGGCGTGAAATGTAACATGGAAGAAATGTGCAGAGAACTTATATAACGATGTAACCAGTGAGAATATAAAAATTATACTCTACGTAGTTTATGTTCAAGTATAACCAAGACTTTGCTAAAGTACGAATATATAAATGTATGCCAAAGGTTATACGGCGTAGAAGGCCTTTTTGTAGGAATGCTAGAAGAGTTTAGGTCATTTGTGATTGTAACCTGACTGGTCAAGAGTTTGCAGGACCATAGTCAGATGTATGTAATTTAGTGGGCTTGTAAAAGTCGTAAATAGCTTGATGTGGACGTGAGAGCCAAGAAGTCTAGCACTTGTTAGATTTAAGGTGACAATGCCGGACGGAGCTTATTGCTCGTACGTGAGGAGAGACACTTAGAATTTGAACTATGTTTTGACAAGACCATTCACAGGACCTAGAAGGGTCAAGTTAAGCGACATAGAGTTAAAGTCTTGTCTAAGTTCATATGACATTTGATCTGAAAGAGTCAGTAAAAGTCGCCAACGAGATGATGAAGATGACATCTAAAGAGAAGGGTCAACTTAACGAACGACGCAAGGAAGTGGACCAATGGAAGAAGCAGAAGTTGACATCATCGGGGAAAGTCCGTGGTGGGCGTCAAGGGGCGTTTCACCCACACTGTGATTGTGTATTTTAGGGACAGCACCCCGGGGAGGAGGTAGCAATTGGCAAATGGGGATTAGGAACAGCGAGGCGAATTGCTCAGAGCGAAGGCAAGGGTAGATGCCTTGAGCAGATGCGCTGAGAGAGATCAGAGCGCAAGGGAGCAGTAGGCCGAGGACCCTTAGAGAGCGGATGGGTAGGCAGATAGGGTACTGCTTCTGAAACTTAAGAATTCCTTTAGAGGCTAAGAGAGTTTGAACTTCTTTGGGAGTCAAACTGCTGACACCTTTTTAGGGAAGAAACTTGCGAAGTAGGGATGTCACATAGCATAGAGATGGGACAGTTTTAACTTGATTAATTTTCTCTTTCTGTAGATGACGCAAAGGAACCACTTCACATTGATGCTTTAAATTGCTGATTCTGGAATTGATTTTGTATTCTTTTGTACTTTTTGAGATTTATCCTAAGAGGATTGTATTCGCATTTAAATTTGACTTTTATATAAAACTTTCAAAACTTTATCAGTTGTAAGTGGTTCTTCAGAGTGGCGTCAGTTAATGGGGTTTGTCTAATCTATGCGGGGGTTGTCTTTTACTCAATGACAGGTACTAGCGGTCCAAAAATTGACGAATGAGATAAGTAATTAAATTGACTATAAATTGATATCAAAATCTCATTCCCCGCAGGACCAAGGGGGTTTAGGGGAGCAACGCAAAGTGGAGGATTTAACCCCTCCCCTTCTACACCCCCCAGCAAATTTCACTCGTTTGTATTTCAGGCCTCGAGAAAAACAAACAACACATCTTCTCCGAGCTGTGAAATGCAACAGCGTCTGTGACTTTATTCTGCAGCTCCTGTCATCTAAATTGAGACGCCCCCTTGTGTTGAATGAATGAACTGCAGAGAGTGGTTGAGAGCGCCTGTGGTGTGAGATGGTGTCTCAAACACTGGTGCAGGGTGCTTGCTCGCACTGGATTTCTAGCAGCAGGACCGGTGCTTGCTTTGTAATAGAATATGTGCCAGGGCTCAAGCTTTCTCAGAGGCCTGCTGGTGCCAGAGCTGGATGTCAGGGGTGACGGGTACCAAGGCTGCCTGCCTGCTCTTCAGTAAACCCCAGGCGCCCTTCATCCAGCAGTCCCCGTCCCCCCCCCCCCCACCCCCACGCCTTTATCTCACTTCTGCAGCTTCTTTTCCGCCCCGGCTCTCTCCTTCTGTCTCCTTTTCAATGTTAGTCCTCCTTCTCCCCCTCCCCCTCTTTTCTCCCCTTCTCTCTGTCTTGTAAAAGTCTGAGCATGAAAAATAAATCCTGGCGCCCACAAATGAGTGTAAGTAAGTTACTGTATTTGTATAAATCATTTTCAGTATCTATAATAGTTAAAAGCAATAAAAACAGTATACATACAGCAACTGATCCATATTACATATCAACCATCCTCTCCTTAGGTTCCAGTAGCACAAGACACTCTACTTTATGCGCTGTTAGTTCAGCTTGGTCTGACTGCCTCCATCTGCTTCCGGAAATGATGTACATACACATTTTCTTCATAAGCTTCGTAATTTTGGCTAAGACTAATTCTATGATCCAGGGATTCGATCTTGTAATCACATAACCTGCAGCTTTTTGAAGCGCTGAATCCTGTTTTTCAGGAACGTTGGGGTGCATAACCCTGGATATTCATCTTTGGTTCTGCCTCCAAGTTGGAATCGATGTAAGGTTGTTTTGAATCTAAGGTTCACTCCTCGTGTTTGAAATCCTCAGAGTGAGTGCACCTTGTTCCAGGGCTGCATCCCTCAGAGCAGCTATCGGCATCCCTCCACAGCCGAGCCTCGTCCTCCCCAGGAGTGAGCTCAAAGGCGGGAGATCACACTCCGGGATGCATTTCTCTGCAGTGCTCACATTTAAGCCAGGGTTGTCGATGGAAGTTAGAATGAGTTACTCTCCCCGACCTCCCCCCCGCCCCCACACTTCAGTCCCAAGCATGATGAGTCATTGAAACAATTGGAGAGATTTAGAAGAAGTTCCAGATGAAGTCTGGAATGCAGATTTTCCAACGATCGGAGTTGTTTCCTATGGGTAGCACCGAGTCCTTGCAGACTTCTCTATGTGCAGGGCAGGCTCCTCGTGCACACAAAGAGGGGGGAGGGGCTTAGAGTTCAACCTGGTAATGGACGGACCAATGGGGCTTCTACTATAGATATCTGAAAATCTTCTGACTGACTAAGTTGCCTTATTTTTTGTTGCTTGTAGATATAATCTGCCCAGGATAGTTTACTGTGCATGGTTATTCCCAAATAATTATATTTGCCTACTTGATATGTGGGTTGTTTCCTTAGCTTCCATTTTTGAAGTTTCCATTTTTAGGTCGAGCCTGGGAGCGCATGCGCTGCTCTGCGAGACATGCTGTTTTGAAGTATGTACCGCCCACTCTCAGCACATATTTGTCATTGGCTTGTGTCATTCTCCTTCGAAAATGCTGGCTTCTGATTCGTTAATAGGCTTGTTCATCCTTTCTTAGTCCCGCCTTGTCTTCATTTGTAACCTCCCATGAAGACTGGCCCTTTCACTTCAGTTGTTACACGGTACGTCTTCTTTAGTCTGTAAAAACTATGGGGCATATTATCAACAGCTTGTGATAAATATCGCAGAGCGCGCTTAGTGCTATTTTTTTATTGCCGGCTATTACTGGATTTCAGCGCTGAGATAGAGCATGATTAACAGCGATTATCTCCAAGGTGTAATGAAATGCAGCAATAGTGGCGAAAAGCGCCTTTATCGCCGGAAAGCAGAGCTAAATATTTGAGATAATGGATTCCTTGCTGATGCGCCCCTGTGACCTTAGCCCTGCAATCCACCTCCCAGTATGTAGATGGCTAAGTCCACTTTGGAGCAGGTGTTAAAATCCAGCAATAAGGGGGGTTAGCGCGATTATTCCTGTTGCTAAGTGGGTCAGCTGCAGGCTTGTAAATACAGCGAAGCCTTGTTAGCGACTATTTCCATGTTGTTTTGCTCCAGTACGCCTACTTTGCATGTCATTAGCGATGTCATGCAGGACGATATGAAACAGGAGCAAAAACCTGGAAACTAGCGCTAACAAGGCTTAGCGCGAGCTTGTTAATAGGGTGATGTGAATATCGCCGTTTTAGGCAAAAAGTGCTGCTAAAGCGGCAATAAATACCCTTGATAATATGCCCCTATTTTCTTTAATGAGTTTTTCTTTCTGGAGGAGGGCAGGAGCATCTCTCGTGGCATTTGTGACCCCGGCTTCTTTATTTTACTCATAGCAAATGGGAGCTCTTCAGGGGCCATGGGGGAGAAGGGGCAACTCAGCGATGCCATCAAGCATTTGCAATGCAACAGGTCTCGCATCTGTGAGAGTTTAAGCTGTTGGCATTGTAATTGAGAATGCCTTTTATTTATATTTTAAAAAACAAAACATAAATAAAGGTGACATGTACAATGCCAAAAGCTCAAACTTGCGTAAATGCGAGACCTATTGCAATGCTTGTTTACCAAAAGCCATTATTTCCGTTGTTTTGAGATTCACAGGCAGTCCGTTGACTCACCAGGCCATCAGCTAAAGCTGTAACATTATCACTGGTGGAGACCCAGCCTGGATCCTAGGTTGATCTGCTGTCGAAGGTTTGTCCTCATTCACACATTCACCCACTTTTGTCCTCACTCGATAAACATGTAGCAAGAAGCGTCCGTTCTACATCGAGTAATATTGTAAGGCAACGAGTTTGGAATATCCTTAGAGCCCTTGTGTGCATTGGATGGAGGGTCGAGCCCTTCCGGGTGATGGAATCTGTCCAATGGGATTGCTTGATGACCAGGGCGAGTGCGGATCAGGCTGTATCCGGTCTCTGGGCGCCGCTCGGACCGGCAGCTCGCACTGACCGGCTCTTTCTGATCAGGGAAGCCATATCCTCTTGGGTAGCAGTGAAACGATCACTGTCATCAGATCTCAAAGGACATGTGGCTTCAATGAAGGTCTTGTAAATACACTTGCCAAGTGTTGTTTGTGAATAACCAGTGTACATATTCCAAGCTGAGGTTTCCGACCCCATGGCTGAGCAGTGCGTCCGCAGTTGCGTGTGTTTGTTGCCGCCGCAGAGTCATCCTGTTCCTGTGAATCGTTTCACTTGTTTCGTATCACTGCCCTGTATTTATATTTCAAGTATTTCACCTGATTGTCTCGTTTGTCAGGTCGAGATTCTGTCAAATATGCTGCAAGGTTCCTCATGCGGTCCCTTTGCAAGGTATTTGGAGATGGGTCTAGTTGTGTCTTGATTGTTAGGTACAGATCTTTGCTTCATTGTGAGGGCATCTCGAAGTCGCGCTCAGTACCGCCTCCCAGGCAGACGCTCGAGCACGGGATTCCAGCTTGCTAAGATTGCTGCTCGGAATTTAAGATATAATAATGTGTTCTGCTCTCTTATTCGTTATCACTGGAGATCAAGGATCCTGTTCCAGATGATGTGATCATTGAAGACTTGGAAAAGGGGCGATTTGCAATTCCGGAGTCACCCAGTGGAGATCCAACCAGCGCGAACTCAGGTGACTCTCGCGTCCAGGGCCTCAGCATCATCCATCCATGGACCTAGCAGGACTAGAGGCATCAAGAGATGACGGACCTCTGCCCTCTCCCTTCCCAAACCTGGCTGCCACCTTCAATGACGTCAAATACCAGCTGTGTGACACAACTGGGGCTCCCAAACCTTTTCAGACACCCCCTCTTATCCACTCACTGGAAACAACCCGAATACAAAGGGGCGCACTTCTTCCCGTGCACAAGTGTGTCTGGACAGCACTTCTGCACGTGACCCTTGCAACTTCACAAGTGTACAAAGAAAACAGCTGTAGTGAAAGGAAAGAGGGCCGGATTCCTGGAAAGGGTGAGCGATGACATGCTTAGAGGGAGGTTTGCAGGACTTGTAGTAAGGGGTGAGCAATGCTGGGTTTAGGAGGAGGGGGCTGGACTCACAGAGAGGGTGAGCAATGCTGGGTTTAGAGGAAGAGAGCTGGACTCACAGAGAGGGTGAGCAATGCTGGGTTTAGAGGAAGAGAGCTGGACTCACAGAGAGGGTGAGCAATGCTGGGTTTAGGAGGAGGGGCTGGACTCACAGAGAGGTTGAGCAATGCTGGGTTTAGGAGGAGGGGGCTGGACTCACAGAGAGGGTGAGCAATGCTGGATTTGAAGGGAGGAAGGCCAGACTCGTAGAGAGGGTAAGTGATGCTGGATTTAGGAGGAGGGAGCTGGACTCATGGTGAACACCCAAAATATCGAATCCAAAATATCGAATGGACAGAATATCAAATCAAAAATATAGAATGGACAGAATATCGAATTATCAAAAAATAGATAGGATACAATATCGAAACTGGGGTAGGAAATATCGAATTCCACAATATCAAATTTTATAATATAGATTCCTATAATATCGATTTTTTTTAGTCTTATGTATGGTAGTATATGTGTTAAAATTATGTATTATTTTTCTAATGTATGTTTAATTTTTTTTAAGTAATGAATGTTATGTAATTACATTTTGCGTAATTTAATTCCATAGCAGGTTGTGGATTTATAGGGGAATAAGGTGGGAAGTAATTTAATTATATAAAAAAAATTTTTCTTTATATATATTGATAATTCATTGATAATTCATTAATTATTAATTGATAATTACCTTTTATTAATTGGTAATTAATTTTTATTAATTGATTAATTGATCATTCTGTTAATTGTATTTTTTATTATTAGGAGAGGGTTGTGGGTTTATAGGGGAATACGGTGGAAGTAATTTAATTGTAATAAAGTTAATATTTATTTTTATTTATATGTATTGATAATTGATAATTAATTATATATTGGTAATTAATGTATTAATTGGTAATACATTTCTTAATTGGTAATTAATTGTTAATTGATCATTATTTGTAATTAATTTTTTATTGGTATTGATAATTAATTTAATCTTACTTGAATATTAAATAATTTCTTTCCCTACTGTTGAACTCTCTGGAATGGGAATAGTAGTTTTTACCCCTACGCTATCCAACGTTTTCCCTACTGTTGCACTCTCAGGAGTGGGAATAGTAATTTTTAACCCTATGCTATCCAACGCTTTCCCTACTGTTGCACTCTCTGGAGTGGGAATAGTAATTTTTACCCCTACGCTATCCAACGCTTTTCCCACTGTTGCACTCTCTGGAGTGGGAATAGTAATTTTTACCCCTACGCCATCCAACGCTTTCCCTATTGTTGCACTCTCTAGAGTGGGAAAAGTAATTTTTACCCCCACGCTATCAACCCTTTCCCTACTTTTGCACACTCTGGAGTGGGAATAGTAATTTTTACCCCTACGCTATCCAACGCTTTCCCTACTGTTGCACTCTCTGGAGTGGTAATAGTAATTTTTACCCCTATGCTATCCAACGCTTTCCCTACTGTTGCACTCTCTGGAGTGGGAATAGTAATTTTTACCCCTACGCTATCAAACGCTTTCCCTACTGTTGCCTCTCTGGAGTGGGAATAGTAATTTTTACCCCTACGCTATCCAACGTTTTCCCTACTGTTGCACTCTCTGGAGTGGAAATAGTAATTTTTACCCCTACGCTATCCAACGTTTTCACTACTGTTGCACTCTTTATTAATTACAAAACTTTTTTTATTTTTAATATTGTAATTATTATATTTTATTAATTTTTATATTTATATACTATGTTTATTTATATATTTATGTCAATATATTTTTTATAATGTTCTAAATATTTTATAATTAAGATTAATAATTATTTTATAATATTATAAAGTAAATTTATATTTAAAAAAATGTTTACAATTCATTTATTATTTTTACATTTTAAGCTTTTTTACATTATCTTAATTATGTTTTATTTAATTATGTTCATTATTTAATTACATTTCTAGTAGTTTTAATACATTAAAAAAATTCGATAGTTTAGTTAACTATATTTTAACATTCTATATTTTGGAAACGATATTTTAGTACTTACCTGTTTGTAGATAGGCATTCTATATTCTGTCCCTCGATATTTGGGCGTCGATATTTTGATTATTTGATATTTTGACCCTCGATATTTTGATACTGACCCTGATTCACAGAGAGTGTGATCGATGCTGGATTCGAAGGGAGGAAGGCCGGACTCGTAGAGAGGGTGAGCAAAGCTGAATTTTGAGGGGGGAGGGCTGAATTTGGAAAGAGGTTAAACAATGCTGGGTTTAGAGGGAGGGGTCCGGGCTCGTAGTGAGGGTGAGCTATGCTGGGTTTAGCAGGAGGAAGGTCGGACACGTAGAGAGGGTGAGCGATGCCATGTTTACAGGGAGGTTTGCTGAACTCGTAGGAAGGTGTGAGCAATTCTGCATTTAGAAGGAAGGGGCTGGACTCATAGATAGGGTGAACAATGCTGTATTTAGAGGGAGGAAGGCCGTATTCATAGAATGGGTACAATGCTCGATTTTCAAGGAGGGGGCCGGACTCATAGAAAGGGTGAGCGATGCTGGATTTAAAGGGAGGGGGGACGGACTGAAGGAAGTCACCCAATTAGGGCCACCCGGGTCATTCGTGACCACCTCTCAGCCTTCCATACAAATGAAGAGTTGATCAGATAGTAGAGAATACAAATCAAAGTTACTTATTAGTCATACATTCAAGCAGAGTCCGGTCTGACCAGCCTCCTTAGATAACTGCTGAGGAACTGACCCCCGTCCACATGGTAAAGTCAGATTTATATTTCCAACACCCTTAAGACCCGTCTAGACTGGAATTTTCCAGCCTGGGTGCTGATGAACAAAGGAGGTACAGAAAGATGGGCTACCATCCTGAGACTGGGTACACGCTATCTCAGTTTCAAGGTTACTCTCCCCTTGCTCGTCTTTCTGAGAGTGGGAGCAGACCTACCTACAGGGAAAAGCATGCAGTTACAGAATTATCTATTAATTAGTGCAGCGAAGCTCAACCTTGAATGATAAAGAGAAACAATTGAGGCTGCTTTCTGTTGAGGCGGACTGTATGAGATAGAAGCTTCATTTTGATCATAGTACAAAATGGCGGCTGGATACAAAATGGTGCTGCAAATGCTAACCTAACTTGCACAATGCTAGATGAAGTCCGCCTGATGCATTTTCAGTCTAACAGGACTCGTAGAGAGGGTGAGCAATGCTCTATTTAGATGGAGGAAGGCTGCACTCGTAGAGTGTGAGCAAAGCTGGATTTAGAGGGAAGAAAGCCGGACTCAAAGAGAGGGCGAGCAATGCTGTATTTAGAGGGAGGAAGGCCGGATTCATAGAAAGGGAGAGCAATGCTGGATTTAGAGGGAGGAAGGCTGAATTTGGAAAGAGGGTGAGCGATGCTGGGTTTAGAGGGAGGGGCGGGGCTCATAGAGAGGGTGAGCAATGCTGAATTTAGAAGGAGGAAGGCCGGACTTGTAGAAAGGTGTGAGCAATGCCGGATTTAGAGGGAGAAGGGCCAGACTCTGGGTATCTGGGATGATGCTAGGTTTAGAGGGAGGAGGGTTCAACTTGAAGAGAGGGTGAGCGATGCTGGGTTTAGAGTGTGGGGCAGGACTCGTAGAGAGGTTGAGTGATGCTGGGTTTGAGGGTGGAGGGCCAGACTCTGGGTTTCTCGGGCGATGCTGGGTTTAGAGGGAATAACTGAACCTTCTCTGCAAGTGCCAAAACCTGCAGTGCGTGTGGTAAGCAGAACCACTTCTCCAAAGTCTGTCGCTCGTCACAGAGAAGATGGCCCAAAGGCTCACAGAAGCAAGTGCGCTCAGTCGAGCTGCACCCAGATTACTACCCCAGCAGCGACATGGATGAAAATGATGTAGCCACTGTCCACTTGGTGAGGATGTTGAATATGCTCACAGTCACCCAGCAGACCACACTGGTTTGAAAGATCGGAGTGCAAGACCACTCCATCGCCGCGCTTATTGACACAGGAGCCACCATCAACCTCATGGCCTTTAATATCTACTGCAGCCTACCTAATCCACCAGCACTCCGCAGCACCACGGTGCAAGGTAATGCATTCGGCAACCATTCACCGTTGAAGTTGTGTGGCGTCTTCCAAGCAGATCTCTCTCACGACGCTACCCACCAACGTGCAAAGGTCTACGTGTTGCAGGAAGGGTAAGGGTTCCTACTTAGCTACTTAGCTATCGCACCGCTCAAGACCTCAACCTAATCCAGTTCACATTCAACGTGCACGCACACGACCTGGGCCGCCTGCTGTAGGATTTCACACCATTGTTGAGGGGATTGGGTATTTGAAAGGACCAGCCATCCAGTTACGCATCAATAAATCGGCTTCAATAGCTCTCAGGCACCAAAGAATTGCCTTCCATCTCAAGCCGGAGGTGGAGGCCGAGCTCCGACCCCTGGAGAGAGCAAGAAACACAGTTGATGGACAGAATGCAGAACAATGTCTTACATTCGCACCAGTACAAAGACCTGGACCTAAATCCATCGTTTTTTTGCACTCTACACCACCCTAGGTCAGACAATGGCTATATGCAAATCAGCCTTGACCCTGTGCCTCATGGGAACAGTCCAGCCCGAACAACCAAGCCATATCTTTCCTAGACCGGAATCAAGCATCCAAGGACCGGTTTCTGGCTATCAGCCTTCTTCAGCCTGGATAGCTTGACTCCAGTGATGTGGAGAGAGCCTGGGACTCACGTCTGAGCATACCCAGCCCACTCGGGGTGAAAATTGCAAAAAAACACAGTTGATGGACAGAATGCAGAACAATGTCTTACATTCACCCCAGTACAAAGATCTGGGCCTAAATCCATCGTTTTTGTTGCACTCCACACCACTCTAGGTCAGACAATGGCTATATGCAAATCAGCCTTGACCCTGTGCCTCATGGGAACAGTCCAGCCCGAACTACTAAGCCATGTCTTTCCTAGACCGGAATCAAGCATCCAAGGACCGGTTTCTGGCTATCAGCCTTCTTCAGCCTGGATAGCTTGACTCCAGTGATGTGGAGAGCCTGGGACTCACGTCTGAGCATACCCAGCCCACTCGGGGTGAAAATTGCAAAAAACACAGTTGATGGACAGAATGCAGAACAATGTCTTACATTCACCCCAGTACAAAGATCTGGGCCTAAATCCATCGTTTTTTTGCACTCCACACCACCCTAGGTCAGACAATGGCTATATGCAAATCAGCCTTGACCCTGTGCCTCATGGGAACAGTCCAGCCCGAACTACCAAGCCATATCTTTCCTAGACCGGAATCAAGCATCCAAGGACCGGTTTCTGGCTATCAGCCTTCTTCAGCCTGGATAGCTTGACTCCAGTGATGTGGAGAGCCTGGGACTCACGTCTGAGCATACCCAGCCCACTCGGGGTGAAAATTGCAAAAAACACAGTTGATGGACAGAATGCAGAGCAATG
Organism: Lissotriton vulgaris; assembly: GCF_964263255.1. Classification (NCBI taxonomy): domain Eukaryota; kingdom Metazoa; phylum Chordata; class Amphibia; order Caudata; family Salamandridae; genus Lissotriton; species Lissotriton vulgaris. Next base: position 10,461,954 of record NC_141700.1, on the reverse strand, counting down.
TCTTACATTCACCCCAGTACAAAGATCTGGGCCTAAATCCATCGTTTTTTTGCACTCCACACCACCCTGGGTCAGACAATGGCTATATGCAAATCAGCCTTGACCCTGTGCCTCATGGGAACAGTCCAGCCCGAACTACCAAGCCATATCTTTCCTAGACCGGAATCAAGCATCCAAGGACCGGTTTCTGGCTATCAGCCTTCTTCAGCCTGGATAGTTTGACTCCAGTGGTGTGGAGAGCCTGGGACTCACGTCTGAGCATACCCAGCCCACTCGGGGTGAAAATTGCAAAAAACACAGTTGATGGACAGAAGGAGTTAAGATCTTAAAGTATTGAAAAAAATGCATTTTGCAGGGTTACTGCTTTTTCTGATTTTGTCAACAAAGTAGGCCGCCCTTTCCTTTTGGTTGGCCCTTTCGTAGTTTGTGGTGGCTGCCTGATAATGCCCCGTCAAAACAGAGGGTCATAGTCCTGTCTCCATGCCCATTCCAGCCTTTTGCATGCTTTCCGGATTGTGACCAGCTTGCGGTTGTACCATGGGCTGGATTGGCTGTTACGACTCTGTGACCATCTAACTGGGATGAGTGTGTCAAGAGACCGCCAAATCCAGTCAGATAAGGCATTTTTGGCCACATCAGGATCATCCGGCATGCTAGGAATATGCATACAGAGGAGGGCATGAAACTGCTCAATGTCAAGTTTGTGCCGGGGTGTTTAAGGACTGACTTCTGGGCCACCCTCTGGAGGGGCTCTAACCCTGGGAATATCAGGGGTACAAGATAGTGGTCAGACCAGGTCATCGGAATAGGTGGATTGACCGTGAGGGTGGGTAGATTAGAGAAGGCAGGGTCTAGCAGGTGACCGGCAGAATGAGTGCAACCTGGTACAAGTTGTGTCAATTGAAGGGAGGCAAGGTCTGTCTGTTAGAAAGTTACCGATTTCACAGTCATGTTTGTTTTCCAGGTGCAAGTTCAGGTCGCCCATAATACTGAAGTTGGCTGTTCTAATAGCCAGTGTACCTGCTGCAGCAGTCAGCGCATCCCTAAACTCTTTAGAGGTCTCAGTCGTGGGGCAGATCAGGAGCCCAGACATAGTGAAAGTGGCATTAAAGGTGATCCGAAAACGCGCACATTCACAGTCCAAACAAACAGCGAAAAAGCAGTCGGAATCAACAGTTGCACTACCCTAATATATACACATCAGTCAAAGCAAAACCTTATTTGCCATAGTTGCCCACCTCTTAGGTCCACTGCTATAGAACCATGATTAAACAGAAAAAATATAGAACAGAGAGGCAACAAAATAAACTACAGTGCATGAATCAAGTTGTTTTTACAAAAAAAGAGTGTTCATATATGTTCACAAAAAGAGTAGTGGTCCTACAAGTTTTTCTTCAAATGTTTTTATTGTAGTCTTCAAACAATATCTTGACAGAAATGACAGCCAACGCGTTTCTCCCAGATTGGGCTTCCTCAGGGCAAAAGTGTATTAGTACACCAACGGCACTTCAGTACGATGCCACATGGATGGCGGACCTGGCTTTTTGTTGCCGAATTAGAAGCTGTCTATAAGTAGTGAGGTCGAGAGTTAGGAAAGGTCTATAGCAAAGTGACAGACATTGATTAGATAATACAATTTACGGTTTTTTGTAAATAAAAACCTAGAATGAAACAGTATATTAAGTCCACTTGTGTACAGAAACCAATGAGCAAAATCATTTCTGATATTGCTTTATTGTTTATTGTTGTTGACTATTTTTCTTTTGTTTTCTACTGTTTTTTTTAAAATATATATAGTTTTTATAAGTGATTATGTGTTTAAATTTTATATAGTCTTGAATTAAAAAATACAAAAGAGAAAATACAAAATCAATAGACATGAAACATATATACAGTGATGAAGGCAAAGCGGTAGACACCACTACGCGCGTTTCGGCTCTTGAGCCTTCTTCAGGTGACCGTCTATTGTTAGAGTTTCAAAGAGTCCAGGACTCACAGTTAGGTGTGGCGTGAATATAAAAGGTCAGTCGGTAAAGGCAGCTTCTTAAGATCTTGAGATGTGGAACGATGTAGTCCTATAGCTTGTCATATGATGTTATGACATCAGAGAAAAGGAGGTGGTAGAACAGTATAGTGGAGGTAGCTTAGATTCAGATCGTTATTTGTGTTGACATTTGTAGAACCTCCACGAGGATAACTTCCAGTGAGTAGATGGTAAGATGATGAGAGCAATAGTGAAGGAAACGAGTATTTATCTCCACAAGTTGATAAAATATCCGGAGGCGAGCAATAATGATGTATAATTGTTAGCACGAATATTTTGTATCCACCTAAAGATAAAGTAGAAAAGATGTCCCAGGAGCGGAAAATACTATGGAGGATGATCTGGTCATAGCATCGCCCGTGAGGTTTGATGAAAATAGTGACGCTCCTGGTAGAAAAGGACTGGTAGCAGTACTCGACCGCCAAAAGACCACACACCAGTATGCTAGAATGCAAGCCTTGCATTCTAGCATACCGGTGTGTGGTCATCCTCCATAGTATTTTCCGCTCCTGGGACATCTTTTCTACTTTATCTTTAGGTGGATACAAAATATTTGTGCTAACAATTATACATCATTATTGCTCGCCTCCGGATATTTTATCAACTTGTGGAGATAAATACTCGTTTCCTTCACTATTGCTCTCATCATCTTACCATCTACTCACTGGAAGTTATCCTCGTGGAGGTTCTACAAATGTCAACACAAATAACGATCTGAATCTAAGCTACCTCCACTATACTGTTCTACCACCTCCTTTTCTCTGATGTCATAACATCATATGACAAGCTATAGGACTACATCGTTCCACATCTCAAGATCTTAAGAAGCTGCCTTTACCGACTGACCTTTTATATTCACGCCACACCTAACTGTGAGTCCTGGACTCTTTGAAACTCTAACAATAGACGGTCACCTGAAGAAGGCTCAAGAGCCGAAACGCGCGTAGTGGTGTCTACCGCTTTGCCTTCATCACTGTATATATGTTTCATGTCTATTGATTTTGTATTTTCTCTTTTGCATTTTTTAATTCAAGACTATATAAAATTTAAACACATAATCACTTATAAAAACTATATATATTTAAAAAAAACAGTAGAAAACAAAAGAAAAATAGTCAACAACAATAAACAATAAAGCAATATCAGAAATTATTTTGCTCATTGGTTTCTGTACACAAGTGGACTTAATATACTGTTTCATTCTAGGTTTTTATTTACAAAAAAACGTAAATTGTATTATCTAATCAATGTCTGTCACTTTGCTATAGACCTTTCCTAACTCTGTTTCTTCCCTATGTATAGCAAGTGCTACTATATTATATAGGGGTCCCCTTTTTCCAAATATAAGTAGTGAGGTCCACACACTTTCTATTTAAATGTGGATACCAGTGTGCATTGAACAAGAACACGATCCTGACACAGAAGTGAATTTTCAAGTAAATCTTCCTCGAATACGTATGGTGGTCAAGTCTCAATGAGTAGTGCACTTATTTCAGGGTGGACACTATGATAGGTGTCCCTGGATGTGACAGGTTATAACGCAGAGCGCGATAAAGCCATCCAGTTCCATGTCTCGTGTCTTCGTAAGAATTAGTCTCTCCACAAAAAACCTGCACATTCACAGCCCACCAGGACCTCATTCGTAAGGGTGGCGACCCTGAGGGAGGGGTTCTGGACTCCGAGGGAGGGATGATGGAATTAGAGGGAGGGGTTCTGTACTCTGGGGGGGGGATTGGAATTAGAGGGAGGGGTCCTCGACTCTGAGGGCCAGGGTTCGGTTTAAAGGGAGGGGTTCTTGACTGATGGCTGGGGTTAGGTTGGAGGGCGGGGTCCTGGATAACCCTGGGCGTAGTTCGCGAAGTAGCGCTACGCGTAGCTAGGCGAAGTGCACTACTTGAGCTACGCGTATCTACACGTAGCTACGCGAACTGCGTAGTGCACTGTGCAAGATGCTGTTCTCACTGATTGCACAGTGCCGGATGCTTGTCCGCACTGTGCAATTAGTGCAAACCGCATCTTGCACAGTGCAACCGGTCGTTTTCTGCCGCTCGAGTAGATTTGTACTCGAGCGGCAGCTTTCTCAACGCGGACTAGTAGTTTCTCATCGCGAGCGGCCGCGAGCATACACGACCACTCGCAATGAGAAACCTGGCCTCCCCACATTGAAAATCTTGCCTGGAGGTTTATTTTCCACGCTGGCGATCAGCAACTTGATGTTGCTGATCGCGAGTGGGGAAAAAGTCTCGCCGGGATGTCATTTTGCTCGCTCGCGGTCACCAACTTGACGTTGAGGTCCGCGAGCAAGGAAAAAATGCCAGCTACACTATGCATTTTTGCACTGTGCTACGTGCAATTCGCGTAGCGCGTAGTTGCGCAAACTACTCAAGTGTAGCGTAGTCCTACGCCCAGGGTTAGTCCTGGACTCTGAGAGATGGTCTTGGACTCTGAGAGAGGGTCCTGGACTCTGAGAGAGGGTTCTGGACTCTGAGAGAGGTCCTGGACTCTGAGAGAGGGTCCTGGACTGAGGGGGTGGGGTGTCTAGACTCTGAGAGAGGGTCCTGGACTCTGAGAGAGGGTTCTGGACTCTGAGAACGGGTTCTGGACTCTGAGAGAGGGTCCTGGACTGAGGGGGTGGGGTGTCTAGACTCTGAGAGAGGGTTCTGGACTCTGAGAGAGGGTTCTGGACTCTGAGAGCGGGTTCTGGACTCTGAGAGGGGGTCCTGGACTGAGTGGGTGGGGTGTCTAGACTCTGAGAGAGGGTGCAGGACTCTGAGAGAGGGTCCTGGACTCTGAAGGGGTGGGGTGTCTAGACTCTGAGAGAGGGTCCTGGACTCTGAGAGAGGGTCCTGGACTCTGAAGGGGTGGGGTGTATAGACTCTGAGAGAGGGTCCTGGACTCTGAGGGGGTGGGGTGTCTAGACTCTGAGAGAGGGTCCTGGACTCTGATGGGGTGGGGTGTCTAGACTCTGAGAGAGGGTCCTGGACTCTGAGAGAGGGTCCTGGACTCTGAAGGAGTGGGGTGTATAGACTCTGAGAGAGGGTCCTGGACTCTGAGGGGGTGGGGTGTCTAGACTCTGAGAGAGGGTCCTGGACTCTGATGGGGTGGGGTGTCTAGACTCTGAGAGAGGGTCCTGGACTCTGAGAGAGGGTCCTAGACTCTGAAGGAGTGGGGTGTCTAGACTCTGAGAGAGGGTCCTGGACTCTGAGGGGGTGGGGTGTCTAGACTCTGAGAGAGGGTCCTGGACTCTGAGAGAGGGTCCTGGACTCTGAAGGGGTGGGGTGTCTAGACTCTGAGAGAGGGTCCTGGACTCAAATCAAATCAATTATCTTTATTTAGATATAACACATATATCTTTAAAAGAAGGTTACAAAATTCACATTGTGTATCAATAAATAAGATTAAAAAATCTTGAAGAATAAAAACATGGTCAGTTGACAGTCATTATAAAAATGGAAATTGTCTTCTCTTAAGCCTCTTTAAATAAAATAGAGTAGCTTGAAGCATGATGTATAGGGAAAAAAGTTGTCTCTTCTTCCCTTTTATATTATACTCGGCATCAATGGTATCCTACTTTTAGGAAGCAGCCGACATTCCTGAGGTTACTGGTCGTTTTATTTTAACCTCCCTAAGAGTTGGAAAGTGGAAGGGGCACTTTAGCAGGGCCTCTTTTGATTGAAATTGATGGAGCTGGGATTCGCATGTAAAGCGCCTTGCTCGTATGCAAAACCCTTGTCTAAACTGCATAATAATATTAACATCATTGTTCGTCATTCATAAAGTGTTTTCCCAACACGCGGGTGTCCCCAGGATGCTTGCTTGTTTGTCTTTTCTCGTACTAAACGAAGCTTGCACTAAAAATGGCTGCTTTGCCGAAATTCAGTCTGCGCATGCGTCGGTCATACCCATGTGATGTGACGCACTCGCATTCTGGAGGGATTCTGTGCTCATGCGCACTGTTGCAAACATGGCCGCTTGTCTCTCACCACGCTCTCCGCTTGCTACTGCTGCTTTAGCCTATCTATCTTTTCGCACTAAACCATAATGCTATAGTCATTATAAAGTAAGGGTTGGTTAGAATATTATCATGGTATACAGTGTGATCATTTTATATGTGATTTTAATTTGGTCTCGCTTACTTTTCATGTACCGCGTCTTTGTGGGCTGGGGCATACATGAGCGACGCCATGCTGAGGCTCCTCTGAACCCTGTCAGGTGACCAGGGAAAGTTCTAACTGCGCAGAAGCTAAATCTAGCCAGCTGGCTCCTGAAGCACAATGCGCCTGGGAACATCGCTGGGAATACGGAGTCTTACCTTGGAAAAAGCAATACTGTTGCTACCTATTGTGAACTGTCCTATACTGCTGTATTCCATGCATGGGAACGTGAACCCGGGGGGCGGGTGTGCAAAATTGAATATTAAGTATGAGAAAACTGAATTCTAGGAGGTGGTAATGACCGCACCACCTCTCCTGACCAATCACAATGTGGGAAACTGTCACTTGCAACATTAGTGGGTGGTCTGAGGGACCCCAAAACAGTATAACTGCCCTAGTTTAGCTTAGGAAAATTGTCCGACTTGTCCGAGTAGCAGACCTGTCACTGACCCTACGAACTCTATAGGTGCTCAATCTGAAGTGCTGCGGAGCACTCTGTCCATACTTTCCACAAACTCCTAAGGGGTGGAAATAATCCTAAGTGCTGGCGAAGCACTTTGCTGGGAAATTCGAAAACCCAAATCGGGGTTACTGGCGGATTACTTGCAGAGAGGGGTAACGCTGGCGTTGCTGCTGAAGCTGTGGGTGTTGGTCGTACCTTGGTGAGCCCAGTCCTGATCCCAAATCCTGAGGGGTATCCTGTCCTTACTGTCCGTGAGCTGTACCTGCTCGCATTCTGGCATTCCTTCCTGAGGGTCCTTGTCCCCGTCCTTCCAACTGACCCGTGGCCAGGGTTAGTCTTCTCCCAGACCTAGGTAAATATCAACCTGGGGGTTTGCGTTTCTCTCTCTCTCCCTCTTTCTCGTCTCCACTCTCTACTTTCTAAATAAATCTCTCTTGCCGAGATATTGCTCTATCTCATTGAGAACAAGTTATATGCTATTGTTTATTAGAATTGTTCCACTTCTCTCCCTACCTTTAGAGAATCGCCAATTGTTATATTGTGTTAGTATGTTCCTATTTTTCCCTTCCCTTTAGCCGATTGCAGTGATCTTAGCAGGAATAGCCTAGTACACATAGGTTAAGTACATGTTCTAGGTCCCATCTATGTCCTATTGTTTCTAGTATAAAGTTGCAGTGACTAGTTTGTTCTAAAAATCCTACCTCTAGTCTTCCCATATACACTAATGGTCTTAGCACTTATCTATAGCTACTTTATGGTTTTGATTTTGATATTAGATGCTTTATACTGCCTATCACTTATTGCCTTGTCATATTCTCTTTGAACTTCATATAAAACTTTAAACATCCTCAGGTGTCTGTGGTCATTTTACGAAATTGTGGAAAGTATTTTACTAATTATAAAGAGTATCTGATGTTAGGCCTGTCTACTATTTTCCCTGTTAGCTCCAGATCTGTCATATGAATTGTGCCTGTGGTAAGTCAGGTGCATGGTAAGCAGAGGTGAAACCAAACCTTAATTACTCATAGCAGCGTGCAGGAGGAGAAATCCTCACCCAGTTCACCCAAACTAATTAGTGTGGTAGTAAAGGTTTGCACGCCAAGGGCCCAGTGCGTGTAAAGAATTGGTAACTCAGGTGACCCGGGAGAACTGCGCGCTCTATCAAAATTACGGTATGCTTGCAGAATGAAGTTTATGAGTCTTATGTTTAGGGATGTGTTTTCCGGATTTAAAGCTACCATGATAGCTTGCCTGCAAGTCCTAGCACCCAGCCTATTCCATTCTGGTTTTAGTCTCCGCCTGCGTTCTGAATTAAAAGCTGGGCAGAGGCAGATCACATGCGACATAGTTTCAGCTGTTTTGCCATACCCTCTACAAGTTAAATCTTCAGCGGTGCGTCGCCAGGAGGGTAAATCTTTCAGGAATCGCCAGTCGCCCATTCTAATGGCGATAAGGCTGCGCTTTAGATGGAGTGAATATGTACAGGCCAGATAGGAGGCGGGGACTAGCCGTCTATAAGAGTTTACAAGAGCCCAGGCGTGACTGCGTTTCAAAAAGAGTGCTTTATCGATGATACTTGATCTCATTCTCACACCCTTTTTGATCCCTATTTTGAATGCTGTCTGACTAGGATTCAGGGCCCACAAATCACTTGCTGACATTTGCTGAATGGCGTCTTTAAAGAGACGGCCGTATGTTCCACCTGGATTTTTCTGGGTTATTTCTTCCCAGACTAGGGATTCTAATGTATTGGGGTCTGCTTGTCTTAGTTTGTGACAGAGATTAAGATATGCCCCGATGTTGGAGGCATCGTAGTTTATCAGTCCCATCTCCAGTCTTATCTGTGCAGCAGATGCGGATTTTGGCAGCTGGAGAACCTTTTTATAAATTTGGTTGTGTGCTGGTTCAAGGCTGTATTCATTTTCCCCCCAAATAACTCTGCCATACGATAGAGTAGGGCCAATTTTTGCTCTCATCACCTCCAAAAGAGGCGATAGGGTTGGGCCTGAGAGATTTTTTGCAAGCTTGCCTAGTGATACCGCAAGGGTTATTGCTTTGACTGCGATCTCGTTACGCTGCTTTCTAAAATTGTATTTAGAATCCAGGTGGACGCCTAGATATTTATATGACTGGCCTGTTACGAGGCTTATGTTGTTGAATGACCAACCACCACCTGTGTGTCGTTTCTTACCTAAAGGAACGACTTGCGTTTTTTTTAAGTTGACCTCTAATTGGTTAATAGTCGTATAGTCATGCAGTTTATCAAGGAGCCTTTGTAGGCCAACCCTGGTGAGGCTAAAAAGGACAAGGTCATCGCCGTACAAAAGGTTGCTTAGACCCAAGCCACCGACTTTTGGAGAATGGCTGTTGGTATCGTCCAGGGTCGCCGACAGATCTGCTATAAACAGGTTAAAGAGAAGGGAGGCCAACACACATCCCTGCTTCACGCCCCTAGTTGTCATTATTTTCCGCAAGAGATGTGTGCCGGACCCGAGCTTCACTCGAACCCATGTACGCGAGTGGAGTTCGATAATTGCCTGTAATAGATTCTCTGGAATCCCCCACTTTCTTAATTTTACCCATAGAGCCTCCCTAGGGACTCTATCAAATGCTGCTTTGAAGTCGACGAAGCAACAAAACACTAACCTAGATGTGTTTAGTGCCTTGTCGACTATAGTTGAAATTGCTAGCAAATTAGTGCTGGTCCCTGAGTTTGCAACAAACCCTGTTTGATTCATTGGCAACAGTTTATAGTCCTTTGCCCATAACCTTAGATCCTCCAGTAGGAGGCCTGCATAATGCTTGGCTTCAATATCCAGGAGGGCAATGAGTCTGTAATTGCTTGGTTGGGCACGTGATCCTGATTTGTAAATTGGGTGGATTATGGCGCCCCGCCATGAGTCCGGGATTGTTGCTGTTCTCAGAGCATAATTGAAGAGATTAGTTAGTGTTCCGGACCAGAAGACAATGTCAGATTTAAACAGGCTCTGTGGCAGGCCGTTTGGGCCAGGAGCCCCATCAGATCTTGCTTTTGTCATTGCTGTGGCTACTCTTTCTTGTGTCACTTCAAGGTCCATGTTGGCGGGGTGTAAGCAGTCGGCGGGTAGACTCTGTATGGTGGCAGGCCCATGGTTAATCTCATTTAAAGAGCTGCTTCCTTTGGAATCTGGGTATTCTGGAGACTTGAAGTGGTCAGATAGGCATCTTACCCAGTCTGATTCCTGGATGTTTGCAGATCCAAAGCTCGATGTGCTAGGATTAGTGTGGTTAATAAGAGCCCAAAATTTTCTAGAGTTTTTTTGCTTACTCTCCCACACCAGTTTGCACCAAAATTGGTTTTCGTGAGACCATTTATCTTTTTTGATCGCCAGCTTGAAGGATCTTTGAGTAGTTTGATAGTGAATTGTTCCCCGGAGATTTAGCCAGTGCCCGCAGGGCTGCGTTTCTTGCTTTCTTAAGTGACTTGGTATGCTGTGAGATTGTAAATGGACGTGTCTGAATTACCCTTTCGGCCTGATACTTTGCTGGAAAAAGGTGAGTCAGGTGGGAACAGGGCATTGTCCAGGTTAAAGTCGGGATTGCCTCTTGCTCGGGTCCTGGACTCTGAAGGGGTGGGGTGTCTAGACTCTGAGAGAGGGTCCTGGACTCTGAGGGGGTGGGGTGTCTAGACTCTGAGAGAGGGTCCTGGACTCTGAAGGGGTGGGGTGTCTAGACTCTGAGAGAGGGTCCTGGACTCTGAAGGGGTGGGGTGTCTAGACTCTGAGAGAGGGTCCAGGACTCTGAGAGAGGGTCCTGGACTCTGAAGGGGTAGGGTGTCTAGACTCTGAGAGAGGGTTCTGGACTCTGAGAGAGGGTTCTGGACCCTGAGAGAGGGTCCTGGACTGAGGGGGTGGGGTGTCTAGACTCTGAGAGAGGCTGCAGGACTCTGAGAGAGGGTCCTGGACTCTGAAGGGGTGGGGGTCTAGACTCTGAGAGAGGGGTGCTGGCATTAGATTGAGAGGCTCTGAACTCCTAGGGCGTGGTGCTGATGGACAGCTCCCGGCTGGGCACAACTAGAGACAGCTGGCACAGGTGACAAGGCACGAATAGAGAGCGCTGGAACAGGTAGAAGTGGCCACAGGACTCGAGGCGGTTGCGGGCGCAGAGAGAGACGGGTGATACAGTCAAAGACAGCTGGCGCGGGACAGGGCGGGAACAGGCTGGGTCAACAGGCACAAATAGAGACCGCGGGTACAGGCAGTGACAGTGGGCACGGGAAGAGACAGAGAAAGAGCCCATCCTCAGGAGAGACGTGTCTGCCCCGAGTCAGAGGCTGGGAGGAGGAGAGGGAGACAAGGAAAGAGCGAGGGGCGAGAGAGGGAGGGAGGGTGCAAGGTGAAACGAGAGAGGGGATCATTAGAGAAAGAGAGAGGGAGGAAGCAGGAGAAATGAGGGAGCGAGCAAGAGCGAACAAGAGAGAGGAAGAGAAAGAAGGAGACACAACGAGAGAGAGCGAGAAAAAGAAAGAGAAAGCGCGAGAGGAAGAAAACGAGAAATAAAGAGAGAGAGGGAAGATGGAACAGGGAGAGAGAACGAAAGAGAGGGAGCGGAAGAAAGGGCGGAAGAGAGAGGAGTGAGAGAGTGGAGAGAGAAGAGGGGGAGGGAAGAGAGTGGGAGAGAGACGGAGGAGGTAGAGAGACAGAGAGGAGGGTGGGAGAGGGAACGCTGGGGTTGTCAATGACCCGCTCCGGGCTTACAGACAGGCTACAGAAGAGAGAGACAGTCGGAGAGAGACCACAGTCCACGAGGGAGCAGAAGGGCAGGTGAGAGGGCACACGAAGGGAAGAGGCGAGAGAGAGAGGGCAGCGTTTGGGTGAGAAAAGTAAATGAGAGAGAGAGACTCTCGAGACAGCCGGACTTGGAAGGAAGGAGACAGCTGGAGAGACGTCCATGGGCAGAGAGACCAGGGGAGCAAAATCAAGGAGACTCCCAGGAAAAAGGGCAGCCTTTAAGAATAGAGGGCAAGGGAGGAAGAGACGCCTGCACAGAGGCAGAGAGAACAAGGTGGAGAGACAGAGAAGTCGTGGGCAGAGAGGACGAGGAAGAGAGGGAGGGGGGGGGGGGGTGTTGTGTGCCGGGTCGGAGAGGTGAAAGAGTGAACTCGGAGGTAGAGAGGGAGGTGCGCTGCACTGAGAGCTGGTGGTGGGGAGAGAGGACTGAAGTGGAAGAGGAGAGAGGTCTGGACCCGGAGAGAGGGGAGAGGAGGAGAGGGGAGGGGAGGGGTGCTGCTGGGGAGAGGGAGAAGCGCTGCATGCCAGAGAGGGAAGAAGAGAAGAGAGAGACGGACAGAGGGGAGAGAGGGAGGGATGCGGCGCTCTCAGCGAGGGCGCGGGGTTTAGAAGCACGAGGGCTGGACTCAGGGGGGGTGGGTTTACAGGGGTGTCCTGCACTCAGGGGAGGGGGATGGACTCTGAGGGAGGGGCTAGATTTAGCGTGCTCTGAGGGAGGGGTGCTGAGGGACAGCTCCCGGCTCATGTCTCTGCTTTGCTCAGGGTACAAGTTACTCAGATGCCTGATCAGCCAGGTACAGGACGGAATCCAAGACCCCTGCACCTCACGGGCGGGGGGAGACCCAATCAAATACCTGACCCCTACACCCCCTGCAGGGAGACATCGTAGAGTCTGAGACCCCCGCACAGCGCTGAGACGACACCGGAGGAATCTAAGCCGGGACCCCACATCTGACTGAGAGGAGGAGACCCCGGAGAATCGAAGCTGGAACCTGTGCACCCCCTGGACAGAGCCACCGGTCACCCCCGCCTATGCCACCGCCCACTCACCAGCATCCACTCCCGGCTTCGTCCCCTGCAGCCACGTGGACCCACACTCCTCCACCTCTGGAAGCCTCCCCCCTTCTGCATCTGCCTATGCCAGGCTTCAGCACCTGTGCCAACTACCCCCTCCTGAGCTACACTCGCCCTCGCCAAGCGCCCTCAGCCTATGCCAGTCTCTGTTAATCTGCAGCCAGGTGCACCCGCCCCATCCCCCACCTCTGGAAACCTCTCCCCTCTGCATCTGCCTATGCCAGGCTTCAGCGCCTGTGCAAACCTCCCCCCCCCCCCCCAACCAGTGCCAAGCGCCCTCAGCCTATTCCAGTCTCTGTTAATCTGCAGCCACGTGGACCCGCACCCTCGGAAGCCTCCCCCGTCTGCATCTGCCTGTGCCAGACTTCAGCACCTGTGCCAACTTTCCCCTCCTGAGCTACACTCGCTCAGCCAGTGCCAAGCACCCTCAGCCCATGCCAGTGTCTTTTCTCCTGCAGCCAGGTGCACCCGCGCTCCCCCCCTCTGAAGCCTTCCCTCAGCTGCACCCGCCTGTGCCAGTCTTCACCCATTTTGCCAGACTTCCTCTGTCTGTGCCAGCCTAGCTTGAGCAGTCCTTCACTCGCCAACATCAACGTGGGTCGTCCTGTGCCAGTGTGCGTCCTCCTGCACCCAGGTGCCTGCGCCGCCCTCCCCCCGCCTGTGCCAGCCTTCCTCGGGCTGTGCCAGTCTCTGTTCTACGCCCACGTGGGCCAGCGCTCCTCCACTCGACAGCCTTCCTCCAACTGCACTTGCCTTTGCAGACTTCATCCGCCCGTGCCAACCTTCCCCCTCCTGTGCCAGCCTCACTCCCCTGCATCCGCGCGCGGTGGTTTTCCTTCACCTGTGCCCGCCTTTGCCCACCTCTTCCACCCGTCACCCACCTGTGGCAACTTTTGACTACCTGTGCCAGCTTTCATCTACCAGTCCCAGCCGACCTCCTCCAGCTACGCGCACTGGTGCCACCCTTCCTCCACCGTCAGTCCCCTCTGCCAGTCTCCCTACACATGTGCCAGTTTGCTCCACCTGTGCCAGGCCACCGCTCCTGAAGGGGGCGCCTGCCGGACTCCGCGCCCGCCCCCAAGGTGGCCATGTGGGAAGCCTCTGCCAGCCCAGAGCTGGGCAACGAGTCCTTCCCGCTCAACGAGTCGTACCCGGGCAGAGCGCACTCGAGGGGCAACAGCACGGACCCCCGCAGCCCCCCCAGGCTGGTGGACGCCTGGCTCGTGCCCCTCTTCTTTGCCATGTTGATGGTGGTCGGGCTGGCGGGCAACGCCCTGGTGATCTACGTCATCTCCAAGCACAAGCAGATGAGGACTGTCACCAACTTTTATATAGGTGAGGGGTGTGGGGGCCTCGGGGTGAAGGGAGGGGGGGGGGGTGAGAAGGGCAGGGGATGGAGGGCTATGGAAATGAAGGGAAGAACCAACACGGGGGGAGGGGGATATTCAAGGGAGAGACGTGCAGGCAAGGAAGAGAGAGTGCTGACAAGGAAGGGAGAGTGATTTAGTGCTGACAAGGAAGGGAGAGTGCTGACAAGGAAGGGAGAGTGCCGACAATGAAGGGAGAGCCCTGACAAGGAAGGGAGAGTGCTGACAAGGAAGGGAGAGTGCTGACAAGGAAGGGAGAGCGCCGACAAGGAAGGGAGAGCGCTGACAAGGAAGGGAGAGTGCTGACAAGGAAGGGAGAGCGCCGACAAGGAAGGGAGAGCGCTGACAAGGAAGGGATAGTGCTGACAAGGAAGGGAGAGTGCTTACAAGGAAGGGAGAGCCCTGACAAGGAAGGGAGAGTGCTGACAAGGAAGGGAGAGTGCTGACAAGGAAGGGAGAGCCCTGACAAGGAAGGGAGAGTGCTGACAAGGATGGGAGGTGCAGGCAAGGAAGAGAGAGTGCCGATAAAGAAAGGAGAGTGCTGACAAGGAAGGGCGAGTTCTGACAAGGAAAGGAGAGTGCTGACAAGGAAGGGAGAGTGCTGACAAGGAAGGGAGAGCCCTGCCAAGGAAGGAAGAGCCCTGACAAGGAAGAGAGAGTGCTGACAAGGAAGGAAGAGTGCTGACAAGGAAGGGAGAGCCCTGACAAGGAAGGGAGAGTGCTTACAAGGATGGGAGGTGCAGGCAAGGAAGAGAGAGTGCCGATAAAGAAAGGAGAGTGCTGACAAGGAAGGGAGAGTTCTGACAAGGAAAGGAGAGTGCCAACAAGGAAGGGAGAGTGCTGACAAGGAAGGGAGAGTGCAGACAAGGAAGGGAGAGTGCTGACAAGGAAGGGAGAGTGCCGACAAGGAAGGGAGAGCCCTGACAAGTAAGGGAGAGCCCTGACAAGTAAGGGAGAGCCCTGACAAGGAAGGGAGGTGCAGGCAAGGAAGAGAGAGTGCCGATAAAGAAAGGAGATTGCTGACAAGGAAGGGAGAGTGCCGACAAGGAATGGAGAGTGCTGACAAGGAAGAAAGTGCCGACAAGGAAGGAAGGTGCAGGCAAGGAAGGGAGAGTGCCGACAAGGAAGGAAGGTGCAGGCAAGGAAGGGAGAGTGCCGATAAGGAAAGGAGAGACCTGACAAGTAACTTAGGATAGTGCCGACAAGGAAGGTAGAGTGCCGAAAAGAAAGGGAGAGAGTTGACAAGGAAGGGAGAGTTCTGACAAGGAAGAAAGATGCAGGCAAGAACGGATGAGTGCCTACAAGGAAAGGTGTGCCCTGACAAGGAAGGGAGAGTGCTGACAAGGAAGTGGGAGGGCTGACAAGGAAAGGAGAGTGGTGACAAAGAAGGGAGAGCCCTGACAAGGAAGGGAGAGTGCTGACAAGAAAGAGAGAGCCCTGAAAAGGAAAGGAGAGTGCTGACAAGGAAGGAAGAGCCCTGACAAAGAAGGTAGAGTGCTGACTAGGAAGGGAGAGTGCTGACAAGGAAAGGAGAGTGGTGACAAAGAATGGAGAGCCCTGACAATGAAGGAAGAGTGCTGACAAGGATGTGAGAGTGCTGACAAGGAAAGGAGAGTGGTGACAAAGAAGGGAGAGCCCTGATAAGGAAGGAAGAGTGCTGACAAGGAAGGGAGAGTGCTGACAAGGAAGGGAAAGTGCTGACAAGGAAGGGAGAGCCTTGACAAGCAAGGGAGAGTGCTGATAAGGATGGGAGGTGCAGGCAAGGAAGAGAGAGTGCCGATAAAGAAAGGAGAGTGCTGACAAGGAAGGGAGAGTTCTGACAAGGAAAGGAGAGTGCCAACAAGGAAGGGAGAGTGCTGACAAGGAAGGGAGAGTGCCGACAAGGAAGGGAGAGTGCTGACAAGGAAGGGAGAGTGCCGACAAGGAAGGGAGAGCCCTGACAAGTAAGGGAGAGCCCTGACAAGGAAAGGAGGTGCAGACAAGGAAGAGAGAGTGCCGATAAAGAAAGGAGATTGCTGACAAGGAAGGGAGAGTGCCGACAAGGAATGGAGAGTGCTGACAAGGAAGAAAGTGCCGACAAGGAAGGAAGGTGCAGGCAAGGAGGGGAGAGTGCCGACAAGGAAGGAAGGTGCAGGCAAGGAAGGGAGAGTGCCGATAAGGAAAGGAGAGATCTGACAAGTAACTTAGGATAGTGCCGACAAGGAAGGTAGAGTGCCGAAAAGAAAGGGAGAGAGTTGACAAGCAAGGGAGAGTTCTGACAAGGAAGAAAGATGCAGGCAAGAACGGATGAGTGCCTACAAGGAAAGGTGTGCCCTGACAAGGAAGGGAGAGTGCTGACAAGGAAGGGGGAGGGCTGACAAGGAAAGGAGAGTGGTGACAAAGAAGGGAGAGCCCTGACAAGGAAGGGAGAGTGCTGACAAAAAAGAGAGAGCCCTGAAAAGGAAAGGAGAGTGCTGACAAGGAAGGAAGAGCCCTGACAAAGAAGGTAGAGTGCTGACTAGGAAGGGAGAGTGCTGACAAGGAAAGGAGAGTGGTGACAAAGAATGGAGAGCCCTGACAATGAAGGAAGAGTGCTGACAAGGATGAGAGAGTGCTGACAAGGAAAGGAGAGTGGTGACAAAGAAGGGAGAGCCCTGATAACTAAGGAAGAGTGCTGACAAGCAAGGGAGAGTGGTCACAAGGAAGGGAAAGTGCTGACAAGGAAGCTGGAGTGCTGACAAGGAAGGGAGAGTGCTCACAAGGAAGGGAAAGTGCTGACAAGGAAGGTGGAGTGCTGACAAGTAAGGGAGAGTGCCGACAAGGAAGGTGAAGGCAATGAAGGGAGAGTGCTGACAAAGAAGGGAGAGTGCCAAGAAGGAAGGTAGAGTGCCGACAATGAAGGGAGGGTAAATTCAAGGAAGGGAGGGTGCTGCCAAGGAAGGGAGAGTGCTGACAAGGAAGGGAGAGCGCTGACAAGGAAGGGAGAGTGCTGACAAGGAAGGGAGAGTGCTGACAAGGAAGGGAGAGCGCTGACAAGGAAGGGAGAGTGCCGACAAGGAAGGGAGAGTGCTCACAAGGAAGGGAAAGTGCTGACAAGGAAGGTGGAGTGCTGACAAGGAAGGGAGAGCGCTGACAAGGAAGGGAGAGTGTTAACAAGGAAGGGACAGTACTGCCAAGGAAGAGAGAGTGACGACAAGGAAGGTGCAGACAAGGAAGGGAGAGTTCAAGCAAGGAAGGGGGAGTGCGGACAAGGAAAGGAGAGTGCCGACAAGGATTGGAGAGGGCTGACAAGGAACACCTGTTGCAGACAAGGCAGGAAGGTGGAGGCAGTACAGGGGAGCTGGGCTGGTAGTGATAGGACCACCGGCAGTACAGCGGAGCTGGGCTGGCAGTGATAGGACTACAGGCAGTACAGGGGGGCTAGGCTGGGAGTGATAGGACCACAGGCAGTACAGGGGAGCTGGGCTGGCAGTGATAGGACCACAGGCAGTACGGGGAAGCTGGGCTGGCAGTGATAGGACTACAGGCAGTACAGGGGAAGCTGGGCTGGCAGTGATAGGACCACAGGCAGTACAGTGGAGCTGGACTGGCAGTGATAGGACCACAGGCAGTACAGGGGGGCTGGGCAGGCAGTGATAGGACCACAGGCAGTACAGGGGGGCTAGGCTGGCAGTGATAGGACCACAGGCAGTACGGGGGAGCTGGGCTGGGAGTGATAGGACCACAGGCAGTACAGGGGAGCTGGGTTGGCAGTGATTGGACCACAGGCAGTACAGGGGGAGCTGGGCTGGTAGTGATAGGACCTCAGGCAGTACAGGGGAGCTGGGCTGGTAGTGATAGGACCACAGGCAGGACAGGGGGGCTAGGCTGGTAGTGATAGGACCACAGGCAGTACAGGGGAGCTGGGATGGCAGTGGAATGAGGTACCACAGGCAGTACAGGGGAAGCTGGGCTGGCAGTGATAGGACCACAGGCAGGACAGGGGGGCTAGGCTGGTAGTGATAGGACCACAGGCAGGACAGGGGGGCTGGGCTGGCAGTGATAGGACCACAGGCAGGACAGGGGGGGCTAGGCTGGTAATGATAGGACCTCAGGCAGTACAGGGGGGCTAGGCTGGTAGTGATAGGACCTCAGGCAGTACAGGGGAGCTGGGCTGGCAGTGAAAGGAGGTACCACAGGCAGTACAGGGGAGCTGGGCTGGCAGTGAAAGGACCACAGGCAGTACAGCGGAGCTGGGCTGGCAGTGATAGGACCACAGGCAGTACAGGGGATGCTGGGCTGACAGTGACAGGACCACAGGCAGTACAGGGGAGCTGGGCTGGTAGTGATAGGAGGTACCACAGGCAGTACAGGGGAGCTGGGTTGGCAGTGATAGGAGGTACCACAGGCAGTACAGGGGAGCTGGGTTGGCAGTGATAGGACCACAGGCAGTACAGGGGAGCTGGGCTGGCAGTGAAAGGAGGTACCACAGGCAGTACAGGGGAGCTGGGCTGGCAGTGAAAGGAGGTACCACAGGCAGTACAGAGGAGCAGGGATGGCAGTGATAGGACCACGGGCAGTACAGGGGAGCTGGGCTGGCAGTGATAGGGCCACAGGCAGTACAGGGGAGCTGGGCTGGCAGTGATAGGACCACTGGCAGTACAGGGGGGCTGGGCTGGCAGTGATAGGGCCACAGGCAGTACAGGGGAAGCTGGGCTGGGAGTGATAGGACCACAGGCAGTACGGGGAAGCTGGGCTGGCAGTGATAGGACTACAGGCAGTACAGGGGAAGCTGGGCTGGCAGTGATAGGACCACAGGCAGTACAGTGGAGCTGGGCTGGCAGTGATAGGACCACAGGCAGTACAGGGGGAGCTGGGCAGGCAGTGAAAGGACCACAGGCAGTACAGGGGAGCTGGGCTGGTAGTGAGCGGAAGGACCATAGGCAGTACAGGGGAGCTGGGCAGGCAATGATAGGACCACAGGCAGTACAGGGGAGCTGGGTTGGCAGTGATAGGACCACAGGCAGTACAGGGGGGCTGGGCTGGCAGTGATAGGACCACAGGCAGTACAGGGGAGCTGGGCAGGCAGTGAAAGGAGGTACCACAGGCAGTACAGGGGAGCTGGGTTGGCAGTGATAGGACCACAGGCAGTACAGGGGAGCAGGGCTGGCAGTGATAGGACCACAGCCGGTACAGGGGAGCTGGGCTGGCGGTGATAGGACCACAGGCGGTACAGGGGAGCTGGGTTGGCAGTGATAGGACCACAGGCAGTACAGGGGAGCTGGGCAGGCAGTGAAAGGAGGTACCACAGGCAGCACAGGGGAGCTGGGTTGGCAGTGATAGGACCCCAGGCAGTACAGGGGAGCAGGGGTGGCAGTGATAGGACCACAGGCGGTACAGGGGAGCTGGGTTGGCAGTGAAAGGAGGTACCACAGGCAGTACAGGGGAAGCTGGGCTGGCAGTGATAGGACCACAGGCAGTACAGGGGAGCTGGGCTGGCAGTGATAGGACCACAGGCAGTACAGGGGAAGCTGGGCTGGCAGTGATAGGACCACAGGCAGTACAGGGGAGCTGGGCTGGCAGTGATAGGACCACAGGCAGTACAGGGGAAGCTGGGCTGGCAGTGATAGGACCACAGGCAGTACAGGGGAGCTGGGCTGGCAGTGATAGGACCACAGGCAGTACAGGGGAGCTGGGCTGGCAGTGACAGGACCACAGGCAGTACAGGGGAAGCTGGGCTGGCAGTGATAGGACCACAGGCAGTACAGGGGAGCTGGGCTGGCAGTGACAGGACCTCAGGCAGTACAGGGGAAGCTGGGCTGGCAGTAATAGGACCACAGGCAGTACAGGGTGTAGTGTAGTTCCTATTTTCCCAATAGGCCCGGCGCATTGGAATAACATAAACAGTAGTATCGACGTAGAAGTGCGGATCTTCCAGGCCTCCACTGACTATGCTAAACTTAATTGGGTTTGTTACCAAGTAGCTCAGAGGTCACTGGAAACTTTGTTGACTGAATAGGAAGTGATCAGCTTCCCTGGTACAGACAAGAAGGGATTCAGTTTTCCAGTACAGGGGAGCTGGGCTGGCAGTGATAGGACCTCAGGTAGTACAGGGGAGCTGGGCTGGCAGTGATAGGACCACAGGCAGTACAGGGGGGCTGGGCAGGCAGTGATAGGACCACAGGCAGTACAGGGGGGCTGGGCTGGAAGTGATAGGAGGGACCACAGGCAGTACAGGGGAAGCTGGGCTGGCAGTGATAGGACCACAGGCAGTACAGGGGAGCTGGGCTGGCAGTGATAGGACCACAGGCAGTACAGGGGAAGCTGGGCTGGCAGTGATAGGACCACAGGCAGTACAGGGGAAGCTGGGCTGGCAGTGATAGGACCACAGGCAGTACAGGGGGGCTAGGCTGGCAGTGATAGGACCACAGGCAGTACGGGGAGCTGGGCTGGGAGTGATAGGACCACAGGCAGTACAGGGGAGCTGGGTTGGCAGTGATTGGACCACAGGCAGTACAGGGGGAGCTGGGCTGGTAGTGATAGGACCTCAGGCAGTACAGGGGAGCTGGGCTGGTAGTGATAGGACCACAGGCAGGACAGGGGGGCTAGGCTGGTAGTGATAGGACCACAGGCAGTACAGGGGAGCTGGGATGGCAGTGGAATGAGGTACCACAGGCAGTACAGGGGAAGCTGGGCTGGCAGTGATAGGACCACAGGCAGGACAGGGGGGCTAGGCTGGTAGTGATAGGACCACAGGCAGGACAGGGGGGCTGGGCTGGCAGTGATAGGACCACAGGCAGGACAGGGGGGGCTAGGCTGGTAATGATAGGACCTCAGGCAGTACAGGGGGGCTAGGCTGGTAGTGATAGGACCTCAGGCAGTACAGGGGAGCAGGGCTGGCAGTGAAAGGAGGTACCACAGGCAGTACAGGGGAGCTGGGCTGGCAGTGAAAGGACCACAGGCAGTACAGCGGAGCTGGGCTGGCAGTGATAGGACCACAGGCAGTACAGGGGAGCTGGGCTGGCAGTGAGCGACCACAGGCAGTACAGGGGAGCTGGGTTGGCAGTGATAGGACCACAGGCAGTACAGGGGAGCTGGGCTGGCAGTGAAAGGAGGTACCACAGGCAATACAGGGGAGCTGGGCTGGCAGTGAAAGGAGGTACCACAGGCAGTACAGAGGAGCAGGGATGGCAGTGATAGGACCACGGGCAGTACAGGGGAGCTGGGCTGGCAGTGATAGGGCCACAGGCAGTACAGGGGAGCTGGGCTGGCAGTGATAGGACCACTGGCAGTACAGGGGGGCTGGGCTGGCAGTGATAGGGCCACAGGCAGTACAGGGGAGCTGGGCTGGCAGTGATAGGACCACTGGCAGTACAGGGGAGCTGGGTTGGCAGTGATAGGACCACAGGCAGTACAGGGGAGCTGGGCTGGCAGTGAAAGGAGGTACCACAGGCAATACAGGGGAGCTCGGCTGGCAGTGAAAGGAGGTACCACAGGCAGTACAGAGGAGCAGGGATGGCAGTGATAGGACCACGGGCAGTACAGGGGAGCTGGGCTGGCAGTGATAGGGCCACAGGCAGTACAGGGGAGCTGGGCTGGCAGTGATAGGACCACTGGCAGTACAGGGGAAGCTGGGCTGGGAGTGATAGGACCACAGGCAGTACAGGGGAAGCTGGGCTGGCAGTGATAGGACCACAGGCAGTACAGGGGGAGCTGGGCAGGCAGTGAAAGGACCACAGGCAGTACAGGGGAAGCTGGGCTGGGAGTGATAGGACCACAGGCAGTACGGGGAAGCTGGGCTGGCAGTGATAGGACTACAGGCAGTACAGGGGAAGCTGGGCTGGCAGTGATAGGACCACAGGCAGTACAGGGGGAGCTGGGCAGGCAGTGAAAGGACCACAGGCAGTACAGGGGAGCTGGGCTGGTAGTGAGCGGAAGGACCATAGGCAGTACAGGGGAGCTGGGCAGGCAATGATAGGACCACAGGCAGTACAGGGGAGCTGGGTTGGCAGTGATAGGACCACAGGCAGTACAGGGGGGCTGGGCTGGCAGTGATAGGACCACAGGCAGTACAGGGGAGCTGGGCAGGCAGTGAAAGGAGGTACCACAGGCAGTACAGGGGAGCTGGGTTGGCAGTGATAGGACCACAGGCAGTACAGGGGAGCAGGGCTGGCAGTGATAGGACCACAGCCGGTACAGGGGAGCTGGGCTGGCGGTGATAGGACCACAGGCGGTACAGGGGAGCTGGGTTGGCAGTGATAGGACCACAGGCAGTACAGGGGAGCTGGGCAGGCAGTGAAAGGAGGTACCACAGGCAGTACAGGGGAGCTGGGTTGGCAGTGATAGGACCCCAGGCAGTACAGGGGAGCAGGGGTGGCAGTGATAGGACCACAGGCGGTACAGGGGAGCTGGGTTGGCAGTGAAAGGAGGTACCACAGGCAGTACAGGGGAAGCTGGGCTGGCAGTGATAGGACCACAGGCAGTACAGGGGAGCTGGGCTGGCAGTGATAGGACCACAGGCAGTACAGGGGAAGCTGGGCTGGCAGTGATAGGACCACAGGCAGTACAGGGGAGCTGGGCTGGCAGTGATAGGACCACAGGCAGTACAGGGGAAGCTGGGCTGGCAGTGATAGGACCACAGGCAGTACAGGGGAGCTGGGCTGGCAGTGATAGGACCACAGGCAGTACAGGGGAGCTGGGCTGGCAGTGACAGGACCACAGGCAGTACAGGGGAAGCTGGGCTGGCAGTGATAGGACCACAGGCAGTACAGGGGAGCTGGGCTGGCAGTGACAGGACCTCAGGCAGTACAGGGGAAGCTGGGCTGGCAGTAATAGGACCACAGGCAGTACAGGGTGTAGTGTAGTTCCTATTTTCCCAATAGGCCCGGCGCATTGGAATAACATAAACAGTAGTATCGACGTAGAAGTGCGGATCTTCCAGGCCTCCACTGACTATGCTAAACTTAATTGGGTTTGTTACCAAGTAGCTCAGAGGTCACTGGAAACTTTGTTGACTGAATAGGAAGTGATCAGCTTCCCTGGTACAGACAAGAAGGGATTCAGTTTTCCAGTACAGGGGAGCTGGGCTGGCAGTGATAGGACCTCAGGTAGTACAGGGGAGCTGGGCTGGCAGTGATAGGACCACAGGCAGTACAGGGGGGCTGGGCAGGCAGTGATAGGACCACAGGCAGTACAGGGGGGCTGGGCTGGAAGTGATAGGAGGGACCACAGGCAGTACAGGGAAGCTGGGCTGGCAGTGATAGGACCACAGGCAGTACAGGGGAGCTGGGCTGGCAGTGATAGGACCACAGGCAGTACAGGGGAAGCTGGGCTGGCAGTGATAGGACCACAGGCAGTACAGGGGAAGCTGGGCTGGCAGTGATAGGACCACAGGCAGGACAGGGGAAGCTGGGCTGGCAGTGATAGGACCACAGGCAGTACAGGGGGGCTGGGCTGGCAGTGATAGGACCACAGGCAGTACAGGGGAGCTGGGATGGCAGTGGAATGAGGTACCACAGGCAGTACAGGTGAGCTGGGCAGGCAGTGATAGGACCACAGGCAGGACAGGGGGTCTGGGCAGGCAGTGATAGGACCACAGGCAGTACAGGGGAGCTGGGATGGCAGTGGAATGAGGTACCACAGGCAGTACAGGTGAGCTGGGCAGGCAGTGATAGGACCACAGGCAGGACAGGGGGGCTGGGCAGGCAGTGATAGGACCACAGGCAGTACAGGGGGAGCTGGGCTGGCAGTTATAGGACCACAGGCAGTACAGGGGGATACCGTGCTTCTATAGGTGAAGTCCTGCCTTCCTTACTCTATAGGTGAAGTTGTCTGTCTATGCTTCTATAGGTGATGCCTCTTTCCTACCTCTGTAGATGATCCTTGCTGCTACGATCACAGACTGAGTCTTTCAGCGCATCCCTGATCTGTGTCCTGTGCTGACTGCCTCCCCTGTGATGTAGAGCAGCATATTACTCAGTGCCGGAGCCTGTGGCTGTGCCTGTGGCTGTAGGCGGTGGACGGGGTGCTGTAGATGGGTGGAGACACATATAGACTAGACTAGAGTTCGATGCATCTCTAGACAGCACACAGGCTGGGAGCCAGCCTGTAATGTACGTCCAATGCACTCCCAAGGCAATTTGTGTATCCGTATTTGTAAAGCGTGAACTACTCACCCTTACGGGTCTCAAGATGTGTGTGTGTGTGGGGAGGGGGGGGGGGGGGTTGGGGCTTTGTGGATATTAAGCAAGCTATTGCCCAGAGTCACATGGTGCTGAGCTGAGCTGATCTGTCTCCGGAGCCGGGATCGAACCGTGAGCCTTGAGCTCCCAAGTCAGCTGCCTTGGCCGCTGCACCACATGCCACCGGAGCTTGAAGACCGTACCCCTGCAAGTGACGGCACCACCCCTGTGTCACACAAGCTGATAACCGCGAGTCACTGCACTCTTACAGACAGCTGCTCCAAACTATAGCTGCACACACAAATATGAACACCCAGGCGCCACAGTTACTTCTGCCCCCCAGTAAAGGTCCCTCAAAACAAGGGCGGCCTTAGGATAGCCTTGTCGACATCGCACTTAGGGTCTGATTGCGAGTCAGGAGGAGCGGTCTCCCTCCTGGAGTCACAATCCACCCGGTGCTCAGATCCATGGGAATCACCCGAGGCTTTGGAAGCCTCAGCCCCTGGTCCTTTTTGTCTCACAAGAGGGGACCATACATTGAACCCCGTCGCCATGGCTCTGCTTCCCTTTCCTTGCCCCCCCTACCCTCTCACCCTCCCCTGCTGTCATTTAGACCCCTGCACACATTACCTACCTGCCTCGATCAGATGCTACTTGTTCACATTAATCCACATGGAGCCGCAGGTCCTCGATTCAAAGGGATTGACCGCGCTGCACCAGCAGGATCCCCACGCGGCGTCCCAGGATTAACACGAGAAATGTCCCCACACTCGTGATTGGAACCCAACAACATGTATACATGCAAATCTGATTATTTACACTTCTAAGACATAAATCAAGCAGTTAGGCCACAGTTCCTATTCGTCCTACCCTATACTTTGGATCATTAAGTAGCCGTGATGACGTCTTCGGGTCATGCGGAGTATCTTTGGCTCACATGCTCGTTCATACAACCTTCATGTCTCAAGGGAGATGTGTGTAGCATGTACTGTGCCTTACCTCAGTGCCTTTCCACCTTAGGCATGTGCCATGGTGTCTGCGGGATCTGTTTGAAGGAGGGGGAGAATTCTTTGAATCATGAAGGTTTGCAAGTTGATCCCTTTGAGAACCACATTGATTTGAGAAGGTCTGAATCAAAGATGAGGCCATGTTTGTGTCCTTTAGGGTGGTCCATGATACAGTCCAAGGCTAGCAGGCCAGTGGAAGGGGAGAGAGACAGGTTGTGCTCTTCCATTAGGACTAAGATTTCAGGGTTTTTTCGCAGTCGAGGCCCAGGGCATTTATTTAACCTAGAACTGAGGGGCATATTAATAAGGAACAGGGAAAATTAACCCTAAGGGCGCTTAGCCTGGTTATCGCGTTATTAACAACGCTAACCGCCTAGGCGATAAAAAATCCAGCGATGGCGGCATTTTTGGGAGGTGATCGCTGGTAATGCAGCGATAAAACTACAAGGAAAAGGATATCCTTGTTGATAGCCCATGGTGGACTTAGCCATGTAATCCACCTCCCTTTGGATTACATGGCTAAGTCTGAAAATTAGCAGACGTAAAAAAGCAGCGTTAACCTTGGTAAACAATGCTTTTTTTGTCTCTAACAGGGTTAGCGTGAAGCTTGAAAATAGGAGAAATGTCACTTAGCAACATTTGCATGTTAGCACCCTGTTGTAGATAGGGCGATATTTTTATCTCCGCTTCTTTGGCTTTTAAAACCAAAAAAGCGGAGATAAAGCCCTTGTTAACATGCCCCTGAATGTGGTTGAGGCAGGCGATGATGTTAGGCAAACACAGTGCACTATTCTCGAGATGTGAGTGTCATCTGCGTACATCTGGAAACAGATCTCAGACGAGTCTAGCAGCTGGAACAAGGGACGCATGTAACAGGTAAAGGGTGGTGGGGAGAGCAGAGCCTTGTGTGGCACCGCACTTCACTTTGCGAGAGGAACCTTCTGCGGGTCCCAGGCCTTCCTGTTGACTTTGGTTCCAGAGGAATGACTTGAAGAAAGTTAGAGTACTTCACAAGACCCCCAACCTGCTCAAAAGAACAGTGTGGTTGACAGTGTCTTGGGTCACCAGAAGCCCATGAGATTGGAAGCAGCTAGCCAGCCCTTCTTGAGGCTGATAAGGCATCCTCTAGGTCCTAGAGTCTAGGTTGTCTGCCGGGGCGGCCTCTGTTCCTCTGCCGCCCTGATTGAAGTTGTGATGCAGCAGGTGTGAGTCCACATGTCTTTCGACGTGATCTGTTAAAACTCTTTTCAAAATTTCACTTTGGCGTAGGAGACTGAGCTCAGACATGAGTTTCCCCGGGTCTACGGTCTGCAGTGTGTTTTGGAGGGGACAATAGTGTGTTTCCCTTTCCCCATTGACAGAGAAGATTAAAGTGCTGTGGTCTTGTTTTTGGTGGAGGGGTGCACACCCTCGAGTAGCCAGCAGCCAAGATCCTTTTCAAAGGGACGGGTGTCAATCGCTCCCTTCAGAATCCTTTGGAATCTTTAGATGAAAGAGCGGTGTCTTCATGGACCTTCTCAGGATAATGCAAGCCTGCCTTCCATCCACCACTGTCGCTGCAGATGGAGAGCCGCGCGCTGTCTACATACATAGGGTTCTGCAAGGCTCTGCTCAAGCATAGGTGGGAATATGTTAAAGACCAAGGCGGGCACAAGACCCGGTTGGAACCTGCACTGCCTGCTTGGCTGTGGGGGCGCCCCAGCCAGGCAGAGTGCACCGCTCCCATAAAGGGCAGGTGATTACACACACTGTACAACCAGTGCTCACCCTTGGACAGCTTGGCACTCAGCAGTCAGGCGTCCCGCAGAAGCAATGTATAAAGCAAGAGCACAGCACGCAAACACAATAATTATTCTGAATGACACAAATGAGAGACTTCAGACTTGACATCGAGAAATGTTGTTTATATTCAACACTCACGTTAAACAATGTAACATGA
This sequence comes from Lissotriton vulgaris, assembly GCF_964263255.1. Lineage (NCBI taxonomy): Eukaryota > Metazoa > Chordata > Amphibia > Caudata > Salamandridae > Lissotriton > Lissotriton vulgaris. Next base: position 10,434,998 of record NC_141700.1, on the reverse strand, counting down.
ATATCATGGAGTTCTGGGCATAAATCACACGTAGCATATTACTAGCAGTATTAGGCCCAATTTGTGTTAATCAGATCTTTATAATATGAACGGATCACTGACATAATATCGAAGGACAAAATATAGAGTACTAATAATATCGATGCCAAAATATCGACAGACAAAATATCGAAATCCTATCTACAAACAGGTAAGTACAAAAATATCGACTCCAAAATATCGTTTAAAAATATGTACTTTGTAAAAATATCGAATGTATTAAAACTAATGTAAAATTAAAAAAAAATAACTAAAATATACTTAAAAATACTTAAATAACCTTATAAATATTAAATAATTAATTTAAGTTATAAAAAAATAATACAATTTTATTTTTTTAAACATATACATATATATATATATATTAACATAATATTATTAAAAACATATACAATATTATTACCGTAGGATAGCGGGAGTATTAAAATTACTATTCCCACTCCAATGAGTGCAACAGTAGGGAAAGCCTTGGATAGTGTAGGGGAAAAAATTACTATTCCCACTCCAGTGGGTGCAACAGTAGGGAAAGCGTTGGATAGCGTAGGGGTAACAATTACTATTTCCACTCCAGTGAGTGCAACAGTAGGGAAAGCGCTGGATAGCGTAGGGGTAAAAATTACTATTCCCACTCCAAAGAGTGCAACAATAGGGAAAACGTTGGATGGCGTAGGGGTAAAAATTACTATTCCAACTCCAGTGGGTGCAACAGTAGGGAAATCGTTGGATAGCGTAGGGGTAAAAATTACTATTCCCACTCCAAAGAGTGCAACAGTACGGAAAGCGTTGGATAGCGTGGGGGTACAAATTACTATTCCCACTCCGGTGAGTGCAACAGTAGGGAAATCGTTGGATAGCGTAGGGGTAAAAATTACTATTCCCACTCCAAAGAGTGCAACAGTACGGAAAGCGTTGGATAGCGTGGGGGTACAAATTACTATTCCCACTCCGGTGAGTGCAACAGTAGGGAAAGTAAATACTTCATATATTATTTAAATATATATATATATATATTAATATCTATAAAAAAAATAATTAAAAGTAATTACCAATTTAACATAATCTAATAATTAATCAATTAAAATTACAAAAAAATTAATTATTACAATTAGTTACCTATTAATACAAATTAATTACAAATTACCAATGAATTAATTAACAATTAAAAATTAATTAACAATTAATTCAAATTAAATACAAATAAATAATTTAAATTATTTAATTAATTATAATTAAATTACTTCCCACCCTATTCCCCTATAAACCCACAACCCGCTACAGAAAATAAATTAGTAACATTAACATAATTAGCAATTAATCAATTAAATAAAATTAATTGGCAATTAACATTTAATTAATTACCCCCAAAAATAATTAAAAATTAATTCAAATAAATACCAATAAATAAATGTACATATTTAATTAATTATAAATAAATTACTTCCCACCCAATTCCCCTATACACCCACAACCCGCTACAGAATTAAATTACGCAAAAAATACCGCTACAGAAAATAAATTAGTAAAATTAACATAATTATCAATTAATCAATTAAATAAAATTAATTGCCAATTAAAATTTAATTATTTACCAAATATAAAATTACCCCCAAAATTAATTAACAATTAATTAAAAATAAATACCAATAAATAAATTTACATATTTAATTCAGTTTCAAAAGCTTTTATTCGATTTGTAAACAAATCATACAAGCAAACATGAGATCAATTCATTGCATTAAAAGATTGTTATAAAATACGAAATTTATACAGGGGAATCCAAGATATTTCATAAGGGATTAGGACACATACTGACATGCGTTTAAACATTGGATCACAATTGAAAACATAAAGGTGACCAAAAGGTACGGAAGTTAAAATCGTACAGACAGGAATAAATATATTTGTCACAAAATGCTTATCCTGGCAGCTGTACGTTAAATAACAAGCCCCTGCCTAAGTCATGGGATATGTAAATTTTTAGTTTAAAATTCGATATCACATTACTTACCTTCAAAACAATATTTTTGATGACTATATTCTGTCCATTCGATATTTTGTTCATTCTATATTTTGAACTCGATATTTTGACTGTTTACCAATATGCACACATGGAAAAAGTCCAATTCTAATCCCCCCACAAAACCCTTATGCGGTGGGACACGTTGTCAGCCCCATGTAATTTCACATGGCTATAGGGTTCTCCCTGGGCTACAACAATATCAGTAATATGTGCATAAACAGAACGATAACACTTTTAGCAGCACCGCAGGATGAGGCCACTACAATAAGCCCAGTGTTGAGAAGTAAAGTGTTTTTGGAAAGAGAACAACATATAAACCAACACTGTCGACCAGTGCCTTGAAGTACCGGCGGTCCACAGACGGTCACGTCTGCACACTCACACTCACTTTGCACCGCTACGCAATGCAACAGGTACCAGCTTAGCACCCGATACCCTAATACAGTACCTCTGATACCAAGCAGGTCAATAGATAATACCCTGCAGAACTCCTGGCTCCAAGTCTCCTGCCAAACTCCAATTCACCCCCACTCTTCCAGATACCCCAGATGGAAGTTAACCAGCCCCTCCATCTGGACACAAGGCCAGTCATGGCTGGGGTACACCTCGTCTTGGTCCCCGGAAAGCACGTTGGGATAGGCAGTAAGCATAAACAAGAGGTTGACGTAAACAAAGACAGTCTGGGCGCCACTCAGGATGTCCACCAACTAGTTGTGAAGCAGAAACGGGCCACGAGCTACAATTTGTTACAAACAGGGTTCTTCCAGGTCTTCTGGCACCATCCCAGATCGGCAAAGCACATGGGGGTCACCAGTCTCTTGTCCTAATCCTGAAACTTCTCAGAAGCATCCCTCCAGCCTAGTCAATTCCTCTCACTCCTACCTGGCGCCATGCGGTCTTCAGAAGGGCCAGATGGGGATAGGGCAGTTGGTCCACCATGATGGGATCACTGGGGGAGCAAGTAGTTAATGGGGAACAACACACTGGGGCGCTTCTTGGCTTGAGGAGGCACCCCATCTGGTACACGTTGATCCAAGTGGTGCTCTGGCAATCCGGGCACAGGGTCTGGCGCTCAACAAAATGAGTCTCACCAGAAACTTCAGGTTACACGAAGTAGAATTGCAATTCCATACTCCGGACACACACAGAGGCACAAGTTCAGCAGTTCCTCACGAAGTAGAGTGATACTCTGCAACGGGTGTGTTCCGTGCCTTCGAGAGATGCAACCTGTGAATCCGACACCGCATGCAATGAGCATGCAGTCGGCGTGGCGCACAAGAGAAATGCAGCACAGTCGATGAAGCCGATCACTTTTGATCCCGCAATCGGAGAATCCTCTAAAAACCAACAATACACTTATGTGTGCCCGGGCCCCTGCAGTACAGGAACCACTGTGCTGTAGATGCAGGCAGCGTCTTGAGCTCTGCACTAGGCACTCCAGTCTCCAGGCTTGATTCTGTAGTTCCAAACACACACCGTGCTCTCCAGCTTTCAGCAGGCGATGTGGCCACTTAGAGGGCACTGCCCTCCAGATGTCACCAGTAGATGGTGTGGGCCCCTCGTAGGAGACCCTTTACATCTCTGAGAGAACAGGAGACCAGCCAACAGGTCCTTGGGAACCCACTTCAGGGTGCCACCCGTCAGCAGGTCATTGGCCCAGGCCAGCCACTAATCAGGAAGGCACGCAGTCCTTTCCATGGGTAGTTATCCTCCATGTGCAGAACAGAATCCTCCGGGTATGTGCACCACGCAGACCAGGTTCTCCCGTCCTGCATCTCCACAAGCGGATCTCTCCTCATGGCGGGGTGACGCTGGGTAGTTATACCCTATTGGGCCTTTGAAGTTGGGGGGTGGTTCAAAGGGTATTCCTTTGAACCACAGACGTATCCCCTAAATGTCCCCTCCTGTCTGCCATGAGGCCGTGGAATGCAGATCTCTATGTGTATGGGGGCCGTGATCTGGCCTAGAGTCCAGGTGTCATAATCTCTGCTCCATATATTCCGCCAGGCCCGCAAACGACAGAGGTCGGCGATCTTGATTGCATGCCCAATGGTTTATGGCTGTCACTGAAGAATGCCCAGATGTGCTCCGCCGGCCTACGATTTTGACCGACCAAAGAGTTTGCCGCATACAAAAGTCCACTTTCCATACGTGGCATTTCCACATAAGATATGCCAAGCCCACCATTACCATTGGAACGGGTTTGGCCGAGCCAATCCATTGATAGGACACATAACGAGGCTGCGCCACTGAAACCCATTATTGTAGCTTGCAGTACAGGGGACCCCTTCCCCTGGCTAACTTAAGGGAAGAGCAAACCTCCTCGGTAGGGGTACCCTTGTGGGTCTTCCATACTACATGGGCAGCGAACACCAGTGGGTGCCTGCCCAGCCTTACCTTCCATCTGAGTGGAGGTGAAAGGCCCACTCTGGCTGGACCGGGCTTGTTACAGGCCAGCTGGAGTCCGCACGAAAGGGCGCTCTCACAGACCTGCTGTGGCAGGTCAGACGCATGTTTCAACCCACAGTCCGTGTGAGTCCACACACCAGCATGCAATAGAAGGTCAGACGCGTAGGTAAACCACACCAGCGGTACAAGTGCGCACCCAGGCCGCCACAGCAGGTCTGACCTATGTTTAAAAACATAATGTCCGCACCACTTCCTAACATGTGTCCGAAGGGTGCCTGCACTTTCGCACTGCAGTACAGTGGGAAAGGGGCCACACCCTTGAGGCTCCACATGAGAACCAGCAACATGTAGGAGGAGGAAGCAAAAAGTCTGAGGAAATGCTACCTGACAAGTATCAGGTGAAACAGACCCCTTTAAGGTCCCAGGGCTGCCCACATAGGGAATGTTGAAAGGAACCAGGGACAGTCTGACCTTCCTTCTAGACCAAGAGGAGGATCTGGAATTCGGACACGATGAGGCTGATTTCTGTGGATACCCGATCTCTATCTGGAAGATGTATCTGGGCCCAGCAAAGTGTCCATCCTGCAGAGGGATTATTGCTCAAACATGCCTCATGGTGAGTGGATCCTTCATGGAGCATTGCTCAGCTAGATTCCAGCCGGATAGTAATCAGTACAAGCGCAGGTCATCAGTCGTCAGATTATGGCAACGCTCTATTAGCCTTGGCAAATGAGACGTCGCTTTCTAAACTCCAAGTGGTGGAAAGCACGGCTGCCAATCTCATCTTCAACCTGCCATCCGGAGCTGCTTCCTCCCCTCTGTAGCGTTCACTGCACTGGTTACCAGTCCATAAAAGGAATATTTTAAAAATAAATCTGTTGCCTGACACACAATTCTTTGCTTGGAATTGGGCCCAGCTATCTATTGCCTACATTCTCTCATTACCGCACTCCCACACAGGCTAGATCTAGTGTCAAAGCGTTGCTGACAGTCCCACGGGTCGAAGGACCCATATAGGAGTCAGATCTGTTTCATCTCTAGCCCGCTGTACTGGAATAGGTTCCCTCTGCACATTTGAATGCGCATCGATCATCTCCAGTTTAGAAAATTACTGAAGACAGTGGGGCATATTAGCAAGAAATTGCAATATTTATCGCAAAACGCACCTAGCGCGCTTATTGTTATCGCTGCCTATCGCTGGATATGTTAGTGGAGAAAACATGCTATTAGCAACGTTTATCTCCTTTGTGCTAAATTATCCAGCGATAGCGGCGAAATGCCTGAATATCGCTGGAAATCCATCAATATTCACGCATTAACGCCAATGGGGGCTTAACCTGACAATCCACCACCCATTGAATAAAACAGGTAAGTCATGTTTTTAGCAGGCGTTAGATTCTAGCGATAATCACGCTTAGCGCGACTTTTTTATCGCTTCGCCCATGTTGCTAATAGGCGATAGCTGTGTTAGTGACTGCTTTCAGTCTCTAACAGTTTGGGTACGCCCACTTTGCATGTCATTAGCGATAAATATCGCTCACATGCAAAGCGGGCCCCAAACCGGTCGCTATCGCCTGAAAGTTGTCGCTTACTGCTGTTAGCGACAGCTTGCTGATAGGGCGATAAAAATATCGCCACTTTAGCGGAAAAAAGTGCTGCTAAAGTGGCGATATTGCCCTTGCTAATATGCCCCAGTGCTTTTTTAATGCTGTAGTTTCTTGCCGGGCTTGTGTGATGGCTGGGTGCCAACTTACCTCTCTGGGTGTGATTCGTGCGACATAAAATATATTAACATAACAACATAATTTGTATTCCTAGTGTCAGATGTGCCAGGACCGGCGGCACCCGCTTGCGGCTCTGGAAGTTGCACAGAGGACAGAACATCCCTGGAGATACAATCTTCGACACACATGAATGTCTTTTGACATGTTGCTGAGCTCTCCTCCCGGCTTCCCCATGGGTCCACGTTTTGAGATTTTGAGCACTTGAAAACGCCGCGTCAGCCTTTCAGTGGACCATTGTCTTCAGCTGGAAGGGACGCCACGGCTCACTGTCCTTTCAAGCCCAGACTAACTCCACTCTGGAACCTTTCTATTCTTTTACTTACCTTGGGGTTTGTATGGCACTCACATATGGGAAGAGCTTGAAGGAATAACGGGAGACTTCAGTGAGCCTGGACTCTGGCTATTGCCCTGGGTACGAGCAGGTCCTACCCTGACCGTCTGAGTTGCGGGGAACAAGTAGGGTTCAGATGTCTCCAGACCCAGAAGGGATTTGCTTTGAATCTTAGGGTGGAGACCCCAGAGGTTGGAGCCTTGAGCATGGCTGGACGGTGCCTGGAAGGTGACCAGGTACAAGGTATAAGGTTGACTGATAGTTTTGGAAGCTCTTGTGTAGACTTTGCATGGCTTTTTGAATAACGCACAGTGTTTTGTCAAATCATGTCAGACAGTACTTGTATAGTACGGCTAATCACCTCTAGGGGTATCGGGTATTGTATTCGGTTGGCTCATTTCCCAGTAGCCAGTGCTGTTCCGTCAGCACCGGGGTAAAGTGGTTGGAGCTGCACTACTTGAGAGGCCGTCGTGCCGGGTGATTCTTGTCCTCAGTAGACTACAGGGGTCCAGTCTGCAAGGGCCACCGTGAGGACTTGTCAGATATGGCAAGCCAGACTCAGCATTCTAAGCATTGCCCCAGTTGAAATGGAGGGGGGTGGGGGGGCAGATATAGTCAGTTTAGAATCAACTCTGATGTACTCCTGAGTTCAAGCACCAGAAGCTCCTTTTCTGGGATAGAAAAACAAGCAACCATCTCCAACTGGACACCGATCCCTGCTGAAGACACCGCCTTGACCATGAAAAGTATCCACTCGGGCCCCCACCGACCCCTGCCCCCCTCATATCTACCACAGAGCCACCGCCGCACCTGAACTACTACACCATCAACACCATCTTCAAAACAGGCGCCTTCCCAGACGACTGGAAGCGTGCAGAAGTCAGACCCTGCTCAAGAAGCCACAGCTGACCCCTCCGACCTCAAGAACTATCGGCCCATCTCGCTCCTCCCCTTCACAGCCAAAGCTGCAGAGAAAACAGTCAACAGGAAACTGACACCATTCATTGAAGAGAACGCCATCCTCGACCCGTCCCAATCCGGATTCCGAACAAACCACAGCACAGAGACCGCCCTACTCGCCGCCACAGACGACATCCGCACCCTCCTGGACCAAGGCCACTCCACAGCCCTCATCCTACTCGACCTATCAGCAGCCTTCGACTCCGTCTCCCACCGCACACTAGTCGCCAGACTACAAGACGCAGGCATACACGGAACACGGATCCAAGCATTCCTCACCAGAAGAAGCCAAAGGATCAGACTCCCACCCTTCCTTTGTGACCCCTTGAAAATCACCTGTACAGTGGTGCTACTGTTCAAGCACATGGGGGTGGTGGCTGGCCCAAGCAGCCTGCTAGCAATGATGCATGTGTGGAAATGGGCCTTAATGTTTCATGGCAATGTGGTTCTGGCATGACTATGCTGCTGTGCATACCAGGGCAATGTGGTTTCTGACTGGACAGTGGTGCTGCACATACCAGGTAAATGTGGGTTCTGGCATGACAGTGGTGCTGCACATACCAGGTAAATGTGGTTTATGGCTGGACAGTGGTGCTGCACATACCAGGTAAATGTGGGTTCTGGCATGACAGAGGTGTTGTTCATACCAGTGCAATGTAGTTTCTGACAGGACAGTGCTGTTGTGCATACCAGGGCAATGTGGTTTCTAGAATTACAGTGGTGCTTTACATACCTGACCAATGTGGTTTCTGGCATGACAATGGTGCTGCACATACTAGGGCAACGTTGGTATCTCGGGTGACAGTAGTGCTTCGCATACCAGGGCAATGTAGTTTCTGGCACAATTGCATTTTAGAAACAGGGGCAATATAGAAACTGCTTTAGCATTATGTGGTTTTCATACTACGGAATCTGGGTATTAGTATCATGGCAGTATCTGTGTAGGAAAGTAGGGCCTGCTTTCATGGTCACCACCACCTTTTGCTGGTGTCATTATGTTTTACTGACTAGTCTGACTGGGATCCTGCTAATCAGGAACCCATTCTCTGTGCTTCTTCCCTAAATTGCACTTTGGTGATTACTTAGGTACGCCCAGATTGGCCACTGGTGTATCCTTATAAGTCCCTAGTATATGGTACTATGGTATCCAGGGCATAGGTACACCAGGGGTCTCCCATGGGCTGAAGCATGTATTAATCTACCCATGAGAGACCACTTACATTGTGACTACAGGCCAGACATTTTAGCTTGTGTAAGCTGGTGCTAGTATCACTTATGACAGATATACGTTTTCTTACATCTGAGGTCACTTCACTTAAACCTATTAGTCACCCCTAAGGCAGACCTTTCAATCCTGAAAGCAGAGTGCTTGGTTATAAGTGTGAAGGTGCCCCACATGAGCAGGACCCCCCTATGACACTCTCCTGGGTTATAAGTGCATCAGCCATTATGATATATAGAGTGACCATGCGTCACTAAGCAATGGCCAACTCTAAATTGGGTGTAACGAACGCTGCTGTGTTTGGTATCAAACATGTTCATGGTGTGGGGGTTTGATTCCATGCTCTGTAAAGCTCCTCCGGGAAGCGTTCAGTGCTCCGGGTACCAGTCTTCTAGACCCGGAACAGCAAACTATGGCTGCTGCTGACCAGAGAGATAATTCTGCCTGTCTGCTGCTGAGCCAAGCTCGAGCAGAAGAAGGCAGGACAATAGGTTTCCTGTCATGGGGAGGTGTGACCACCTACCAGACAGGACTTAGTGTACTGGGGCACGGTGGGGGCGCTTGCAAGTTCCATTAGTCTGCTTTGATGGGCACATTTGGTGCCCTCATTGCATATGCCAGTTGAAACCAGTTTGGGGAGCCATTGGCTCCCACTCTGGCATGAATCTGGACAAAGGACATGGGAGTATCTTTCCCACTGTCCAGCCCCTCCGCTGGGAGGGACCCCTGAATCGCCCCAACCATTTCCTGAGGGTACTTAAGAGCTTAACTGTGGGTGGGTCCCTACATTTGTCGTGGGGCAAGATTCAGATCCAATACCACTTTAACTTCAATCATCTGGACACTGGACATCGCTGGACTTCACTTTGGGAATCGAGACTGCAACTGGGAAGTCTCCTGCTGTTCCTGGTCTCATCGTCATGCAAGTCTGCTGCAACATCTATGCCTGTGCTCCATACAGGTTCTTCACAAGGCCTGTGACATCCAAGACACCCAAAGGAATCTCCCTTTGAGGGAAGGAGTCGCTTCTTGACATCTACAGGCACAATCACAAAGCTGGCCGATCTGCTGTTACTTAGCTCCTACAGACTCCGAAAGGTTCAGCAACACAGGTCATGGTTCTGCAACACCCTTGAAGCCTGCCCTGCTTTACTAGCAAGTTGAAAGCCAGTATCCCTCATCTAAACCGCTGGAGCAATACCCATGTGCACCTCGTCAACTTGCCGTTGCCAAGGCTTGCTGACTCTCTCCTCCAGAGATCTTCGGGCTGCAGGAAGCTCCAGCCTCAAGCATCTCCTGCAACCAGGATCTGCGCCTGCACCGCATCCTTTGCACCGTGGGCCGTCATCCTTTCGTGAGCTGCTCAAGGTCCTCTTGCGAATCCTGTACCTTTGGCCTGTGGGTCCTCTTGAGGGTCTTTTTTGGGTCCAGTGGGCTCCCATGCTTCCTTGGGCCTGATCTGACTTACCTGCTCGTGGTGAGTCACTTGGACCTTGCTGGTCCCAACACTGCGCCTAGCAGTGTCAACCGTGAATACCACTCCACGTAGAGGGATCTTCAGCTGTCCCAGTGTCAGCCGTGAATACCTCTCTATGTAGAAGGATCTCACACTGTCCCAGTGTCAGCCGTGAATACCTATCCACATAGCGTGATCTACAGCTGTCCCAGTGTCAGGCGTGAATACCTCTCCTTGTAGAGGGATCTCACGCTGTCCAGTGTCAGCCGTGAATACCTCTCCTTGTAGAGGGATCTTAAGGTGTGCAGTGTCAGCCGTGAATACCTCTCCACGTAGAGGAATCTCAGGCTGTTCAATGTCAACTGTGAATACCTCCCCATATAGAGAAATCTCCAGCTGTTCCAGTATCAGCCATAAATACTTAGGGTGGGTGTAGCACCACAACACGGAATTCTGCAAAATTTACCAAAAACGTTGTGAATTCTGCTCCGCAACTCCGTCTCACCACAATTATGAAAACAGAATCCTTACACAGCCTTAGTACAACAACAAGTAACCTTATTCCATACTAAAATGCATATAATCATTTCACAAAAATAAAAATAACCCAAGCAGTGAGAGAGGTGATGATTTTGATGTCCTCACTAACCTAGGGAGAGAACCAAGCTGATGCCTTGAACACAAAGAACACATCATGCTGAACGATTGGTGGTGGTCCCATCCTTCTAGGACCACCACAAACACAGTCAGTTATGGGCATAAATATAATCCCAGCTAAAGGCCCAGCAAAGCATTATGGGACAATATTCTAGGGTGCAGTGAATATTATAGTATTCATTATTAAAACATACCTCAAGGGGGAGGCTCTCATGCTCAGCTGAGAGCTGATACTATAAGATTCACTAAACTCTGAGAAGTGTGGCTCACTGGTTAGAGGAGGCATACCCTGAAGCAGAGGTCAGACCCGGGACCAGGGTTCAATTCCTGACGTGGCAGGGTCTTGAGCCCAATTGTCCACGGACTCGATAATTCTCGCTTCGGTGCCCACTCTAATCATGGGTTCACACTCTGCAACTCTGGGCAATAGCTTGCTTAATCTCCACAACGGGCCCCCGCGGCGGGATGCCTGGCTTTTACCTTGGGGATGCCCAGTACGGGTTATCTCACAGGGAAAAGCCAAGATGGGTTCCCAAGGCAAGCACCGAGATGCCCTAGGGTAAGTCGTGCGCTATATAAGAACATACATACATACATACATACATACTCTAGAATCTCGCCCCATTATGCTTTGCTGGGACTTTGGTTGGCATTGTATTTATTTGCCCATAACTGTGCTTGGGGTGGTCCTAGGAGGACGGGCACACCACAATCATTGAGCATGATGTGTTCTTTGTGTTTAAGTCACCTGCTTGGTCATCCCCCTTGGTTACGAGGGGACCCCAAAATCATCCCCTCTCTTATTGACTGCTATTTTTTTAAGCTCACTTTTGTGAAAGGGTTACATGCTTTGTAGCATGTAAAAATTACATTGTTGGAATGTGGTTACAGAAACCTATTTCAGAGCTTTTGTATGAACTCCATTCTTATGTATTAATAAACGTTTTAAACAGAAATCTCACATACCTTTATTAAAAACAACAAAAATTTTCTTTGCATGCGAAAATACATATAATATAACCATCTTACAAAAAAATGAAAAGATAGCAAGCAATGCTTTTAGTTTTACAACAAATATATCATATTTATAAGCTAAAATGCATATAGTCATCTCACAAAAATGAAAAATAGCAAGCAGTGAGAGACCTGATGATTTTGGGGTCCTTCTTAACCTAGGGTGAGGACCAAGCAGATGCCTTGACCACAAAGAGCACATCATGCTGAATGATTCAGTGGTGGTCCCATCCTCCTAGGACCACCCCAAGCACAGTTATGATCAAAAAATACAATCCCAACCAAAGGCCCTGCAAAGCATTATGGGACAATTTCTAGAGTGCAGTGAATATGTAGTATCCAATATCAAAACACTCCTCTAGGGGCAGGCTCTCTATAATATTCACTGCACTATAGAATCTCACCCCATAATGCTTTGCACCTTTGGTTGGGATTGTATGTTTGCCCATAACTGTGCTTGGGGTGATCCTAGGAGGATGGGACCACCACTGAATCATTCAGCATGATGTGCTCTTTGTGTTCAAGGCATCTTCTTGCCCTCCCGCTAAGTAAGGGGTGACCCCAAAATCATCACCTCTCTCATTGCCTGATGTGGCACAAAATTCAATTTTGTGAATTGGTTATATGCTTTGATTTTTTTTTTGGCATCTGAAGGTAAAGTTAATTTACCAAAGTGTTGTGGGGACAATAGGTAAGTTCATTGCTTAGTGGGGTGGGAATTCTTGTATCTCTGCAACTTCAACTAGCAGAGTGGGATTCATTATTCTGTGTTAGATAATATCTCTTCATTTAGAGGGGTCTCCAGCTGCACAGTGTCAGCTGTGAAGACCTCTCCTCGTAGAGCGATGTCAAGCTGTCCACTGTCAGGTTTGAATTGATCGCCCAAGTTCAGAGATCTCCGGCTGTCCTATGTCAAGTGTAAGTGTCACCAGTCAAGAGAGCTCATCCTGTCCCATGCCATGTGTGAGTAGCCCCATCTTTCTCTCAAGGGAGGTGTGAGGGAGTCTATGGCTCTCATATCACATGTGAGTAGGTGACCCTGTCCTTGGATCTCCAAACATCATGTGTCAGGTGTGAGTAGCACAAGCCATCTTTGTGGGTTAGCTGCAGGTCCTTGCGCCAGGTCCCCCTCGATGCCCAGCAGGTCTCGCTGACACGGACGCTCGCTCCTCTGTTTCTCTCCCGGTCGTCGATTTGCCAATCCTGCCCTCATCTGTTTAATTGTGTTGTTTCTCTGCACTGTATTGCTACTGCATCACTTCACTTTGTAATAGCTCAGTTGTTTCAACCTTGTTGTTCTCTGCACTGTACTGCTACCATATTATTAGTACCCTTTGTATACTGTTAAATCCTTGCTGTTGTGCCCATTTCTTTTAGTTTGTATCTCTTGTGCATTGTATTCAGCCCCATTTCATTACTGCTGCACTTTGCTTTGTGTTTTGTATTTTTGCTCTCAGCAAGCCGGCCTGCCTTGCAGCTCGCTTTCTTGCCGTTTCACCCCTCCCGCCTCCTGCCACCCAGCAGTCCCTCCCCCCTTTCAGGACCTGCGCATCAGACACACTTGTAGCGGGCACATCAAAGGCACGCCCATCAGTGCCCATTCATGCCTGATCATGCCCAGTGCCTGGAACGCTGCCCGCCGCCACCCCCAGATATTTCACTGCTGAGCTGCTAACCCTGGACCCCAGATGCCGGAACAACCACTGCTGCTTCAACTCACTTTGATCAACAGTAGGACCGTTTACATGCTGGCACTGTCACTTCTGCTACCCTGGACATCCCACCCACATGGAACCTTCCACCACACTTACTCACCCACCACAGCCCCCCCGGAACCTCCCCACTGTCTCCTGCTCAATGCCCTGTCATTCTGCAAACAGGCCACCAACATCCTGGACACCATCCCCTTCCTCGTCCCTGAAGTCAGCTTTATCACCAAGATCAGCCTCAACCACGCGTCTGCTCTCGAAATCACCACTACCGCTCCCAATGGCTTCAAGATGATTCACCAAGACCGCGCCAACAAATACGGAGGCCGCGTTGCAATTATCCACAAAGAATCCATCTGCTGCACCATCACATTAGACAACACTACACCAAGCATGGAACACCTCAACTTTCAACTCCACGCCGACTGTTGAGCTACCATCAGAGACACCCTCACCTTCAGACCCCCGGGATCTCACCCCACTAGCTGCAAAGCATCCCTGACTTCATCGACCCACTCCCCATTGACTCCAAATACTTAATCTTCCTAAGCGACCTCAATTTCCACCTAGACGACCTCAATGACATCAACGCCGTCAACCTCCTGGAGAGCATGAACAACATCGGCCTCACCCAACTGGTCACATTCTTCACAGATAATGCAGGGGACACACCCGACCCCATCTTTATGACCAGTGATGGAATCAAGTACAGCCATGTCACTGAACTCATCTGTACTGACCACGTCATCGTCCACTTCACCATCATAGAACCCCCAGGCACCACCATCAGGCCTCCCAGCTCCTCCCACTGCAGCTGGAGCAAAATAACAGAGAACCTGTGGACTGACACCCTCAACACCATCCAGCCTGAACCCTCTACCGACTTCAAACTGAACGTCACGAACCTCTCCACCTGGATCGCCAACTGTGCCGATAGAGTGGCCTCAGTCACTCCCTCCAAACCCAGGAGATCCACCAAACAAGCCAGCTGGTATAGTTATGTTATGGTATGTTATATGAGATTTATAGTGCGCACAGATACTCGAGAGTGTCTCGGTGTGGAAGCCACTTTGAAGGAGACTGAAGGGGAGTGTACAGAGGCTGTATGTTAATTAAAAAGCAAGGTTTTTAACTGTTTTTTAAACAGCTTAAGGTCTTGGGTGTTTCGCAGATCATAGGGGAGAGCGTTCCAGGCTTTCGCCGTCCCGAATGAAAGGGAGCTGCCCCCTGTTCTGGCAAGGCGGAAGCCTGGGATAACTGCGAGGCATTTCTCTGTTGATCGTAGATGTCTTTGAGGCACATAGAAGTTAAAGCGTCTCTTTAGCTAGGAGGGCCCGGATTTGTATAAGGCACCATCGGCAAGGGTGAGGGCCTTAAACAGAACACGCTGCTCCACCGGGAGCCAATGCAAATCCCGGAGAGGTTGCATTGTACTAGATCTAGCAGAAGTGCCCAACAGCACTCTCGTTGCTGCATTCTGAATGGTCTGTAGCTTTTTCAGCTGTTAACCGGGAAGGCCAATGTATGAAGCATTGGCGTAATCGATCCGTGACAGGAAGCACACTCCGGACAGTTTTTTTTATCTGTGGTGAGAATCTGAGGCCCTCACTGAACAAGACCCCCAGATTCTTCACTGGACTCCCCGTTGAGTTAGGCATGGGGTAACCCGCTAGCCAAAGGTCTTCCCTGGAGTGCGGAGGGAAGTACCCGTAAAGGAGGACCTCAGACTTGTCCTCATTGCATTTGAGCTGAGCCCCAACGAGCCATTTAAAGACTGCTGCAAGACAGTTTTTGGCTAAATCAGGGGACAGATCTTTTTCCTTCCACGTAAAGAGGAGCTGGGTATCAGCAGAGTAGGCTATGATCTTTGCACCCATCTCCTCCGTCAAATGGATTAAAGGCGTGATGTAGACTTTGAAGAAAAGGGGGCTCAAAGTTGATCCTTGAGGGACTCCCGTAGTCACCTTTCTTGGTGCCGAAGAAAACGGAGGCAGCCATACCTGCTGTGTTCTGTTCTCTAGAAAGGATTCAATCCAGTCCCACGCCAAACTCAAGATTCCAATATTAGAGAGACAGGCTAAAAGTTGACGATGAGGCACTGTGTCGAAGGTGGCAGAAACGTCCAATAATATAAGGGCAGCTCGTCTACCTGCATCTAGGCATTCTCTAATAGCCTCCAACATCTCAACCAGGGCAGTCTCAGTGCTGTATGTGGCCCTAAATCCCGACTGGGCTGGGTAATGGGCACCAGAGGTCTCAACAAACTTGGAGAGATGTTTGTGGATTGCCTGCTCACACACCTTTGCCACAGCCGGGAGAAGTGAGATAGGTCCGTATCTGGCTAGTGTAGCAGGGTTTAAGGAGGGCTTTTTTAGCAGGGGGAGTAGTTTCGCCTGCTTCCACTCCTGTGGAACCGTGGCAATTTGAAGCAATAAATTAATGATGTTGTTAACTTCAGGGTTAACCACCTCCGCAGCAGCTGCTAACTGCCTAGCTGAACAAGGATCAGCAGGGGAACCTGATTTGAGGGATTTGAGAATGACCATTGTATCCAGCAGGGGAATGGGTAAGAAAGCTGTCAGGGAGGTGCGGGCTGAGTCTAGTCTATAGTCTGGAACTTAGAACAATGAAACACAACTAGAAAGGAGATGACTCGCCAGCAAGAACCCCACAGACCGAGGTACACTCCAGACAGCCCTCCATATGTACCACCAACGCCTGAAAGTCACAAAAAGACATGCCCTGGCCAGCCGCATTGAAGCCAGCTACAATCACAGCAAAGAACTCGTCAACATCATAAGAGAATTCTCAAGCCCGTTAGCCACCGAGAACACCATCACCCCATTCCAAGAACTCTGCGACTCTCTGACGGACTTCTTCCTCAACAAGATATCCACCATCTATGAAAACTTCGAACCCCAACCCATCGACCTCTACAGCCTCCGCGCTCCCACTGCTGCCAACTCCAACAATCTTCTCAACACATGGGAACTGCTCACCACACTTAACACCAAGGCCATCATGAACTTTGTCCACTCTGGATCACCCACGAACCCCTGTCCCCACCACTTCTTCAATCTTGAAAGTGAGAAATTCAGCAACAAACTTACCTCCCTCATCAACACATCCATCACCATGTCTACTTTCCCAAAAGACTGAAAACACACAGAGGTCAAACTTCTCCCAAGAAACCCTCTGCCGACCCTAGCAAACTAAAGAACTACCAACCCGTCTCTCTGCTTCCCACCAAAGTCCTCGATAAGGCCATCAACAGACAGCTCACAGGACACTTGGAGAACAACAATCTGCTGAACACCTTCTAATCTGGTTTCTGCGCCAACCACAGCACCAAAACTGCCCTGATCACTGACGCAGACAATATCAGAACTCCCTGGACCGGGGAGAAAGTGCAGTCCTGAGCCTCCTCGACCACTCAGCAGCATTCAGCACCATATCCCTCCACACCCTGATCAAGAGACTTCATCACATTGGAATCTAGTGAACCACTCTCAAATGGATCGCCTCCGTCCTCACAGGACGAACTCAGAGATTCCGCCTTCCACCATTCTACTCCGAACGCAAGAGCATCATCTGTGGCATCCCTCAAGCCTCATCCCTCAGCCTTACCCTGTTCAACATCTACATGACACCCCGGGCCAGCATCGTCAGAGCCCACGGCCTCAGCACTATATCCTATGCAGACAATCCCAGTTCATCCTCTCACTGTCAGAAGACCCCTCCACTACTAGAACCAACTTTCACATATTCATAAAGAGATTGCCGACTGGATGAAGAACAACTGCCTAAAGCTCAACACAGACTAAACAGAAGTACTGATTTTTGGGAACAACACCTTCCTTTGGAGCTACTCCTGGTGGCCCTACGAACCGAGGCCCTCAACCTCACCGACTGACCTCACCCACAAGCATGGCATCATCGTAGACAGCAAATGCACCATGACAAGACAGATCAATGTAGTCTCTTCCACCTGTTTCCTCACCCTCTGCGTGCTCTGGAAAACCTTCCGATGGCTCCCCGTCAACATCAGGAAAACAGTCACACCAACCCTAGTCACCAGCTGCCTGGACTATGGCAGCGCACTCTACATAGGAATGACCACGCAACTCCTGAAGAGACTCCAGATGATACAGACCCTGCTGCTAGACTCATCCTCGAGCTCCCTAAACGGACCCAAACCACCCCTCACCTCAAGAAGCTTCACTGTCTCCCCGTCCAGAAGAGATTCCACTACAAGATGATTATACATGCCTACAAAGCTCTTTACGACCAAGGACCCTCATTCTTCAACCACCACCTTCTCTCCAGACACCAGTGATCCTCCCCCCCTCACCCACACCCCCGCTTCCTCCGAAGTTACAGTGGACGCGCCTTCTCCTACCTTGCCGCCAGTTCCTGGAATGATGCACCCCTTCACCACCAAACCTCTGCCTCCCTTCCAGAACTCAGAGAGGGGATCAAGCCCTGGCTGTTTGACTGACACCACCCTCAGCAGCTAGATCCTAGCGCCTGGACACGCTCACAGGTGATTAGCTGCGCTCTACAAATCCTCTTTGGTTGATCGGTTGTTGTTCACTCTCAATAGCATCCGTCGAGAAGCAAGGGGTGCCCTGTGACGTGTAAATCTGCAACCTGCACAAAGTGGATTAACATGATGTTATCTGTTTTATTCAGAAGGCTAAATAATGGATGAAACAAAATCCGGTCCCATGTGGAGCTGTCTTGTGTGTCCGCGCAGTCGTGGATGGCAAGCAATCCTGCAGTGCGGAACCTTCCGGCTGGGCTGTACCAGTCTGCCCTGGATGTGGGTGCGTACAGCAGGTGCAGTGGCACCAGGGTCCAGGAGTATGAGCCCGTGGCAGATAAGTTAGGGTTATTTTTTATAACCTGCCTAGGGTAAGGAGGAGCCACAGCCCTCACATGCATAGGGACCGTGGCGCCCTTGCCAGGCCCCTGTGTATGTGGGAGGTTTAATAAACAACAGCGGGCAGGGGACCAACATCCCCATCTTCCAGAAATAGCTGTAAAGTCCTCCTGCCTGCCGTTGACACTCTTCTCTCAGCCGCCAGCTGCTCCGTTGATTGCTGCCTTCCTCGGATGGAGTGGTGAGATTTTTCTGACCCTTTCTAATTACAGTTATTTGCTTTGTACTTTTCGCTGTAATTTCTGTTTGTGCCTCGCCTTGGCATTCAAGGTTCTGTACACAGATTTGCCAGGCAGCGGCAGATAAACTGCACAGTGCCTGCAGCGCCGCCATCTGGAGGGAGCAAGCACGCAGTTCCATCCTCTCAGGTCCTTCCTCATTTACAAGAGGCCTGTGCCGCCGGAGCGTCACTTTTTGTGAAGATCTGGTGGTCCAAACCTCTCAATCATATCTATGAGGCGATGCAAAGCCTTCCTGCGCGGCTTTTCTTGGACCCATAGATATGGAGTAAAACAAGGCAGGCCAAAGTGCTGCCTTGTCTTACTCTATGGCAAGAAGGCGTTCCACTGGTGTTTTTTGTGGGTGTTCCCACTCAACACCCATGGAATTTGACACTGCCCCAGCTTTACAACATCACCTAAACCAGGGGCAGCTACAAAAACATGCACCTCCCCAGAGCAGGCGCAACAAGGAGAAATGTTTATACTACCCCTCGTTTATTCCCTTTTCCATGTGTGCTGCATTCCAGAATGAGGAAGATGCCTATTGTGGTTGTTTTTGTACAGGAAGGTCCCCCTTCCTGAACAAAAACAATCATGCGAGCAACATAACATCTTTGCACCATGGTGCAAGGGTGCCTGCGTTGGCCCTCGCCTGCAAATTGTGCACCGGCACTGGCTGAAAGGACAGGAATGCACCATATCTTGTTAATACGCTGCAGTTCTGTCCTTTCGATTTGGCATAGGGTAGCGCAGCAAAATTACTTGCGGCACATTGAGCATTACACATCTCATGCTCATTGTTGAGTAATTTGATAACATTTCCACATCTTTTCATGGTAATTATTGAATATCATATACATGATTCAGTTGTAACGCTCCTCAGCCTAGCATTACCTACGGACATTATTTGACGGGTTTCAAATACTATCTTATATCTGAATTCATTCTCATGCACAGTGGACGTGCACCCTAATTATCTTCTTGTCCATTTATCAAAATTCCTCCCCAGTGGGCCTGTATCATGAAACATTCATAACCACCCATCCTTCATCTCACCTCAACTCCTAATATTGAAAATGACCCAGATATTGTAGCTCTTTTGCATTCTTCTTCTTCATATGATGATGGCCACGTCTCCCACAACAATAAAAAGAGTGCATGATCAATTAGGATCTACCTATTACCATTAAAACCAACAAACTTGAAATATAGAGATGCATTTAAAATACTCGATTACAGAATTACTCTTCTAAAGATACTTGCATACAGGTTTAGACACCTAACTTGAGTGGACAGATAGTTCTTCGTCCTTATTCAAACCAATAGGATGCTTCGTCTCATACTTTATAATCAGTCTGGATTCCAGATGTCGCAGATCACGAACCCTATTCCCCCCTTTGTCTGAGAATGGGATTCTACTGATCGCACAATATTTAAGTAGCCTAGCATCTTTATCATGACAGTCTTTAAAATGCCTCACAATGGGATACTGTTTATCCTCTCTTGTTATGGCTCTCATATGCTCCAGAATTCTTTTCTTTACTTTGTGGATAGTACTCCCAATATAAATCAAAGAACAAGGACATGTTAGTGCATACATACAAAAATCGGAGTTGCATGTTGGAGGTTTCTTAATTGAATATGGTCTCTTGTTTTTAGACAATTCTATATGTTTACAGTTGGTACTATGACTGCATGCCTTACATTCTACACACACAAAAAACTGTATTTGATGTAAATTGGGTTTAGACTGCACCGTGCTTTTACTCAGAACATCTTTTAATGATGTGCATTTTCTGAACATGATCTGTGGATTTTGCACCTATATGTATGGTCAAGATTTCATCAGGCCCTAAGGCTTCTTTTTTCTTCCAATCCCTGATTACTAAGTGCTTATAAATCTGACAGGTTCCTCTTCAATCTCATCTTTGGTTTTTACAATCAGTAAATCGTCCCTTTTCACAGATCTTATTTTGTTACAAGCCTGTTCAATCACTTTAATTGAATAACCTTGTTCTCTGAAGCTCTCTTTCATTTTGTTCATTTCATCACAAAAATCATTGTCCGAACTACAATTAATTCTTGCTCTAAGAAGTTCTCCGTACGGTATGCTACTGATCAAATTCTAAGGATGACAACTGTCTGCACTGCATGAGGCAAACTATTCCCAGCAGTGTTTTTACGAAATAGTGTGCTTTCCAACTTTTTGTCCACAACCTTTATTTTCACATCTAAAAACTCTAATTCATTTGAGATGTGGAAATGTTATCAAATTACTCAACAATGAGCATGAGATGTGTAATGCTTAGTATGGTAAAAGATAAATGGACCCTTTTAAAATGTCTGCCAACTTTCACTATGATGTTTATGATCTTGTAGACCTACTTTAATGTGGGTGATAAGTGCACTGCTCTTTACGTATTGTGTCAGCAAATGGTATTGACTCGTGAACAAGGAGCGGCTGCTCCGAAACGCGTCAGGCGTTTTCGCTGTAATGAAATAAATACACAGTGCTTCCTGTAAAAATGAATACATTTCTCCTTGTTGCGCCTTGCTACGCCATCCCTGGGGTGGCGTAGCATTCTGACGCATTTCCAGGTTTATGGTTGCTCGTAAATCTGGAAATGCATCAGTGGACATGGGTGTTGTGTGGGAACAGCCACAGCAACACCCATGCCACGCCCCTAACACGCTAAGGGCATCATTAGGATGGCGGGCAGACTTTGTCCGCCCGCCATCCTCACGGTAAATGGGACCGCCCGCCATAAGGGCCGGGGTCCCGTGGGGGCAATTAGGATGCGCCCGCCACAGCGGGGGGCGCATCCCCTATTTTTAACATTGCGGCGGTCATTGCTTTCAGCACCGCCCGCTGCAATGTTAAAAATGCATGATGTGTGTTTCAAAGCACAACGTGATAGGCACCGCGCGGTGCCTGCCATGTTGTTCTTTGAAAGTCAGGTGGGTACCATAGGTACCCCCATGTGCACCCCCACCCCCCGGAGTCTATGGGGGCCCGCAACAGACCCCCCAAGCAGACTCTGCATGCCTTTCCATGGCGGCAATGCAGCCACGGAAAGGCATTCAAGAATGCAGATTCTAATATGGCTGGCGGTGTCTTTCAGACACCGCCACCATATAGAACCTTTTTTCGTCTTTTTTTTTTTTTTGGTCTTTCCGTCCGCCGCAGATCCCCCAGCCATTCTAATATGGCGGGGGGTCTTTTCTAGGAGGATGGCGGGTGACTACCGCCCGCCATCCTAATGGGGGTCCTAAGTGTTGTGTGAAAAGGGGCGATATTTACAAGCACAAGTAAAGCCATGCAGGGTGGCTTTATGTGTGCTTGTAACTATCATGCAGCAGGTTGCGCTGCTGGTGCGTCACGCAACGTGATGCACCGGCAGCACAAGGGACTAGCAAATATGCCCATCAGGGTCAATTGCTGAACAAATCCTGGGGTTTCTTCGGAAAAGCATAAAGGAGCAATCAACATCTTAATTAGGTCCAGGCGAAATTCTCATTACCCTGTCGTAATCTCTTGTAAATTTGGTGAATTCACATTACATAAAATTACTAAAACTTCACTAATTCACCGCATCACTCAATGCTCACTGTTCAGGTCAAAGATTGAAGGACTTATTCACAAGCCCCTTGCGCCACCTGTGCGTCACTTTTAACATGGAAAAAGCGGCGCACCGACGGCGCAAGGGGCTCGTAAATAAGTCTGTTAGTTGCGAGTAAACAGGAACAAACCAAATGACAAAAATGCGAACAGCTACTACTTGCAGTTCTTCGTTTTTGTGCATATTTTTGTGGGTGCCAAATGCACTCTTACAACCATTCATGCCAAACTATAGTGACAAATGCTGGTATGCATATATTTGCATTTTTGTCTGAAATTTCACATAATTACGCACAAGCAAATCAAGCAAATTTCGCACACCGCTAATGTTAATGATATCATACATGACTCCCGAATAACAGGAATATTCCCAGGGCAGAACATTTAAAACATGTACTTGCATGTCCTTTACTAAACAAACCTTCACTAGATTACTTTGACCTGAAAATCTATTGGCTTATCTCCTCGCTACCGCCCTGAAAGCATTAAAGATGGAAGGAATGCTGAACAATTGCAAATATTCACCACCAGTGAAGAGATATGGGTTAAATCCATCGTTTTTTTGTTCACTGCTGGACCCAACCATATGCAAATCAGTCTTGACCCTGTGCCTCATGGGAACAGTCCAGCCCAAACTGCCAAGTAAGCATGGGCGAATTTTGCGAATCTCGCGTTCGCGAATTTTGCGGATTTGCGAACTCGCAATCCGCAAAATCCGCGAATTCTCGCGAATTTGCGGATTTTTTTTTTGTGTGTTTGCGCGGGTTTCTGCCAGTTCGCGAGGGTTTTGTACAATGTCGCAAATTGCGAACTTACCTGTCGGGTCGCAAGTTTCGCGAACTTGTTGTTTCTACGTGTCCAGCCTGTTTGGGACACTCTTCTTCATCACTGCCACTCTCTGTCACCACTGCCACTCTCTGACTACTCATGCCACCCTCTGGCCCACCCATGCCACCCTCTGTTTCATCACAGCACCCTCTGGTTGTCCAGTCAGTGTACATTATTGTGGCAACGCAAGCACACCTTCCCTGCCTCAAGTGACCTGAATTAATTTGGGGCTGATTAATGTGTCACAGAATATTTTTTTAGCTGGCACCTGCTTCCTTAGTGCTTCCTGATTAGTGAACTTTTGCACTTGCTAAGTGCTTTCATTGTTGCAAAATTAGTTACAACACCTGCCCTGCCCCAACTGACAATAATGAATTAGGGGCTGATTAATGGATTTGAACTGCCAGCCTGGCTCCTGCTTGTCTCCCTTAGCTGTAATTCAGGACCTTTGTGGCATATGTGTAACTATTCTGAGGTTCAGAGCAGGGTCACATAATAGTTGCAACTGGCAACTGAACTCTGGAGGGGCCCCTCAGCAAGCACTACAGGAAATGGCTACTAATGATGAGCCTGAACTTTTGAACCTGGTAAGTAGTTACTTTCAGTTTGCTAAAATCGTATTTCTGCAATTTTGCACTTATTCGCGGGGCGCGAACTCACGCGAACTCACGCGAACAGTGCGAGCAGTGCGAGCAAAATCCGCTGCTCGCGGATTTGCGGATTTTGCGGGAGATTCGCGAATCTCGCGGATTGCGAATTTCCCGAAAATCCGCAAAATCCGCGAGCGAAACGGATTTTCCGCCCATGCTTACTGCCAAGCCAAGTCCTCCATGAACCATAAACAAGCATCCTGGAACCAGTTTCAGGTCATCACCCATCATCAGCCAGGATAGCTTGAAAACAGTGGCACAGTGAGCCCTGGACCCACGTCTGGACATACCCAGGGCACTTAGGGCGAGAAAGCAAAAGACATACAGATGATGGACAGAGTGCAGAGCACATCAAACATTCACCCTTAGTCAAGAGATCTGTGTTAAATCCAATGTTCTTTTGCTCACCAAGCCACCCCAGTTTAGACCCTGCCATATGCAAATCAGTCCTGACTCTGTGCCTCATGGGAACAGTCCAGCCCGAGCTGCCAAGCCAGGTTCTCCCTGGACCAGAAACAAGTATCCTAGGACCAGGTTCCTGGCACTTTTTGTTCCTCTCAGCCGCCTCTAGTATTATTGATCATGCCATCCTGCTGCAGTGTCTCTTATGTTTAGTGTTTGGTGACCCAGTACTGGCTTGTGCTGCTTCAATTCTGTCAGGAATCCTACAAACACTCCAGTTAGGTCCGTGTCGCTCATCCTTAAGCCTTTGTTATGGGGCGATCCTCAGGAAGCCATAATCTCCCCCTTTAATGTAACTTATATATAAACAGTTTAGCATCTTAATTGCACAAAGTCAGTATTCAAACATGTTTCTACACCAGCAACAGTTTGTCCTCCAGCTTTCTGATAACCCTACCGTTGCTTCCTCTGGCCTTAGAAGCCACCAGGAACTGGATTGCCGCACTTTGATAAAACCCGACCAGATCAGAAATTCTACCCATCCAAAACAAAGGGGCATATTACCAACAACTAGCGATATTAGCAAGTTTTTTTTATCGCCAAGCATCGCCGGATATTATCGCAGCGATAACGTGCTATTAGCAACCTTTATCTCTAAAGCAATAAAATATCCGGCGATAGCGGCGAAATGCGTGAATATCGCTGAGAATACAGCGATATTCGCGCATTAACGCCAATAGGGTCTTAGCCATAATATCCACCTCCCATTGGATATAATGGCTTAGAACTGGTCTGAGGAGGTGTTAGCTTTTGGAGATATTCACTCTTAGCGCGAATATTTCCTTCGCTACGGCTGCGTTGATAGTAGGCGATAGCGATGTTAGCGACTGTTTTTGGTCGCTAACAGGCTGGGTACGCCCACTTTGCATGTCATTAGCGATAAATATCGCTGACATGCAAAGCGGCCCCCAAACCGCTCTCTATCACCTAAAAGCTTTCGCTAACTGCTGTTAACGACAGCTTGCTAATAGGGTGATAGAATTATCACCGCTAAAGCGGCGAAAATTCCCTATCGCCCCCCTTGGTAATATGCCCCTGGATTTTGGTAGCAAGGACCCCTGACCTCCTTAGAAAAGTCTGGATCGTCTGGAAAGGCTACAGAACGTCATTGTCAGGTGAGTGTGTAACCTACAAACATTCAGCCATGTGTCCCAGTCAGCTTCCCTGGCTCCCTATCAATAATCAATTCCAATTCAAATCCGCTTACTTAATGCATAACATGTATTAGGGCCAGCCCGCCATTCTTTCCAGAAAAATGTACCCAGTGCACACAAGCACACACATAAAATCTCCTGGAAAACAGGACGGAGGGATGAAAGCCCCCCTGGAACCCCTCCGCCTCGCCTGTGAGAGAATGAAACCTCTCGAGATGCCGAAAGCTCCTCACCCCCGGGGGGGCCTCGGCCTCCACCATCGGATGCAAGAGGTTTCTGTTCACATCAGATCTTTGGTCATTGAAGACATTCAGGGCCAAGCGGCTCTGTGTGTGCGACGAAGGACTCTTTATACATATTCATAATAAATAATAAAACGACCAGACTGGGCTCCTGTAGAAGTAAGGCGAGGATGACGCGGTGGTTGGTCGAGTGAAATTAGAGGCGAAAGAAAGAAGAAGCTAAAGAACAGCGAACAGGAAATGACATTTTACATGAAGGGAAATTGAAGGTGCTGCAGAGGCGCAGATAAGGGAAGAGACGCAAAGAGGCTGGAGGGCTATGAAGATCAAACTGAACGAAAAGAGACGTGGGAGCCAGGGAAAGGTGGATAGCATAAAGGTTTCATCTCAAGGACACTAGGGGGCAGATTTGCAAGCCCCTTGCAACACTTTTACGCCGCCGCTGCGACACTTTTGAGAAGCAGCGTCGCCGTAAACAATGCGCCACATTGCAACATACTTACCACGTGGCGCATCTATGGAGATGCGTCACTTTGTAAAGCCCAGCGTTACATCATACCTGATTTTGGAAAAGGGGGTGGTGATGGACAGAGTTTCTGAATGATGCAGAATACTCTTACCCAGTCAAGAGATCAGGGCTTGATCCATCACCGTTTTTTAGCTCACTGCACCATCCCAGCTCAGAACCTGGCTACATGCAAATTAGTCTGTTCCTGTCCCATTGTATGATGGGAACAGGGCAAACCAAACTACCAAGCCAATTCTTATACTGGGAAGGAAACAGCATGCAGCACTGCACTCAGTGGGCCTAGGTGGACTCTGGGAATGCCTGAGAGAAGGGCGATTCCAGACTCTAGTCTTGAGCGAACAAGACACTGCACCGCTATTTTGAGGTCTTCTTCCGGAATCAATTGTCTGATGCCCTAAAGCTGCTGAAGTTGGTGTTGTGCACTGTTGGCCATGGCTGAGATGTAGCTGTGAAGATTGAAATGATTATCAAGGGTGATGCTGAGTGATCTGGCACTCTGTACCATGGCGGGGAAGCCGTCCAAAGCAGGAAGTTCTGTTGTCCATTCTTGTACTGATGTTTTTGCTTTCGGAGGTGGGATCAAAAGAAATTCTGTTGTAGTTGGGGTTGAGTTTTAAATAGTGTTTGGACATCCAGTTTTGACTCTTCAAGCGTGTTTTTGAGAGTAGGGCAACGTCTTCCAGGGATGAAATTTTCAAGTATATTTAAGTGACGTCGGCCTAGAGGTGGAAGAGAATCCCAGGGTTTCTGAGATTAGCACAAAGAGGTTCTAGGAAGAGGTTAAAGAGGGTTGGGGAGAGTATTGAGTCTTGAGGGACCCTTTGGAGAACGCTGACTGTTCTCAAGGGCGAGTTGCCTAATTTCACAATTTGGGAGCGGTTGGATAGGTATGAGGAGAACCAGTTGAGGACAGTGCCTCCACGTCCCATGCGCAGTTCAAGAGTATGAAGGAGGTCCAGATGGATTGATAGTGTTGAATGCAGCGGATAAATCTAGGAGGACCAAGAGGCAGGAGTTGCCGAGTCGAGGATTCTGATGGAGTCATCGACTATTTGGAGGATTGTAGTTTCTGTACGGTGACCCTGGCAGAAACCTGATTGAGAGATAACTTTGCCTAAGAGTGGGAGTGTGGCGACTGGGTGGTAGTTGTTCAGGTTCTCCAGATCGAGAGGTTGTTTTTTCAAGAGATGGGTGATCTGATCAATTTTTAGTCATTTTGGGAAGAGGCCCTGTCTAAGAGAGGCGTTCACCATGGTGGTCCAAACGGGGAGAAGGTGTGTGGCAAGGGATTGGCTGATAGAACCTGGAATGGCTTCCTGATGGTGGTTCGAGGGTTTTACTTTGGAGATTGTTCGTTGGAGGTCCTATTTGGAAATTGGAGCCAAGGATGACTCTGATTGCTGTGCCTTGCATGGTAGAATCTCAACCGTTTTGAGTGAGTCATTGATGGGCAGCGAGATATGGATGTTTCTAACTTTTTTATCAAAGAAATCCATGAAGTCATTGCAAGGGGCCATGGATGACTTAGGAGCCAAAGTCGTGGAGGGGTTAGTAGCCTGCGCGATTACCTCGAACAAGCACTTCCTGCGCGATGACCTCGAACAAGCACTTCGGTCAGTTATTTTCAGAATGTGTGCTGGCTTCGATGTGGGGGATTTGGCTCTGAGGATTCAGTCTTTGTATTGTTTCCTCACTTTGCAAAGCTCAGTCAAACTCAAGTGAGATGGCGCTTGTCTCCCTGCTTTCTCATATTTTCTGATAAACTTTCTTTCATTAAGCTCTTTAGAGAACCGTGGCCTGGAGGTCTTTGGTCTGGATAATGCGCACTTCTCGGGTGCCCATTTGTCGCTAAGGGATTCCATGCATGAGTTGTGGTTGTCGGTGGCCTCGTTAATGTCCAGATGACGTGTTATCGAAATGAGGGTGGGGATGACCATGAGGGCCATGGCTTGTGTGTCAAAGTTGGGTGCGTCCCTGAACCATATTTTCCCTTTCTTGGGCTGTCCCTGTGTTTTAGTTTAAGAGCCGGTTAGAGAGAAGGGATGTGATCAGACCAGTCGACTGGAATGGGGGTCGCATGTCTTTAGTTTGGGTAGTTGACGATTATCAGATCTGGAATGGCACCTTTGTGGGGTGTTCATCCTTCCTCTCAGCCACTGAACAGGAACACGAGTTTAATGAGCATCACCCATGTGCGAGGGCTGGGCACAGGGAGGGCTCCATAAGAGGGATATTCAGGCGCATCACGTCTCCTCCTCGCATCCCTAAGAAGGTGAGTAATGGCAGGCTGACACCGAGGGAGCCGCGGCGCTTAAACAGCTCTCAGCAGGCGGGCGGGCGCACAGAGAGAGATAAAAGGATGCGCTGCACAAAACTGATAGGATGTGTGTGAAGAGAGGCAGCACAATTACTACAAACCAGCAGGCTCTCTGAATTCTCTCGGCGAGCTCTCCAGATCCTGCACCCTTCTCAGCCTCTCTCTTTGGCACTCTGTGGTCTCCACACCCGCCAGTGCCTGGCTGTCTCACTGTGAGTTACTGTAGGGTGACACCCGGTGGTCTGGGGTTACCGAAGGAAGACAACCTGCACTCTGAAGATAATATACTGTAGGGTGGCAGCCTGTGCTCTGAGGTTAGTGCAGGGTGACAGCCAGTGCTCTGAGGTTATAGGGTGGCAGCCAGCACTCTGAAATTAAAGGGTGACAGCCAGTGCTCTGAGGTTATAGGGTGACAGCCAGTGCTCTGAGATTATAATGTGGCAGCCAGTGCTCTGAGGTTATAGGGTGGCAGCCAGTGCTCTGAGATTACAGGGTGGCAGCCAGTGCTCTGAAATTATAGGGTGACAGCCAGCGCTCTAAGAATATAGGGTGGCAGCCAGTGCTCTGAGGTTATAGGGTGACAGCCAGCGCTCTAAGATTATAGGGTGTCAGCCAGTGCTCTGAGATAATAGGGTGACAGCCAGTGCTCTGAGATTATAGGGTGGCAGCCAGCACTCTGAGATTATAGGGTGACAGCCAGCGCACTGAGATTATAGGGTGGCAGCCAGCACTCTGAGATTATAGGGTGACAGCCAGCACTCTGAGATTATAGGGTGGCAGCCAGGGCTCTGAAAATATAGGGTGGCAGCCAGCACTCTGAGATTATAGGGTGACAGCCAGTGCTCTGAGATTATAGGGTGGCAGCCAGCACTCTGAGATTATAGGGTGACAGCCAGTGCTCTGAAATTATAGGGTGGCAGCCAGCACTCTGAAATTATAGGGTGGCAGCCACTGCTCTGAGGTTATAGGGTGACAGCCAGCACTCTGAATTATAGGGTGGCAGCCAGTGCTCTGAGGTTAGTGCAGGGTGGCAGCAGTGCTCTGAGATTATAGGGTGACAGCCAGCACTCTGAGATTATAGGGTGACAGGCAGTGCTCCGAAATTATAGGGTGACAGCCAGTGCTCTGAAATTATAGGGTGGTAGCCAGTGCTCTGAGGTTATAGGGTGACAGCCAGTGCTCTGAGATTATAGGGTGGCAACCAGCACTCTGAGATTATAGGGTGGCAGCCAGTGCTCTGAGAATATAGGGTGACAGCCAGCACTCTAAAATTATAGGGTGACAGCCAGTGTTCTGAGGTTATGAGGTGACAGCCAGCTGGGTGACAGCCAGCACTCTGAAATTATAGGATGACAGCCAGTGCTCTGAGGTTATAGGGTGACAGCCAGCGCTCTGAGATTATAGGGTGACAGCCAGCGCTCTGAGATTATAGGGTGACAGCCAGTGCTCTGAGATTATAGGGTGGCAGCCAGTGCTCTGAGGTTATAGGGTGACAGCCAGTGCTCTGAAATTATAGGGTGACAGCCAGCACTCTGAGATTATAGGGTGGCAGCCAGGGCTCTGAAAATATAGGGTGGCAGCCAGCACTCTGAGATTATAGGGTGACAGCCAGTGCTCTGAGATTATAGGGTGGCAGCCAGTGCTCTGAGGTTATAGGGTGACAGCCAGTGCTCTGAAATTATAGGGTGACAGCCAGCACTCTGAGATTATAGGATGGCAGCCAGTGCTCTGAGGTTATAGGGTGACAGCCAGTGCTCTGAAATTATAGGGCGGCAGCCAGCACTCTGAGATTATAGGGTGGCAGCCAGGGCTCTGAAAATATAGGGTGGCAGCCATTGCTCTGAGATTATAGGGTGGCAGACAGTGCTCTAAGGTTATAGGGTGACAGCCAGTGCTCTGAAATTATAGGGTGACAGCCAGCACTCTGAGATTATAGGGTGGCAGCCAGGGCTCTGAAAATATAGGGTGGCAGCCAGCACTCTGAGATTATAGGGTGACAGCCAGTGCTCTGAGATTATAGAGTGGCAGCCAGCACTCTGAGATTATAGGGTGACAGCCAGCGCTCTGAGATTATAGGGTGGCAGCCAGCACTCTGAGATTATAGGGTGACAGCCAGTGCTCTGAAATTATAGGGTGGCAGCCATCACTCTGAAATTATAGGGTGGCAGCCACTGCTCTGAGGTTATAGGGTGACAGCCAGTGCTCTGAGATTATAGGGTGGCAGCCAGTGCTCTAAGGTTATAGGGTGACAGCCAGTGCTCTGAAATTATAGGGTGACAGCCAGCACTCTGAGATTATAGGGTGGCAGCCAGGGCTCTGAAAATATAGGGTGGCAGCCAGCACTCTGAGATTATAGGGTGACAGCCAGTGCTCTGAGATTATAGGGTGGCAGCCAGCACTCTGAGATTATAGGGTGACAGCCAGCGCTCTGAGATTATAGGGTGGCAGCCAGCACTCTGAGATTATAGGGTGACAGCCAGTGCTCTGAAATTATAGGGTGGCAGCCAGCACTCTGAAATTATAGGGTGGCAGCCACTGCTCTGAGGTTATAGGGTGACAGCCAGCACTCTGAGATTATAGGGTGGCAGCCAGTGCTCTGAGGTTAGTGCAGGGTGGCAGCAGTGCTCTGAGATTATAGGGTGACAGCCAGCACTCTGAGATTATAGGGTGACAGGCAGTGCTCCGAAATTATAGGGTGACAGCCAGTGCTCTGAAATTATAGGGTGGTAGCCAGTGCTCTGAGGTTATAGGGTGACAGCCAGTGCTCTGAGATTATAGGGTGGCAACCAGCACTCTGAGATTATAGGGTGGCAGCCAGTGCTCTGAGAATATAGGGTGACAGCCAGCACTCTAAAATTATAGGGTGACAGCCAGTGTTCTGAGGTTATGAGGTGACAGCCAGCTGGGTGACAGCCAGCACTCTGAAATTATAGGATGACAGCCAGTGCTCTGAGGTTATAGGGAGACAGCCAGCGCTCTGAGATTATAGGGTGACAGCCAGCACTCCAAAATTATAGGGTGACAGCCAGTGTTCTGAGGTTATAAGGTGACAGCCAGCTGGGTGACAGCCAGCACTCTGAAATTATAGGGTGACAGCCAGTGCTCTGAGGTTATAGGGTGACAGCCAGCGCTCTGAGATTATAGGGTGACAGCCAGCGCTCTGAGATTATAGGGTGACAGCCAGTGCTCTGAGATTATAGGGTGGCAGCCAGTGCTCTGAGGTTATAGGGTGACAGCCAGTGCTCTGAAATTATAGGGTGACAGCCAGCACTCTGAGATTATAGGGTGGCAGCCAGGGCTCTGAAAATATAGGGTGGCAGCCAGCACTCTGAGATTATAGGGTGACAGCCAGTGCTCTGAGATTATAGGGTGGCAGCCAGTGCTCTGAGGTTATAGGGTGACAGCCAGTGCTCTGAAATTATAGGGTGACAGCCAGCACTCTGAGATTATAGGATGGCAGCCAGTGCTCTGAGGTTATAGGGTGACAGCCAGTGCTCTGAAATTATAGGGCGGCAGCCAGCACTCTGAGATTATAGGGTGGCAGCCAGGGCTCTGAAAATATAGGGTGGCAGCCAGTGCTCTGAGATTATAGGGTGGCAGCCAGTGCTCTGAGGTTATAGGGTGACAGCCAGTGCTCTGAAATTATAGGGTGACAGCCAGCACTCTGAGATTATAGGGTGACAGCCAGCACTCTGAGATTATAGAGTGGCAGCCAGTGCTCTGAGGTTAGTGCAGGGTGGCAGCAGTGCTCTGAGATTATAGGGTGACAGCCAGCGCTCTGAGATTATAGGGTGACAGGCAGTGCTCTGAAATTATAGGGTGACAGCCAGAACTCTGAAATTATAGGGTGACAGCCAGTGCTCTGAGGTTACAGGGTGACAGCCAGTGCTCTGAAATTATAGGGTGACAGCCAGCACTCTGAGATTATAGGGTGACAGCCAGCACTCTGAGATTATAGGGTGGCAGCCAGTGCTCTGAGATTATAGGGTGACAGCCAGCACTCTGAGATTATTGGGTGGCAGCCAATGCTCTGAGGTTATAGGGTGACAGCCAGTGCCCTGAAATTATAGGGTGGCAGCCAGAACTCTGAGATTATAGGGTGACAGCCAGTGCTCTGAGATTATAGGGTGGCAGCCAGTGCTCTGAGGTTATAGGGTGACAGCCAGTGCTCTGAAAATATAGGGTGGCAGCCAGCACTCTGAGGTTATAGGGTGACAGCCAGTGCTCTGAGATTATAGGGTGGCAGCCAGTGCTCTGAGGTTATAGGGTGACAGCCAGTGCTCTGAGATTGTAGGGTGGCAGCCAGCACTCTGAGATTATAGGGTGACAGCCAGTGCTCTGAGATTATAGGGTGACAGCCAGCACTCTGAGATTATAGGGTGGCAGCCAGCGCTCTGAGGTTATAGGGTGACAGCCAGTGCTCTGAGGTTATAGGGTGACAGCCAGTGCTCTGAGATTATAGGGTGGCAGCCAGCACTCTGAAATTATAGGGTGACAGCCAGTGCTCTGAGGTTATAGGGTGACAGCCAGTGCTCTGAGATTATAGTGTGGCAGCCAGTGCTCTGAGGTTATAGGGTGACAGCCAGTGCTCTGAGATTATAGGGTGGCAACCAGCACGCCGAGATTATAGGGGGACAGCCATTGCTCTGAGGTTATAGGGTGACAGCCAGCACTCTGAGATTATAGGGTGGCAGCCAGTGCTCTGAGGTAATAGGGTGACAGCCCGTGCTCTGAGATTGTAGGGTGGCAACCAGCACTCTGAGATTATAGGGTGACAGCCAGTGCTCTGAGAATATAGGGTGACAGCCAGCACTCTGAGATTATAGGGTGGCAGCCAGCGCTCTAAGGTTATAGGGTGACAGCCAGTGCTCTGAAATTATAGGGTGGCAGCCAGCACTCTGAAATTATATGGTGGCAGCCAGTGCTCTGAGGTTATAGGGTGACAGCCAGTGCTCTGAGATTATAGGGTGGCAACCAGCACTCTGAGATTAAAGGGTGACAGCCAGTACTCTGACGTTATAGGGTGACAGCCAGCGCTCTGAGATTATAGGGTGGCAGCCAGTGCTCTGAGGTTATAGGGTGACAGCCAGTACTCTGAGATTATAGGGTGGCAGCCAGCACTCTGAGATTATAGGGTGACAGCCAGTGCTCTGAGATTATAGGGTGACAGCCAGCACTCTGAGATTATAGGGTGGCAGCCAGCGCTCTGAGGTTATAGTGTGACAGCCAGTGCTCTGAAATTATAGGGTGGCAGCGGGCACTCTGAATTATAGGGTGGCAGCCAGTACTCTGAGATTATAGGGTGACAGCCAGTGCTCTGAGATTATAGGGTGGCAGCCAGTGCTCTGAGGTTATAGGGTGACAGCCAGCACTCTGAGATTATAGGGTGGCAGCCAGTGCTCTGAGGTTATAGGGTGACAGCCAGTGCTCTGAAATTATAGGGTGGCAGCCAGCACTCTGAGATTATAGGGTGACAGCCAGTGCTCTGAGATTATAGGGTGCAAGCCAGTGCTCTGAGGTTATAGGGTGACAGCCAGTGCTCTGAAATTATAGGGTGACAGCCAGCACTCTGAAACTATAGGGTGACAGCCAGTGCTCTGGGGTTATAGGGTGACAGCCAGTGCTCTGAGATTATAGTGTGGCAGCCAGTGCTCTGAGATTATAGGGTGACAGCCAATGCTCTGAGATTATAGGGTGGCAACCAGCACTCTGAGATTATAGGGTGACAGCCAGTGCTCTGAGGTTATAGGGTGACAGCCAGCACTCTGAGATTATAGGGTGGCAGCCAGTGCTCTGAGGTTATAGGGTGACAGCCAGTGCTCTGAAATTATACGGTGACAGCCAGCACTCTGAAATTAAAGGGTGGCAGCCAGTGCTCTGAGGTTATAGGGTGACAGTCAGTGCTCTGAAATTATAGGGTGGCAGCCAGCACTCTGAAATGATAGGGTGACAGCCAGTGCTCTGAGGTCATAGGGTGACAGCCAGTGCTCTGAGATTATAGTGTGGCAGCCAGTGCTCTGAGGTTATAGGGTGACAGCCAGTGCTCTGAGATTATAGGGTGGCAACCAGCACTCTGAGATTATAGGGTGACAGCCAGTGCTCTGAGGTTATAGGGTGACAGCCAGCACTCTGAGATTATAGGGTGGCAGCCAGTGCTCTGAGGTTATAGGGTGACAGCCAGTGCTGCTCTGACATTATAGGGTGGCAGCCAGCACTCTGAGATTATAGGGTGACAGCCAGTGCTCTGGGATTATAGGGTGACAGCCAGCACTCTGAGATTATAGGGTGGCAGCCAGTGCTCTGAGGTTATAGGGTGACAGCCAGTGCTCTGAAATTATAGGGTGACAGCCAGCACTCTGAGATTATAGGGTGGCAGCCAGTGCTCTGAGGTTATAGGGTGACAGCCAGCTGGGTGACAGCCAGCACTCTGAAATTATAGGGTGACAGCCAGTGCTCTGAGGTTATAGGGTGACAGCCAGTGCTCTGAGATTATAGTGTGGCAGCCAGTGCTCTGAGGTTATAGGGTGACAGCCAGTGCTCTGAGATTATAGGGTAGCAACCAGCACTCCGAGATTATAGGGTGACAGCCAGTGCTCTGAGGTTATAGGGTGACAACCAGCACTCTGAGATTATAGGGTGGCAGCCAGTGCTCTGAGGTTATAGGGTGACAGCCAGTGCTCTGAAATTATACGGTGGCAGCCAGCACTCTGAAATTAAAGGGTGGCAGCCAGTGCTCTGAGGTTATAGGGTGACAGCCAGTGCTCTGAAATTATAGGGTGGCAGCCAGCACTCTGAGATTATAGGGTGACAGCCAGTGCTCTGAGGTTATAGGGTGACAGCCAGCACTCTGAGATTATAAGGTGGCAGCCAGTGCTCTGAGGTTATAGGGTGACAGCCAGTGCTCTGAGATTATAGGGTGGCAGCCAGCACTCTGAGATTATAGGGTGACAGCCAGTGCTCTGAGATTATAGGGTGACAGCCAGCACTCTGAAATTAAAGGGTGGCAGCCAGTGCTCTGAGGTTATAGGGTGACAGTCAGTGCTCTGAAATTATAGGGTGACAGCCAGCACTCTGAAATTATAGGGTGACAGCCAGTGCTCTGAGGTCATAGGGTGACAGCCAGTGCTCTGAGATTATAGTGTGGCAGCCAGTGCTCTGAGGTTATAGGGTGACAGCCAGTGCTCTGAGATTATAGGGTGGCAACCAGCACTCTGAGATTATAGGGTGACAGCCAGTGCTCTGAGGTTATAGGGTGACAGCCAGCACTCTGAGATTATAGGGTGGCAGCCAGTGCTCTGAGGTTATAGGGTGACAGCCAGTGCTCTGACATTATAGGGTGGCAGCCAGCACTCTGAGATTATAGGGTGACAGCCAGTGGTCTGAGATTATAGGGTGACAGCCAGCACTCTGAGATTATAGGGTGGCAGCCAGTGCTCTGAGGTTATAGGGTGACAGCCAGTGCTCTGAAATTATAGGGTGACAGCCAGCACTCTGAGATTATAGGGTGGCAGCCAGTGCTCTGAGGTTATAGGGTGACAGCCAGCTGGGTGACAGCCAGCACTCTGAAATTATAGGGTGACAGCCAGTGCTCTGAGGTTATAGGGTGACAGCCAGTGCTCTGAGATTATAGTGTGGCAGCCAGTGCTCTGAGGTTATAGGGTGACAGCCAGTGCTCTGAGATTATAGGGTGGCAACCAGCACTCTGAGATTATAGGGTGACAGCCAGTGCTCTGAGGTTATAGGGTGACAACCAGCACTCTGAGATTATAGGGTGGCAGCCAGTGCTCTGAGGTTATAGGGTGACAGCCAGTGCTCTGAAATTATACGGTGGCAGCCAGCACTCTGAAATTAAAGGGTGGCAGCCAGTGCTCTGAGGTTATAGGGTGACAGCCAGTGCTCTGAAATTATAGGGTGGCAGCCAGCACTCTGAGATTATAGGGTGACAGCCAGTGCTCTGAGGTTATAGGGTGACAACCAGCACTCTGAGATTATAGGGTGGCAGCCAGTGCTCTGAGGTTATAGGGTGACAGCCAGTGCTCTGAAATTATACGGTGGCAGCCAGCACTCTGAAATTAAAGGGTGGCAGCCAGTGCTCTGAGGTTATAGGGTGACAGCCAGTGCTCTGAAATTATAGGGTGGCAGCCAGCACTCTGAAATTATAGGGTGACAGCCAGTGCTCTGAGGTCATAGGGTGACAGCCAGTGCTCTGAGATTATAGTGTGGCAGCCAGTGCTCTGAGGTTATAGGGTGACAGCCAGTGCTCTGAGATTATAGGGTGGCAACCAGCACTCTGAGATTATAGGGTGACAGACAGTGCTCTGAGGTTATAGGGTGACAGCCAGCACTCTGAGATTATAAGGTGGCAGCCAGTGCTCTGAGGTTATAGGGTGACAGCCAGTGCTCTGAGATTATAGGGTGGCAGCCAGCACTCTGAGATTATAGGGTGACAGCCAGTGCTCTGAGATTATAGGGTGACAGCCAGCACTCTGAGATTATAGGGTGGCAGCCAGCGCTCTGAGGTTATAGGATGACAGCCAGTGCTCTGAAATAATAGGGTGGCAGCCAGCACTCTGAAATTATAGGGTGGCAGCCAGTGCTCTGAGGTTATAGGGGGACAGCCAGTGCTCTGAAATTATGGGGTGGCAGCCAGCACTCTGAAATTATAGGGTGGCAGCCAGTGCTCTGAGGTTATAGGGTGACAGCCAGTGCTCTGAAATTATAGGGTGGCCGCCAGCACTCTGAAATTATAGGTTGACAGCCAGTGCTCTGAGATTATAGGGTGGCAGCCAGCACTCTGAGATTATAGGGTGACAGCCAGTGCTCTGAGATTATAGGGTGACAGCCAGCACTCTGAGATTATAGGGTGGCAGCCAGCGCTCTGAGGTTATAGGGTGACAGCCAGTGCTCTGTAATTATAGGGTTCAAAAAAGGGGGTGGTGATGAACAGAGTGTCTGAATTAAGCAGACCACTCTTACCCAGTCAAGAGGTCAGGGCTTGATCCATCACCGTTATTTAGCTCACTGCATCACCCCAGCTCAGAACCTGGCTATATGCAAATTAGTCTGACCCAGTGCCTCATGGGAACAGGGCAGACCAAACTACCAAGCCAATTCTTCACCGGAAAGGAGACAAGCTTCCGGGGACCGGTTTCTGGCATTTCAGCCGTCGTCGGCCCAGCTTGCTTGAATCCTGGTGGTGCAGTGAGCAAGGGACTCATGTCTGAGTATACCCTGCCACACTTGTGGTGGCCAAAAACGATTCAAACAAGCATTTTCAATGCAATGGTTTCGCCTTTGGAAAAGTTTGAGCTATTGGCATTGTTAATGACAACATTTTTATTTATGTGTTGGTTTTGAAAACAGATAAATAAATGGCATTGTCACTTACATTGTTATTAGCTTAATCTCTGGAGTCTCTAG
This sequence comes from Lissotriton vulgaris, assembly GCF_964263255.1. NCBI lineage: Eukaryota > Metazoa > Chordata > Amphibia > Caudata > Salamandridae > Lissotriton > Lissotriton vulgaris. Next base: position 10,397,013 of record NC_141700.1, on the reverse strand, counting down.
AACTCCATAGCACTCCCTAGCACTGTGCACTTCCTAGCTTCCCTAGTCCCTCCGCACCTCTTAGCATTGTGCACTCCCTAGCTTCCCTAGTCCCTCCGCACCTCTTAGCATTGTGCACTCCCTAGCTTCCCTAGTCCCTCCGCGCCTTTTAGCATTGTGCACTCCCTAGCACTCTCTAGTCATTTCCTAGCACTCCTTAGTCACTCCCTAGTCAATCTGCACTCCCTAGTCACTCTGCACTCCCTAGTCACTCTGCACTCCCTAGTCACACATGCACACTTAGAGCCACACCCCCCAAAGCCACACACTCCTCCCAGAGCTACACACACCTCCCCCCAGAGCCACACACACACCACCCCAGAGCCACACACACACCACCCCAGAGCCACACACCACCCCAGAGCCACACACACATACACACTTTGAGCTACACATATATAGCCAGAGCCACACACATACACACTGATTACAAACACACCCAGAGCCACACCCAGATGCACACACAGAGCTACACATACATACCCAGAGTCACACACATATAGAGTTATACATACACCCAGAGTTACACACACATATACACACACATACAGAGCCACACACACATACACACCTAGAGCCACATACACACACCCAGAGCCACACAAAGACATACACACACAGAGCCACACACACACACACACATCCTGAGCCACACACACTCAGATCCACACACACAGAGCTCCACACACACACACCTAGAGACACACATACACCTAGAGCTACACGCCGCTTGCAAGCTGTCTAGGCTCGACCTAAAAATCAGAGTGGAGAAAATAAGAGTGGCAAAGTGTTTTGTTTCTAATAGATAGATTACTGTTGTGTGGCAAAGTTCGTAAACAAACTGGGGAATTTTCATCTGGGATTTGTATACACTAGGGTACTGCAATCTACAAGTCAATATGCTAAGCGTAATTACTGGCAAATGTAAAACATTGGCTTTATCAGTCATGTGACAGTACCAAAACTTATCCTAGTAGAAACCACCTTTCACAGAATGCAGAGTTAAAATGATTCATTTTGTACAAAACTGGTAGCGACAGAAGTACGATGTTGAGATTCAGCACCGTGTTGGTTGCAGCTACTGGGCACATGCATTAGTCGTAAAGCTAACATTAATTTAGAGGCTTTATACCTGCCAACAATTATGCCGACATCGCCGCAAAAAGCCGCAAAACAATGTCACTGAAGCCAAGCATGCATGCTTAGATAGCTGCAGTACCTTTTTTAGTACAGTAAATTCATCAAACATCCTGGCCATTTACAATTAAGAGTGGAAGTACGGATAGATAGATTTTTTTTTTTTTTTAAACAACGAGATAGAAACAATTACTTTCATATGTAAACCTAAGGAGGCATGCAAGACTTCTTCCCCGTGACCTACGGTTATACTAACGCCCTGTATATACAGTCTAAGAAAGGCTACGAAATCAGAGAAGCTGTTTGAAGAAGAGAACATTTTTTAAAGAAGCAATAACGCTAAGGATAGAAACATGGGTAAAGCAGAAACCTGATAAATGTTGACTCCATGGCAGGCATGTGGTATTGAAAATCGGTAGGGCAAAGTGTAAAATAATTTGACATGGCAAACATTATCTGCCCTAAATTTAACATACGTAATAAAATGTAACTCATTAAATACCTGAAGGAAAAACTAGACCAGTGTAAAAAAAATATTTAGATAACAGAAAGCAAGGTTCCAAGTGGACAATCAGTAAATGGGTGAACCTATGTGGCACAAATTATAAATAAAATTGTTTCAGGAGCACCATTGCATATCTCCTTGGCATCCCTTTTATGTACAACTCCCTTAAACATGCATCTACTCCATACATTTAATCACCTTATTATCTACTTAGACTCCTTTGAAATCTCAACCCTCGTGTCTGATTATCGAAGGCAAAGGTTAAATGGAGGGCAAGGGAATCTACTTTCACTTGCTAGATAGACCTACATCTCATTTGACAAATAGCAGTAGCAAAACCAAGGTAGGGTGGAGGCAAGGAAAGGTGGGTGCAACCCCGGCAGTGTAGGTGGAATCGAGACCACAGCAAAGAAGGGTAGTGAAACCATGTGGGTGGAACCAAGGCAGGAGCAGAGGGAGGGTGATTGTAATCAAGGCAGAGGTGGTGGAACAGAGGACGGGTGGGTGGAACTGAGGTGGGCTGGGGGCACCCCGGAGGCGTGAGGCAATGAAGACGAGGCGGGTCTCGGGAGGAGACGGGCAGTATCAGAGGGTCAGAAGGTAAGACTTGTGGGAACAAGGAGGGCGAGGCAGGATGAATTAAACTAGACGTGCGGAGGCCTTCATGCCAGGCTGCCCTCTGCTGACTGCACTTCGGGGCTTGGGACCGGTCACATTGGAGATGCCAGGGGGGAGGGCGCCGCGCTGTAACCAAGAGGCGGTGTCAGCAGAGCGGGCCTCACCACCACGCCCGGGGCGCCGGGCTATGCGCACAAGCATTTACAAGTACAGCCCCCCCCCCCTCTCTTTGAAAGCACCCGCACTCACCGGCTGTCTTCTGGCGGGCGGGGCTAACCTCCTCACACGGGAGCCTTGCTCCCTGCAGCACTCCTCCGGCGGTCGCTTTGGGGCCGCGGGCGGGGTTCCTCTCCTCCTGGGCTCTCCTAGATGCAGCAGGGCTCCCTCGCATCACGGGAGCCCTGCAAACCGGCCGCCAGGCTTCTTCTTTCTTCCCCCCGGGCTGCGGGGGCGGGCACTTCCGGCCAACCACTGCCGGGTCGCTGCGGGCAGCGCAGCGGCCCTTCTCCTTAGGCAGGCAAGCGGGGGCTGATTTTATCGGGCAAATGCCGGGTGGGCACCGGCTCTTTAAAGATAACCATCAATCGAGGTGGGCACTCGATCGGCCCACAAGTCCGCCACAAAACGGTCCAGATGCCGGGTGGGCGAGGGGGGGCGTGGTCGAATGACGAAAATAAACCCAGGGGGCGGGAAAGGGGGGAGGAGAGACGCAGTAGTGCCGGCAATGCCGGAACAGACTCGGGGGCGTTCCAGGCTTTCGGCTGACGTCGCGTGACGTCGGCAAAAGCCAAAGATTCTCGGGAACGCCCCCGAGTCTCCTCCGGCCATGACGGACGCCTCTCTGTTCCAATGGCTAGCCTCCATTTATGGAGCTAGCCAATGAAGCAGAGGGGCGTGTTCAAGTCACCCATACTAGAAACTACAGATTTCTCTGGAGGCGGAGCCTAAAGGCTCCGTCCCCCAGCGAAACCTAAAAAGGGGGTGGTGATGAACAGAGTTTCTGAATTAAGCAGACCACTCTTACCCAGTCAAGAGATCAGGGCTTGATCCATCACCGTTATTTAGCTCACTGCCTCACCCCAGTTCAGAACCTGGCTATATGCAAATTAGTCTGACCCAGTGCCTCATGGGAACAGGGCAGACCAAACTACCAAGCCAATTCTTCACCGGAAAGGAGACAAGCTTCCGGGGACCGGTTTCTGGCATTTCAGCCATCGTCGGCCCGGCTTGCTTGAATCCTGGTGGTGCAGTGAGCAAGGGACTCATGTCTGGGTATGCCCTGCCACACTTGTGGTGGCCAAAAACGATTCAAAAATGGGGGTGGTGATGAACAGAGTGTCTGAATTAAGCAGACCACTCTTACCCAGTCAAGAGATCAGGGCTTGATCCATCACCGTTATTTAGCTCACTGCATCACCCCAGTTCAGAACCTGGCTATATGCAAATTAGTCTGACCCAGTGCCTCATGGGAACAGGGCAGACCAAACTACCAAGCCAATTCTTCACCGGAAAGGAGACAAGCTTCCGGGGACCGGTTTCTGGCATTTCAGCCATCGTCGGCCCGGCTTGCTTGAATCCTGGTCGTGCAGTGAGCAAGGGACTCATGTCTGAGTATACCCTGCCACACTTGTGGTGACCAAAAACGATTCAAAAAAGGGGGTGGTGATGAACAGAGTGTCTGAATTAAGCAGACCACTCTTACCCAGTCAAGAGATCAGGGCTTGATCCATCACCGTTATTTAGCTCACTGCATCACCCCAGTTCAGAACCTGGCTATATGCAAATTAGTCTGACCCAGTGCCTCATGGGAACAGGGCAGACCAAACTACCAAGCCAATTCTTCACCGGAAAGGAGACAAGCTTCCGGGGACCGGTTTCTGGCATTTCAGCCGTCGTCAGCCCGGCTTGCTTGAATCCTGGTGGTGCAGTGAGCAAGGGACTCATGTCTGAGTATACCCTGCCACACTTGTGGTGGCCAAAAACGATTCAAAAAAGGGGGTGGTGATGAACAGAGTGTCTGAATTAAGCAGACCACTCTTACCCAGTCAAGAGATCAGGGCTTGATCCATCACCGTTATTTAGCTCACTGCATCACCCCAGTTCAGAACCTGGCTATATGCAAATTAGTCTGACCCAGTGCCTCATGGGAACAGGGCAGACCAAACTACCAAGCCAGTTCTTCACCGGAAAGGAGACAAGCTTCCGGGGACCGGTTTCTGGCATTTCAGCCGTCGTCGGCCCAGCTTGCTTGAATCCTGGTGGTGCAGTGAGCAAGGGACTCATGTCTGAGTATACCCTGCCACACTTGTGGTGGCCAAAAACGATTCAAAAAAGGGGGTGGTGATGAACAGTGTGTCTGAATTAAGCAGACCACTCTTACCCAGTCAAGAGATCAGGGCTTGATCCATCACCGTTATTTAGCTCACTGCATCACCCCAGCTCAGAACCTGGCTATATGCAAATTAGTCTGACCCAGTGCCTCATGGGAACAGGGCAGACCAAACTACCAAGCCAATTCTTCACCGGAAAGGAGACAAGCTTCCGGGGACCGGTTTCTGGCATTTCAGCCGTCGTCGGCCCGGCTTGCTTGAATCCTGGTGGTGCAGTGAGCAAGGGACTCATGTCTGAGTATACCAGCATGAGCGAATTTTGCGGATCTCGCGTTCGCGAATTTGCGGATTTTTGAACTCGCAATCCGCAAAATCCGCGAATTCTTGCGAATTTGCGGATTTTTTTTTTTTTTTGTGTTCGCAAGGATTTCTGCCAGTTCGCGAGGGTTTCGTACCAGTTCGCAATTGCGAACTTACATTTCGTCGCGCAACGGTCGCGAATTATGTTGTTTCTACGTCTGGTTCATCATCACAGGTTCCCAGCACCCTCTGTTTCACCACTGCAACCCTCTGTTACATCAATGCCACCCTCTGGTTCATCATTACTGTAGATTATGGGGGGGGAAAGCAAGCACACCATCCCTGCTTCAACTCAGATGAATTAATTTGGGGTTAGTTTATTAATGTGTCACTGTTTTAAAATTCCAGTCTGGCACCTGCTTCCTTATCTGTAATTTTGCTTTCTGTTGCAGTGCATTTTTTTTCCCCAGGACCTTCTTTGTGGCCTACTTGTAGCTATTGTATGAGCCTGCTGTGAGGGTCAGAGCAGGGTCATACAATTGTTGCAACTAGCAACTGAATTCTGGAGGGGCCCCAGTCAGGAAGCACTACCGGGAATTGCTACTAATGATGAGTTTGAACTCTTGCCCCTGCCGAGTGCTTTCACTTTTGAAAAACTCGTTTTTCTGCAATTTCGCGGGGTTCGCGGGGTGCGAACACGCGCAAGATCGGATTCGGAAGCCGCAAATTCGTGCGAATATGCAATTTGTTTTTTTTGCGGCGTGTTAGTTGGCAAGGTTTTGTGCGTTTTTGCGAGCCGCTCGTAGCGCAAGACGCGAAGTTACCCTCGCGGTCGTTCAAGGGCGCAGCCATCTTGTTTGCCTGACGTATTTCCGTTTCCGGGTGCGAAGTGTAATCTCGCAAAGTCCGCGGTTTGCCAGTACAGTCTCGCGCGTGTTCGCAAGGAAAATCTCGCGCGAACTTACCCGCGCGGTCGTGAACGGGCGCGGCCATCTTGTTTCTCATTCATTGCTATGGTTCTGGGCATGGTCTTTGTATCCTCTGTCAATCTCTGCCATCCTTTGCTTGTTTGAAGTTTTTTTTTATCTATTTTACTTATTATCTATCCCTCTATTTTTCTAGCCCTATATTTTTGTGTTTACTGCTACTTTTGGTTAATTTTAAACTACTTTTGTAAACTCTTTTCTTTTCTTCTCTTCCCTATTCTATTTTCTTTATTCCTTTCCGCCCAGACCATGGTGAAGGGAGCCGGGAAGCATCCCGAGAAGGGGAAGGGTCCCGCACCCCGTGTCCGGCTCCCGTGCGGGCGTTTGAGGGGGGAGCTAGTGATGCCACGGGAGATCTTTACCCCGGAGGAGGTGGCCCAACTCATTTTTTATGTTCAGCGCCGCCTCCCCAGGACCATCATGGGAGGCGGCAAGATCAGTGCCGGGTACGGGGCCCGGGAGCGCCGGAAGCGGTGGGAGAAGGTGTGCCAGGCCATTTACCACCACTCTCGGGTCTGGCGCACCTACAACCAGGCCACCCACCGCTGGACGGATGTCCTGACCCGTGAGCGAGATCTGCTCGACCTCCTTGGCCTTGAGATCCCCGGGCTTGGTGAGTAGTAGTAGCTATGTCTTTACTACTATGTTTTCTCCTGCTGTGTTATTATATTGCAAATTTTTGTTTTTTACCAAGAGCAATAATGCTGCTCATTACATTGTAGGTACATTTTATTTCAAAATCTTCTGTGCATTTCAGGTACACTGCTCTCCTTCTCAGTAGTGTTGCTACTATGCTTATTTGTTTTAGATTTTGTGTTCATTTCATTGGCCTGTGAAATTATGTATGAGTGTAGTTGAAAGAACTGCGCAATGCTACACACTAAGGTTCAGATTTTTAATTACCGGCGCATCCCTGCAAAGTTGCAGGGATGCGCCAGTAATTGTGCGTCACGCCACCATCACCCATGGTGCGCCGTATTACAATGCGGCGCGCCATGGGCCCAAAACGTCACCAAAGCGTTACGCATCTGTGCCGTAAAGGTGGCGCATTGCTGGAGTTGCGTCGCAACGATGGTGCAGCTCCATCAATTCTCTGGGGTGCCCTATCTCCCCAATGCTGCGTCAAGCCGTACGTCTGCTTCAAGCAGGCGCAGGGTTTGAGTCACGCATCATTGTCCTCAAAGTGACTGATTGAAATCTTGTAGATTTCCCTCAGCCACTTTTAGGATGCGTTCCTGCGCAGGAACGCCCTCCCTTGCGCCGGAACACCCCTATTGGCGCAGGGCTTTACAACGTGATGCATCTCCCAGATGCGTCACGTTGTTAATATACGCCGCACCATTGCGCCTCTTTTGTGCTGTCGCTGCGTCACAAAAGTCACGCAACAATGGAGCAAAAGAGCCGCAAGGGCCTTATAAATCAGCCCCTACAGACTCAAGTCCAGTCCTTCCTTTGTACACATGGCGATAGGAAGAAATAGTGGTGGTGGATTAATAGTTTGAGTATTTTAATGACTGGTGAATGTAGTAGGAAACTTTAGTGTTGTCGCTGATCTTCAATCACGATGGACTTTGGCTGTCACTTTGCGTGCTGCGGACTGCTGCCTGCCAATCCTAGGCAAACCTTTTTAGTACTTTGTTTAGTGAGTTACATAGGGTAGTTTCCAATTCGACGGTCCGCAAATCAAGCAATACTAAAGTAATGACGTAGTCGACCACATGAGATTGGTCAATAATATATCCCGTGGAGTCGTTCCCTATTTGCTATTTCGCAAAAATATTTTGTTACTTTGTTAGTTCTTTTTTAAATGTTTGATTTGGTTGAGAAATAAATATCATCCATGTTTTCTGTTTTTCTTTCTTTCATGTTGTACATCAGCTTCCCCCAGGGGCAAGAGGAGGACACAGGAGGAGGAGGAGGAGGGTGCTGTTGTCGATGCAGGCCAGGACCGGGCAGTCGAGGGCTCCTTTGCTGGCCCCAGTAAGTTTTAATTTTAATATAGAGTACTTATTTTTTCCTAGCGTTCCTCATTCGATTTTTTCTAAATCGTCTTTGATCTTCTTGTAGACAGGATCTAAATTCTTATCCCTATGACTCCGTGTGGTATTACTAGATTATTCTTATTAGTCTGTCTGTGTAGCTAACTAAGATTGCACATTTGGCATTTCCATTGGACTCCCATTCTAGTCAGCAATAGCTCTATGCACTGAGTGTAGTCCTCTGGGATTGTCCATAATGTCTTTTCAAGTATTCTAAATGTTTATGCTTTGACCATTGCCAACAATAAAAAGGTGAATGACCACCACCAAGAAATAATAAGATACTACTTTACTTTTGGTTTGGATAGGACAATCCATTCTACTACTGTTGCAGGGACAAATCTGCACAAACATAACTATGGACACTAAATAATGCATCGCTTAGCTTATCAATTATAATAGGTGCTGTAACTGTTAGACTTTCCACATACCTCAGTGATAACAGACTTTGTAGTTGAACCCCCAATCTCCTTACTGACTAGATAGTGTGGCAGAGTCATTTCGCTCCCAAAGTCACCGATGGCAGAGGCACGGAATCATGCTTGCAAAAATTCGAAAACCTTTAGCTCATCCACTCTAGTCTGGAGGACCAAAAACCACAGAGTCTATTTAAGTTTAAAAGCTTTATTAAAAGTAAACACATTTATTAAATTCAAGTTTGTCATAAAAGTGAACGTGTAACTGAAAATGGAAAAGTGCTTAGTGCTGACGATTAATTGGACACATTTCTTGTGGTCGAGCCGAGCTCTCACCTGGTTTGAACTTGATCCTGCTCGTGTTCTTAGAAGTCAAGGTTCTGTCTGTTAGGAGAAAAAGTGGTGCGTGTTAAAAAGTAAAAAGCAAACATTCATCAGTTGTGCCAAAAAGTGCAGCAAGACAACAGCCTTCCCTGGAAAAAGGGACATTTTTACTCTAGAGTACACAGTCAAAAATTATTAAATTGTACACTTTTTTCACATTTCTTTCTTCCTCCTAGACCAAATATTATATAGTAGTGAGTGGTGTATTCTAACATTATTAAATGTACTTTGTAGGTGGAACATCTGGAGACGGGGCCAGCGCGGAGGTGGTGGCATTGGACGAGGAGGACAACTCTGGGGAGGAGGCGGTGCAAGTGCCGGAAAAGGACATGCCTGTGAGGGTTCACACGGTGGTGGCGGGCAGAGGTAAGCTATACATTCCTTAGTCATTGAGATTGAAGACTGCAGAGTGTGCTTTCTGCACGGGTGTATTATAAAAAAAGCAGGTAGTAGCCTCCTCTAAATGTACTTCGACTTAGCTGTGAAGTTTTTGGCGAGAAGAATCCCAATCAGATCTGAGGTGAACTTGATGGATGGGATGAACGAAAAGCGAAAGAAGGGTGTCAGTAAGTGTGGAAGCACGAGAAATGTAATGATGACTGGCAAAGAAGAATGATATGTGTTTGCTTGGTCCCCGAGGTGGCTGGGAAGGTAAGAAAATGGTATGGTGCATGGCTGGGTGAATGATGAAGCAAGGATGGGTGGAAGGAGAACAGCCTGGGTGGGTGAGACAGAAACTGTATGTCTGCAATATACTTTGAATGGATGGATGCCTGGATCATTCATGGTACTATCTGACTCTTAGATAGCATATGTGAATCTAGAGAGAGTAGACGGTCACTGGATGAACTAAGTGTTACTTTGAAGAGCATGTAACACCGCACCCGCACGTCCGTTCCAGTGTAGGAAAGGCAAGGAAAAGAAGTTGTAACGTTGTCCAAAGACTACCATGAATAGTAGCAGTAGTTTGTATTGCAACTGCAAGCACAGCATATATCCAGTTATTACGATGGGCACTCCCTACCTCCCTTAATAACTTTAGTTTAGTAGTAGTAAGTCATTCATGTGTGGGGGTATCACTGTTCACTCAATAATAAGCAAAGCACCTAAAGTCATCCCATATGTCATCAAATACATCCCATGTGAAGTGATAGATAATCAGATAATTTAGCTTCTTCATTTTCCTTTTCTAATACTCATTTGCACTGTAGGGTGAAAGCTAAATTAATTAAGCAGTAGCCCTTTTAACAGAGTATTCTCAGTGCCACCCGTAATAGAAAAGTAAGAGCTTCACCACCTGCATGTACTGGACCGGTACAGTAACGCAAGTCTGTCTCACTCACCATGGTGTGCGTCTGTTTTTCTCGGGTGCAAGTTCACTGCGCTGGCATTATGCCGGCTTGCATAAGATAACGTACCAATTGTCCTAAACAAGAGAGAAGAAGAAGAATAAGAGTGGTGTACTGTCATAGTCGACTGTAATAGAAGTCCATAGTGCTCGTAGAATTTGTTCCTTAAACTCCCACTAATGTTAGAGCAAGGATGAAGAAGTCGGAGGTTACATAGATACTGTCCTCAATAGTTATGCACTGTGCTTTCAATTTGCTACTTGTACTGTGACAACTTTCTGCTCAATCATTTTGTGTTAATCTTAAGGAGCATTGGTTACAGACTATGTCTTTCTTTTTTCATGTAGTTGCTCCTTCCAAATCCAAGACACCATCAAGGAGGAAGGAGCAGGCTCGAATGGCCCGGCAACGGAGGCTGGATGCCACTGTGGCTGAATATCGGCGGCTGGTGGCCCTGGAGGAGGAGGAGACGCAGTCTGGAACAACAACAACGTCCACTGGGACAGCTGCCTCCTCCTCCGTGCGGGCTGCCAGCCAGCGCAGTGCTCCAGCGGTACGGAGCCGGGCTACCAAAGCCAAACGCCACCGCCCAGCAGCAAAGAAAGCAGCTGCCCCTCACAGGATTTGCAAGGCACACCGGCGCCGCTTATCCCTCAGACTGTCCTACCTGGAGCAGGAGGTCCATAATTATAAGAACGTGGTGGAGGGCCTCCGCTTCGAACTTGCCACCCTCCGCAAGGAGCATGATGCCCTGGCTGCTAATTCCAACAGCACCCTGCCATAGTGTCCCTTGCCCCTTTTTTAGAGACTTTTGGGGGGTGGGAATTGGGAGTTGTGATTTTTGGGGACTTTTGAAGGACAATCGTTGGGGTTAGGGAGGGTCTTGCGGGAGATTCTTTTGTTAGGGCTATAAAAATATACTTTTTGAAACTTTATCTGACCATACCTGTTTTTTACTGCTTTTGAGTCTGGTGGGTGGGGGTTTAACATAACAGTAAGTTTGTTTTCCTGAATAGTCCTAGGACTTTAGTAGTACTACCGTCAATCAAATCTCTCGTCTCTCCTAATACTCCATTATACTACCTCCAACCAAACGCCTATCTTACCTGTAATTTCTGTTTGCAAGTAGGGCTAGGCCCAGGGCTGGCTCCACGGGAAACAGCAAATAAGGTTGGCAATCCTGGGCGGATAAAATTTCCTCATAGCGGTGGTACTACTGGTGTGACACAGTGGCAGTTGCTTGCCTATGAAAAAAAGAAAATGAAATCTGGTTTGTCCTCCTGAGCAATACAAAGGTACAATACAGAATATAGCAGGTGACAGAAGTACACTAGAACAGTGCCACGTTGTAGCCTAACAAATGTTAAAGTATAACTAATTCGTTTGAAGTTCTTTGACATTAGCCATGGGTCTTTGTCAAGCAGAGTAAGAATATATCCTCGGATTTCTTCACCAGCCTGTTGCTATCACCTTATCCTCCCCAGCAAGTGTGTGGATTTATTGCTGTAATTTAGTCACACATCAATCAAAACCACACAGCCCGGGGGAAGAGGGTTAGGGTTTGAAAAATGGATGGGTACGGGGGTTTTTGGGAAAGGTTTTGGGAGACAAGAAAAAGTAGCACAGCATGGACGAACAATTGTGAACATAAACAAATCTTTGGGTACAAACCTATCCCTCAATCTTTGAAAGTGCATACACTACTGTAACTGCATGCATGTCAGTTAAAAGTAATTAGTACTTTCGACAACTGTGGAAGAAAGAATGCGACAGTACAGGGCGTGGGTGGAAATATTGATAACTATATTCAACATAAGGTCTCTGTAGCCAGATACCTGAGAGCCTTGCTGGTCACTATAAATCCATTCACAACAACACTCAATGGGGTTGGTCTGGAAGGTGTCAGGTTTACTCCCCGTGATCCAGTCGATGCAAATATGGTTCCGCCTCCAAATGTCACCAACACCCAGAAGTGTAAACACAGGGTGTTCGAGGCATTAGGCGGGGGAGAAAAATAACAAACTAAAATAAAAAATGTGGGATGGGTAAAGGTAGGGTCAGCAGGGAAAGGATACCTGTAACAGAAGACAAGACAGGCATCAGTGAAGTGCTGTCCTAACATACAAGGGTACTCTCATATAGTCTCACTAAATAGTCTGCAAGTCTCCCGCCTACTCATGGGAAATGTAGTTTCATAGTACGGTAGGCGCTTAGGGGCTGCGTAACCTGACAGAAGGTATAGTAGATAGAAAAGGAGAAATTGCTTTTTTTCTAGGTGTCCCCTCACTCACCAGGGTTGCCCCTTGGTGACATGCTTCATCATTGGGGCCATCCCAGTCCTCTACGGCCTGGGGCGTGCTGCGACTTGCGAATTACGTAGGAGCACTTACAAATGACTATGTGTGGTGCAGATGTGATAGTGGAGTGGACTAAGTGATGTGTTAAGGGATCAATGTAGAAGCAGAGAGAGAGCCAAGAAATGCAGTCACAGTCAGAGAAAAAGGCAAGGGATACTGTATCTATGTGGTTGTAGTGGTCCTGTTGGAAGTGGTAAGTAAGTTGCCCGCAGAAAAAAAATCCTCCTATTAGCGGCACTCCTCCATTGCAGCCGACGCTTCGTCCATCGATGTTGGTCACCAGAAGACACCCTGTCCACTGCCTGCCTGATGCTGAATTGTGGCTCGCTACTGTGAAGCCTGACTCCATCCTTTTTTCCCCATTGCAGAGACTGAAACCCGGCCTGTAATTATTCAACGAAAAACAGGAAGTGATATAATATTACAACACCACTGATAAATAAATATAAGGCATGTAGGCTGTGGAGTGCAAAAAGTCACAATTTGTTTTTCCTAGTAGACAGTACAATGTTTTTGAAAGTGCGTACTCTGAGTCACCTTTTGAAGGATGTATGGGCAAATTAATGTATCGGATCTTGCCCCTCAAGCTAGGTGTACTGTAAACTGTGTTTTAGAACAAAATTAGATCTTCCTAGCAGTGCTCCCACCCAGACCCTTACTAAAGCCAGTCGCAAAAATGTAGAAGACCCCCAATCAAATCTCAAAAAACGAGGCCTAGCAGAAAACTGGTGACAAAACTTACTTTGAAAGTAAAAGTAGGCCGAAGTACCCTAATTACCCATTACCCACCGTGGATTGCATTCAAACCACTTACAAGCAACCAAGCAAAAGTAGCCATAGCCAGCATCGCTCCAAGACTCGAAATCCCCCCCACTCAAACACATGCAATAGAAATACTGCTAACCCTAACGAACCCTAAGTTAAGAATAGTGGCAAAGGCTTTCTTTAACTATGCCAAATCCCCCCTTTCCCACCATGGATTTTCTTCAAATGACTTGCAACCAAAATTACACATTCTCACGAGTGCTCTAAGACCCCAGAACTCAGTTTGAAAAATCTAGAACACCCCGAAACACATGCAATCCTGCTGCTAGGGCTAACCCTAACGAACCCTAAGTTACAAAAAGTGCCAAAACTAAAGGCTTTTCCGCGCGGATTTTGTCCCAACCACTTCTACCCGGTATTAGACCTTCCCAGGAATGCCCCAAGACCCGGCAACCCACCCGCCAAGAAGCGTAACACCCCCAAACAGGCCAAAAGCAAAATCTCATACTTGCAATATTTCTGGGCCTTCGGTCCAAACGCGCTGCGTAGCTAGGCCATAAGTCGGGGTTGGCACGACGGATTTCCTGAAAAGCAAATGCAATCAAGATTAGAGTGTCCCAGCAGTGCTCCCAGACCACGAAACTCACCCGCAAACAGACGGAACCCCCCCTAAGAGCACCTCAAAGGCAAGCAAGTCATCAAAAACACAAAAAAAATTCCGCCTAGGATTTGGTCCAAAACACTTTTATCCGGTATTAGAGCTTCCCAGCAATGGCCCCAGAGCCGTCAACCCAGGAGAAAACGAGTAGAAGACCCCCAAACAGCCAAAGAGCAAAAGTACAAAAATGGGGACTTAGTCACTTTTTCACAAATTTCCCAAATCACTCCGCGCGCGCTCTGCAGCTAGGCCCTAAGTCCCCTCAGCCACCATGGATTTGCTTCAAACCTCTTGCAAAGTAAAGTATATATAGCCAGCAGTGCTCCCACACCACGAAACTCACCCGCAAACACCAGGAAGCCCCCCAAACAGGCCCCCGAAAACGCTACATAGAGCAAAATGTTTGAAATAGCCCAAAAAAAAATCGGCCTGGATTTTGTCCCAACCACTTCTACCCGGTATTAGACCTTCCCAGGAATGCCCCAAGACCCGGCAACCCACCCGCCAAGAAGTATAACACCCCCAAACAGGCCAAAAGCAAACTCTCATACTTGCAATATTTCTGGGCCTTCGGTCCAAACGCGCTGCGTAGCTAGGCCATAAGTCGGGGTTGGCACGACGGATTTCCTGAAAAGCAAATGCAATCAAGATTAGAGTGTCCCAGCAGTGCTCCCAGACCACGAAACTCACCCAGAAACACCAGGAAGCCCCCCAAACAGGCCCCCGAAAACGCTACATAGAGCAAAATGTCAGAAATAGCCCAAAAAAAAATCGGCCTGGATTTTGTCCCAACCACTTCTACCCGGTATTAGACCTTCCCAGGAATGCCCCAAGACCCGGCAACCCACCCGCCAAGAAGTATAACACCCCCAAACAGGCCAAAAGCAAACTCTCATACTTGGAATATTTCTGGGCCTTCGGTCCAAACGCGCTGCGTAGCTAGGCCATAAGTCGGGGTTGGCACGACGGATTTCCTGAAAAGCAAATGCAATCAAGATTAGAGTGTCCCAGCAGTGCTCCCAGACCACGAAACTCACCCAGAAACACCAGGAAGCCCCCCAAACAGGCCCCCGAAAACGCTACATAGAGCAAAATGTCAGAAATAGCCCAAAAAAAAATCGGCCTGGATTTTGTCCCAACCACTTCTACCCGGTATTAGACCTTCCCAGGAATGCCCCAAGACCCGGCAACCCACCCGCCAAGAAGTATAACACCCCCAAACAGGCCAAAAGCAAACTCTCATACTTGCAATATTTCTGGGCCTTCGGTCCAAACGCGCTGCGTAGCTAGGCCATAAGTCGGGGTTGGCACGACGGATTTCCTGAAAAGCAAATGCAATCAAGATTAGAGTGTCCCAGCAGTGCTCCCAGACCACGAAACTCACCCAGAAACACCAGGAAGCCCCCCAAACAGGCCCCCGAAAACGCTACATAGAGCAAAATGTCAGAAATAGCCCAAAAAAAAATCGGCCTGGATTTTGTCCCAACCACTTCTACCCGGTATTAGACCTTCCCAGGAATGCCCCAAGACCCGGCAACCCACCCGCCAAGAAGTATAACACCCCCAAACAGGCCAAAAGCAAACTCTCATACTTGCAATATTTCTGGGCCTTCGGTCCAAACGCGCTGCGTAGCTAGGCCATAAGTCGGGGTTGGCACGACGGATTTCCTGAAAAGCAAATGCAATCAAGATTAGAGTGTCCCAGCAGTGCTCCCAGACCACGAAACTCACCCAGAAACACCAGGAAGCCCCCCAAACAGGCCCCCGAAAACGCTACATAGAGCAAAATGTCAGAAATAGCCCAAAAAAAAATCGGCCTGGATTTTGTCCCAACCACTTCTACCCGGTATTAGACCTTCCCAGGAATGCCCCAAGACCCGGCAACCCACCCGCCAAGAAGTATAACACCCCCAAACAGGCCAAAAGCAAACTCTCATACTTGCAATATTTCTGGGCCTTCGGTCCAAACGCGCTGCGTAGCTAGGCCATAAGTCGGGGTTGGCACGACGGATTTCCTGAAAAGCAAATGCAATCAAGATTAGAGTGTCCCAGCAGTGCTCCCAGACCACGAAACTCACCCAGAAACACCAGGAAGCCCCCCAAACAGGCCCCCGAAAACGCTACATAGAGCAAAATGTCAGAAATAGCCCAAAAAAAAATCGGCCTGGATTTTGTCCCAACCACTTCTACCCGGTATTAGACCTTCCCAGGAATGCCCCAAGACCCGGCAACCCACCCGCCAAGAAGTATAACACCCCCAAACAGGCCAAAAGCAAACTCTCATACTTGCAATATTTCTGGGCCTTCGGTCCAAACGCGCTGCGTAGCTGGGCCATAAGTCGGGGTTGGCACGACGGATTTCCTGAAAAGCAAATGCAATCAAGATTAGAGTGTCCCAGCAATGCTCTCAGACCATGAAACTCACCCACAAACAGACGGAACCCCCCCTAAGAGCACCTCAAAGGCAAGCAAGTCATCAAAAACACAAAAAAATTTCCGCCTCGGATTTGGCACAAACCACTTTTAGTGCTTCCCAGCAATGGCCCCAGACCCGTCAACTCACCTGCAAAGAGGTAGAACAACACCCCCACAAGTGCTGAGTCTTTCTTCATTGGGCGTAAACCAGCCCTCTGCTTTGATGGAAATAGGAGTCTGGAGGAGGAGGATAGAGGAGCATGTTCTTCTGAACTTGTGAACCTGAGGAATGCAGACTGCGGCACCTTCAAATAAATTAGCAAACAAGTGAAGACAGTTCTGCTGATGGGCTTGTCTTTGTGATTATCTGATTAAAGTTTGAATTATATTAACTGTGCACAACAAAGAAAGACAGACACACAGGAATAAAAGTGAATAAGGATGAAAAAGAAAGTTATTGATTCGTTGTCTCATTTTCAGGGCTCGAAGTCGGAATCACGGTCCAGGAATAAGAATAAGGCTTCGTCATCATACTCTGCGAATTCAGCCCGGGTGAGGTCAGTGCCACCTGACAGAGTAGAAATTCCCTCATCTATGGTGCTGGCCACCTCCTCTTCATCCGGCACGCTCTCTCGTACTCTTATATCTGGTGGTATGAGGTGCTGATTCATCTTGATCATTGTTAACCTCTCCACATTTTTGGGCGAGAGGCGGCTCCGTTTGGGAGTTACAATCCCACCAGCCGCACTGAAAACCCGTTCAGAAGACACACTTGCGAGTGGGCAAGACAAGTAGTTTAAAGCCAGGTTGGTGAGCTGTGGCCACAATTCTTTTTTCCCATGCCAATACGCCAATGGGTCAGAATTAACATAGACCTCTGTGGAGTCATTCAGATAGTCCTTCACCATCGACTCAAGGTCCTCCTCCAAGGTTCCTCCACTTTGCGTAGCTCTTGCTGTGCCTCTGGCCTTTTGAGAACCAAACCCACGCAGAGCTAGCCAATCCTCTTCAGCCTCCAATGTTTCTGCTGTCTTTCGTGCAGATGATGCGGTTGCCGGTGTCTTTAACGGCTGAGAGGTCACTTGTGCCACAGCCACAGGTGCAGAAGTGGATTGTTTTGACTGGGGATGGCCTGCTGATGTACTGCCATTTCCTTCAATTTCCAGCCGTTCTGTTTCAAACTTCTTGGCTGACAAGGCTAGCCAACGTTTGTACTTTGTAACATCTTCATCAGCAAAAGGAAAGAATGCTCTGCCTGCCAGCGCCTTTTTGTAGCGTGGATCCAGAATAGTAGCACAAATGTAATGCTGTTCTGAGTGGATCTTTTGAAGACGTTCATCACCTTGTAGGAGCTCTAATAATTTCTCAGCCAGAAGCAAAGAGTCTTTCTTTTTGTCATCTTTTCGAAACACAGAACACACCTCCTTCAGTTGGTCCTCCAGCATGTACAACAATGGGATAGCTTTTCCCAAATTAGAGTCCTCCTTGCTGACTGCACGTGTGAAGACCTCAAAAGGACGAAGCATGCGTGTTAGGCTTTCAACTATGTTCCATTGCGGCCCACCCATCCTCAGCTCCTCTATACCCTCTTTCAAGAAATATTGATCGAGTTGCGTATACTGCTCATACAGACGCTCAAGCATGTAGAAGGTTGAGTTCCAACGTGTTACCACCTCCTGGATGAGTGCTTTCACTGGCATTTGACTTTGATATAGCATGCTCCTCAGCTGCTTGCGGGCCTTAAAAGAATGCCTGAAATGCTTGCAAATTTTTCGGCAGTTGTCCAATACAATGTACGCTGCACTGTGTTTATTACCCAAGAATTTTTGGACAACCAGGTTTATACAGTGCGCCAAACACGGCACTCTGAAATAGTAACCGTCCCTCATGGCCTTAACTATATTGGAGCCATTGTCTGTGGAAACATAACCAACCTTGCGTTTTAGTGGGGACAGACAGTTAAGGACCTTTGTGTTAAAGACATCCAAAATGTTTTCTGCTGTGTGACGTTTCTCCAAACCAAACATGGCTAGTGTTGCATGTTTCCGAGCACCTTTAAAAACAATGTTAGTGTCAACACCTGAGTTTAGCTTTGCTTTAGCCCCTGAAAAAGAGACCCAGTGTGCAGTGATGCACATGTAATCAGCGCCTGCGCCACTGGTCCACATGTCTGTTGTCAGATGTATAGTGTGAACAGCACTCTTCTCCAAAGCTGCCCCAATCAACTTCAGAACATCTTCATGTAGTGCTGGAACCGCAACTCGGGCAAAATAGAACCGGCTAGGAACCTTCCATTTAGGGCAGAGCACTGTCACTAATTCTAGAAAACCAACCCCTTCTACAAAAGAAAAAGGGAGAAGGTCCAGAGCTAGCATTTTAGCCAGCTTAGTGTTATACAGACGGGTCATTGGGTGGTTGCGTTCATATTGCGCTTCTGTAAACAACATCTTTTTAATGTTGCCCTGGACCAATGATTTACGGGATGATGATGATCTCTTCGACCCAGTTACGCTCGCTGATGAACTTTTCCGCATTGATGTCTCACTCTCTCCCACACTCTTAGTGTGGCTCCCATGGGGTGTGCTGCTGACATGGGAACTGGGTGTAAGTGAAGTGTTTGAATCGTCTTCTTCTACCTCCTCGTCATCAGCAGATGACAAATCAACGTTTTCATTACGTGCAATTCCGGCTTTCTTGACCGCCTCTAGGTGCGGAAACCATTCGACAGGGTGCCTTCTCTCAAGATGACCTCTCTGGCCTCCGGTACCATAGTTAGAACCAAGCTTACCACGACTATATCGAAGCTTACAAAGGCTACAAATGGCTACGTTTTCCTTTTTTGGGCAAACACTAAAGAAGTCCCAAACTGGAGACTTGAAATGTCTTCGGGGGCCGGAGGAGGCGGCGATACTGGTGGTGGTGGTCCTGCTGCTAATGACAGATGAAGTGGAGGATGTGGATTGCCGAACTTCAGTACGTTTTGCACTTTCACCACCACGAATTGAGGTCGAGGACGAGGTGGGTACCTTCTTGCGAGGAAGAAATATGGAAGCGGTAGGTTTTGGTGTACTACTTAACTCCAAATCTAATGATTCCATTTCCATTGCCTCCTCGCCGACATCATCATCACGCTCAGCAGCTTCTCGGGATAGGGTCAAAATGTCTCTTTGCTGCATGCCCGGTGGGGCTGCAGTGACCTTTGTGATGACTGCCTCGTCGTCATCGTGAGAGGCTTCATCACCAGCAGTATCTGTCACTTCTTGTTGAGCCTCATCACACTCCATAGGTTTGAGTTTTTGGACGACCTTCCTTTTACGCTTAGGTACCGGTGGCAGATCATGGTGTGCCTCTGCCTCACTGTCAGACCGCAGTTGTCGTGGTTCCCAAGACAGATCACTTGCATCAGAACGAGGTGGGCTTGAAGAAGATGTAGACACCCCCCTTGATCTTTTCCTTGCTAGGGATGTGGAAGACAATGAATGATCATCAGGAGGAGTGGCTTCCAATGATACCTCAGCTTCATTGTCGATTTCCAAATGTGCCCCTACTTCGGGAGGAACAACTATTGTGGGCACTTGTGAACGTCCATGCACCTTTGCTTGCGCATCTCCTTTTGCTGCCTCTCCTTCCACATGTACTTGGGCGTGTACTTGCACATGGTGTTGTTGTTGCGGCTGTGGTTGTTCAACACTTGTCAGATGAGTTACAACAACCTGTGTTGATTCAGGGACATTGCTGCTACTTTCTTGCGATGAGCCAACATCACTGGTCGATGGTGATTGGAGAAGTACACTGACTGCCTCTGAAGCACTCAAGGGCTTTGACTTAAGTTGGCGTGGTGGTGGAGGCACTGAACCCAATGGAGCAGGGGTGCTGCTCTCAGGTTGGTCCCCAGCAGATCCTGCTGCTGCAGGCGTACTTTTTTTTTTGCTCCCAAAAAAAGTGGTGGGTGGCACACCAGCCTCCTTGGTAACTTGCTTCTTCTGCTCCTTACTAGCAACTTTCTTGCTAGAGGAGCTACGGAGACCTTTCTTTGGGGCCATCTTCTTCAGAGCAGGTCAGACAGCAGGCCGCAGTTGCACGAATTGTAGAGTTGTCTGAGGCCAGACGTGACGTCGCGTGACGTTATGCTGCACACACACACCGCTGCAGGACTTCTTCCTGGCACTGGTGGTTCTCTTGAGTCTTGTGCACCTAAAAAAAATGGAAGACAGAGGAACATCAGTTCAGTTATAGAGCACAAAAAAATCGAAAAACACTGCAAAATCAGCACAATCCCAATACATCCATGCCCTCCATAATGTTTAAATTCAAGACAACCCACAGAAAGACTAGGCCCATGCAAGACTCACTACCCCTGGGCATAAATAAAGGTTGAAAAGTAGGCAAAATGGTTGGAGGCCTAACAACAAAGCCTGCATTCAAAATGGCCACTTGCCTGCCAAGCACATGGCCAGTGCCTGTAGCTGCACTCAAAATGGCCACCAGCCACATGGCATGTCCCTCCCCATGAACACCCCCAAAAATCGAAAAACACTGCAAAATCAGCACAATCCCATTCCATCCATGATGTTTAAATTCAAGACAGCCCACAGAAAGACTAGGCCCCATGCACCACTCACTACCCCTGGTCAAGGCCCCAACAACAGGTCAAAAATCGAAAAACACAAAATTTTACAAAAAAAAAAAATCGAAAAACACAGAAAAATCAGCACAATCCCAATTCATCTATGGCCTCCATGATGTTTAAATTCAAGACAACCCACAGAAATACTAGGCCCATGCAAGACTCACTACCCCTGGCATAAATAAAGGTTGAAAAGTAGGCAAAATGGTTGGAGGCCTAACAACAAAGCCTGCATTCAAAATGGCCACTTGCCTGCCAGCACATGGCAAGTGCCTGTAGCTGCACTCAAAATGGCCACCAGCCACATGGCATGTCCCTCCCCATGAACACCCCCAAAAATCGAAAAACACTGCAAAATCAGCACAATCCCATTCCATCCATGATGTTTAAATTCAAGACAGCCCACAGAAAGACTAGGCCCCATGCACCACTCACTACCCCTGGTCAAGGCCCCAACAACAGGTCAAAAATCGAAAAACACAAAATTTTACAAAAAAAAAAATTCGAAAAACACAGAAAAATCAGCACAATCCCAATTCATCTATGGCCTCCATGATGTTTAAATTCAAGACAACCCACAGAAATACTAGGCCCATGCAAGACTCACTACCCCTGGCATAAATAAAGGTTGAAAAGTAGGCAAAATGGTTGGAGGCCTAACAACAAAGCCTGCATTCAAAATGGCCACTTGCCTGCCAGCACATGGCAAGTGCCTGTAGCTGCACTCAAAATGGCCACCAGCCACATGGCATGTCCCTCCCCATGAACACCCCCAAAAATCGAAAAACACTGCAAAATCAGCACAATCCCATTCCATCCATGGCCTCCATGATGTTTAAATTCAAGACAACCCACAGAAATACTAGGCCCATGCAAGACTCACTACCCCTGGCATAAATAAAGGTTGAAAAGTAGGCAAAATGGTTGGAGGCCTAACAACAAAGCCTGCATTCAAAATGGCCACTTGCCTGCCAGCACATGGCCAGTGCCTGTAGCTGCACTCAAAATGGCCACCAGCCACATGGCATGTCCCTCCCCATGAACACCCCCAAAAATCGAAAAACACTGCAAAATCAGCACAATCCCATTCCATCCATGATGTTTAAATTCAAGACAGCCCACAGAAAGACTAGGCCCCATGCACCACTCACTACCCCTGGTCAAGGCCCCAACAACAGGTCAAAAATCGAAAAACACAAAATTTTACAAAAAAAAAAAATCGAAAAACACAGAAAAATCAGCACAATCCCAATTCATCTATGGCCTCCATGATGTTTAAATTCAAGACAACCCACAGAAATACTAGGCCCATGCAAGACTCACTACCCCTGGCATAAATAAAGGTTGAAAAGTAGGCAAAATGGTTGGAGGCCTAACAACAAAGCCTGCATTCAAAATGGCCACTTGCCTGCCAGCACATGGCAAGTGCCTGTAGCTGCACTCAAAATGGCCACCAGCCACATGGCATGTCCCTCCCCATGAACACCCCCAAAAATCGAAAAACACTGCAAAATCAGCACAATCCCATTCCATCCATGATGTTTAAATTCAAGACAGCCCACAGAAAGACTAGGCCCCATGCACCACTCACTACCCCTGGTCAAGGCCCCAACAACAGGTCAAAAATCGAAAAACACAAAATTTTACAAAAAAAAAAATTCGAAAAACACAGAAAAATCAGCACAATCCCAATTCATCTATGGCCTCCATGATGTTTAAATTCAAGACAACCCACAGAAATACTAGGCCCATGCAAGACTCACTACCCCTGGCATAAATAAAGGTTGAAAAGTAGGCAAAATGGTTGGAGGCCTAACAACAAAGCCTGCATTCAAAATGGCCACTTGCCTGCCAGCACATGGCAAGTGCCTGTAGCTGCACTCAAAATGGCCACCAGCCACATGGCATGTCCCTCCCCATGAACACCCCCAAAAATCGAAAAACACTGCAAAATCAGCACAATCCCATTCCATCCATGATGTTTAAATTCAAGACAGCCCACAGAAAGACTAGGCCCCATGCACCACTCACTACCCCTGGTCAAGGCCCCAACAACAGGTCAAAAATCGAAAAACACAAAATTTTACAAAAAAAAAAATTCGAAAAACACAGAAAAATCAGCACAATCCCAATTCATCTATGGCCTCCATGATGTTTAAATTCAAGACAACCCACAGAAAGAATCAGTCCACCCACCACTGAGTACCCCTGGGAAAAGGCCCCAAAACAGCCCAAAAATCGAAAAGTCCCAAAATTTTAGTTGCAGCAACTGTAATGCCCCAAACAAACTTACTTGTAAAATTTCTAATCCAACAGTGATCCAAAGAAAGTCAAAAAGGCCTCAAATCCAAAGATCCAGCAGCATCCACAAAAGGTAATCCTTCCAGGTCCACATCCGAATGAAAAGTGACCAGGAGATGGACAAAGCACTGGGAGGAGCCTGCTGAACAGGAACAGGAAGTTGAAGACTATGGGGCACTTCCTTCCTCCCACCCCCCTGCCCCCCTCCCCAAAATGGACTCCTCGCTAAAAAAGTGCAGGCAAATGTCAAACTAAGGAGTTATTCACATAAAAATCATCATTTCTAGAAGGTTTATGCTGCTTGCTGGTGGATTTCTTGTGCAGAATTGCAAATTTATATTTTCGCGCGCCGCATCTCAAATCTCGCAATTTGCGAAGTACCGCGAGACGTGATCTCGCCGTACTCGCGTTGACAAACTCTCGCTGGCAAGCCGCGATGACGTAATCGCGCTCGCCAATTCCCGCGGGATCACACAGCAAGATCCAAAATGGCGCAGCACTCGCAAACTATCGAAAAAAACAACTCGGCAAACGATGATAAACGCCGCGCGCCGCAAAAATTGTATCACCAACGCCGCGCGCCGCCAAAAAAATCCGCTGCGTGCGAATTTGCGGATTTTGCGGGAAATCCGCAAATCTCGCGGATTGCGGATTTCCCGAAAATCCGCAAAATCCGCGAGCGGAACGGATTTTCCGCCCACGCTTATGCCACACTTGAGCCAGTGCTCTGAGATTATAGGGTGGCAGCCAGCACTCTGAGATTATAGGGTGACAGCCAGTGCTCTGAGATTATAGGGTGAAAGCCAGCACTCTGAGATTATAGGGTGGCAGCTAGTGCTCTGAGATTATAGGGTGGCAGCCAGTGCTCTGATGTTAGCGCAGGGTGGCAGCCAGTGCACTGAGGTTAGTGCAGGGTGGCAGCCAGTGCTTTGAGGTTAGTACAGGGTGGCAGCCAGTGCTCTGAGGTTGGTGCAGGGTGGCAGTCAGTGCTCTGATTTTGGTGCAGGGTGGCAGCCAGTGCTCTGATGTTAGTGCAGGGTGGCAGTCAGTGCTCTGATTTTGGTGCAGGGTGGCAGCCTGTGCTGTGAGGTTAGTGCAGGGTGGCAGCCAGTGCTCTGAGGTTAGTTCAGGGTGGCAGCCAGTGTTCTGATGTTAGTGCACGGTGGCAGCCAGTGCTCTGAGGTTAGTGCAGGGTGGCAGCCAGTGCTCTGAGGTTAGTGCAGGGTGGCAGCCAATGCTCTGATGTTAGTGCAGGGTGGCAGCCAGTGCTCTGAGGTTAGTGCAGGGTGGCAGCCAGTGCTCTGATATTAGTCCAGGGTGGCAGCCAGTGCTCTGATGTTAGTGCAGGGGTGGCAGCCAGTGCTCTGAGGTTAGTGTAGGGTGGCAGCCAGTGCTCTGATATTAGTGCAGGGTGGCAGCTAGTGCTCTGATGTTTGTGCAGGGGTGGCAGCCAGTGCTATGAGGTTAGTGCAGGGGTGGCAGCCAGTGCTCTGAGATTAGTGTAGGGTGACAGCCAGTGCTCTGAGGTTACTGTAGGGTGGCAGCCAGTGCTCTGATGTTAGTGCATGGGTGGCAGCCACTGCTCTGATGTTAGTGTAGGGTGGCAGCCAGTGCTCTGAGGTTAGTGCAGGGTGGCAGCCAGTTCTCTGAGGTTAGTACAGGGTGGCAGCCAGTGCTCTGAGGTTAGTGTAGGGTGGCAGCCAGTGCTCTGAGGTTAGTGCAGGGTGGCAGCCAGTGCTCTGAGGTTAGTGCAGGGTGGCAGCCAGTGCCCTGAGTTTAGTGCACGGTGGCAGCCAGTGCTTTGAGGTTAGTGCAGGGTGGCAGCCAGTGCTCTGAGGTTAGTGCAGGGTGGCAGCCAGTGCTCTAAGGTTAGTGCAAGGTGGCAGCCAGTGCTCTGACGTTAGTGAAGGGGTGGCAGCCAGTGCTCTGATGTAATTGCAGTGTGGCAGCCACCGCTCTGATTTTAGTGCAGGGTCGCAGCCAGTGCTCCGAGGTTAGTGCAGGGTTGCAGCCAGTGCTCTGAGGTTTGTGCAGGGTGGCGGCCAGTGTTCTGATGTTAGTGCAGGGGTGGCAGCCAGTGCTCTGAGGTTAGTGCAGGGTGGCAGCCAGTGCTCTGATGTTAGTGCTGGGTGGCAGCCAGTGCTCAGAGGTTACTGTAGGGTGGCAGCCAGTGCTCTGATGTTAGTGCAGGGGTGGCAGCCAGTGCTCTGAGGTTAGTGCAGGGTGGCAGCCAGTGCTCTGATGTTAGTGCAAGGTGGCAGCCAGTGCTCTGAGGTTAGTGCAGGGTGGCAGCCAGCACTCAGAGGTTACTGTAGGGTGGCAGCCAGTGCTCTAATGTTAGTGCAGGGGTGGCAGTCAGTGCTCTGAGGTTAGTGCAGGGTGGCAGCCAGTGCTCTGAGGTTAGTGCAGGGTGGCAGTCAGTGCTCTGAGGTTAGTGCAGGGTTCAAGTTCAAGTTCAAGTTCAGGAATTTATATAGCGCACTACTCACCCAGAGGGTCTCAAGGCGCTTGGGGAGGGGGTTCGGAGGGAAAGGATCAGATGGGTGTCGTCAGCGTAGGAGATGATGTTAAGGTTGTGTTGACGCATGATCGAAGCGAGAGGACTCGTGTAAACGTTGAAGAGGGTGGGACTGAGTGATGATCCTTGTGGCACACCGCAGATGACTTCGGTGGCCTCTGATTTGAATGGGGGAAGTCGGACTCTCTGAGTTCTCCCAGCTAGGAACGAGATGATCCAGTCCAAGGCTTTTCCTTTTATGCCGATGTTGCTGAGGCGTTGTATGAGGGTGCTGTGACAGACAGTGTCGAAGGCGGCGGAGAGGTCGAGTAGAATGAGGGCCACAGTTTCTCCGTTTTCCAGTAGTGTTCGGATGTCGTCTGTTGCTGCGATGAGGGCGGTTTCGGTGCTGTGTTTGGCTCGAAAGCCAGACTGTGAGGGATCGAGGGAGTTGTTGGATTCGAGGAAGGCTGCGAGTTTAGTGCAGGGTGGCATCCAGCACTCAGAGGTTACTGTAGGGTGGCAGCCAGTGCTCTGATGTTAGTGCAGGGGTGGCAGTCAGTGCTCTGAGGTTAGTGCAGGGTGGCAGCCAGTGCTCTGAGGTTAGTGCAGGGTGGCAGTCAGTGCTCTGAGGTTAGTGCAGGGTTCAAGTTCAAGTTCAGGAATTTATATAGCACACTACTCACTCAGAGGGTCTCAAGGCGCTTGGGGAGGGGGTTCAATATTTATCGAATAGCCAGGTTTTAAGTTTTTTTCTGAATGTGGTACTGTGTAAGGCGGAGGTGAGTGGGGAGTGTGTTCCAGGTCTTGGCTGCCAAGTAGGAGAAGGATCTACCTCCCATGGTGGATCTTTGGATACGCGGAACTGCGGCAAGGCCTTGATTGGAGGATCTTAGTTGGCGGGTGGGTGTGTAGAAGGATAGTCGAGTGTTGAGGCATTCGGGTCCTAGTTTGTAGAGGTCCTTGTGTGCGTGGGTCAGGAGACGGAATGTTATTCTCTTGTTGACAGGAAGCCAGTGGAGGTCTTTCAGGTGGCTGGTAATGTGATCTTGGCGAGGGATGTCCAGAATGAGTCTCGCTGATGCGTTTTGGATGCGTTGGAGTTTTTTCTGTAATTTGGCTGTAATTCCGGCGTATAGGGTGTTTTCGTAGTCTAGTCGACTCGTAACCAGTGCGTGGGTGACAGTCTTTCTTGTCTCGGCGGGGATCCAGTGGAAGATTTTTTTGAGCATACAAAGTACGTTGAAGCAGGAGGATGAGATGGCGTTGACTTGTTTGGTCATCGAGAGTGAGTAGTCCAGGATGAAGCCAAGGTTACGTGCGTGGTCTGTGGGTATGGATGCTGAGCCCAGATCCGAAGGCCACCATGAGTCGTCCCAGGCAGAGGGGGATGATCCTAGTATGAGCACTTCCGTTTTGTCTGAGTTAAGTTTTAGGCGGCTGTTTTTCATCCATACGGCTACTTCTTTCATGCCTTCGTGAAGATTGGTTTTGGCGGTGTTGGGGTCTTTGGTGAGGGAAAGGATCAGCTGGGTGTCGTCAGCGTAGGAGATGATGTTAAGGTTGTGTTGACGCGTGATGGAAGCGAGAGGACTCATGTAAATGTTGAAGAGGGTGGGACTGAGTGATGATCCTTGTGGCACACCGCAGATGACTTCGGTGGCCTCTGATTTGAATGGGGGAAGTCGGACTCTCTGAGTTCTCCCAGCTAGGAAAGAGATGATCCAGTCCAAGGCTTTTCCTTTTATGCCGATGTTGCTGAGGCGTTGTATGAGGGTGCTGTGACAGACAGTGTCGAAGGCGGCGGAGAGGTCGAGTAGAATGAGGGCCACTGTTTCTCCGTTGTCCAGTAGTGTTCGGATGTCGTCTGTTGCTGCGATGAGGGCGGTTTCAGTGCTGTGTTTGGCTCGAAAGCCAGACTGTGAGGGATCGAGGGAGTTGTTGGCTTCGAGGAAGGCGGCGAGTTGGCTATTGACGGCTTTCTCAATGACTTTGGCCGGGAATGGGAGGAAGGATATGGGGCGGTAGTTTTTAAGTTCAGAGGGGTCTGCTGTGGGTTTCTTCAGGAGGGCGCTGACTTCGGCATGTTTCCAGCTTTCTGGGAAGGTAGCAGAGTTGAAGGAACAGTTGATGACGTCACGGAGATGGGGTGCGATGATGGAGTCTGCTTTGTTGAAGATGTGGTGGGGACACGGGTCGGTTGGCGAGCCAGAGTGGATGGAATTCATTAGGAGGATGGTGTCTTCATTGGTGATTGGGTTCCAGGCGCTGAGGTTGTTAGAGGGCGGTTTAGGATCTGAGGGGGGTGGAGAGGATTGTTCGTTGGAACTGTTTTCGAAGCAGTTATGTATGTCGGCAATTTTGTTGTAGAAGAAGGAGGATAACGAATCGGAGAGGTCTTGGGAGGGAGTGATGTCGTTTGAGGCTGCGGTGGGGTTGGTGAATTCTTTGACGATGTTGAATAGTTCCTTGGGTGGCAGTCAGTGCTCTGAGGTTAGTGCAGGGTGGCAGCCAGTGCTCTGAGGTTAGTGCAGGGTGGCAGCGCGTGCTCTGAGGTTAGTGCAGGGTGGCAGCCAGTGCTCTGATGTTAGTGCAGGGGTGGTAGCCAGTGCTCTGAGGTTAGTGTATGGTGGCAGCCAGCACTCTCCAGAACCCCCATATGGCTAAGTATGACAGAGGCAGTTTGTGTTGCTTTTAAGGGGTCTACTGAGTTTTGAATGAGAGTAAATATGTGCTGTTGACAGCTGACAGAATCATGAAGTTGGCTCACATTGTATGTTTTGAGGGTTGCGGAAAGCCCTGAACAGCACACATATGTTGCTGTGACACGAACCCCCCCTCCTCAGTCTCGATGGTCTTGGTCCATCCTCCTAAGCTCACATCTCTGTCTGTTTCAGCTAACCTGGCCACCACTGACATCATCTTCCTGGTCTGCTGTGTGCCCTTCACCGCCGTGCTGTATCCGCTGCCCAGCTGGATCTTCGGAGAGTTCATGTGCAAGTTTGTGAACTACATCCAGCAGGTGAGCCTCGAGGCGCTTGTCCTGTCTCAGCCTGTGGAATAGGGGTGGGATATGAAACTCCAGGGAGTTCCTGGATGGCACTGAGTACGGGCCTCTCTTATTGGTTAGCCTCAGATGTATTCTTGTAGCTAAGGAGCTCCTTGGTGGCAATGAGTAAGGGCCTCTCTCATTGGTCAGCCTTAGATGTACTCTTGTATCTCATTAGCTCCTGGGTGGCACCGAGTAAGGCCCTTTCTCATTGGTCAGCTTTAGATGTATTCTTGTATCTCAGGAGCTCCTGGGTGGCACTGAGTAAGGCCCTTTCTCATTGGTCAGCCTTAGATGTATTCTTGTATCTCAGGAGCTCCTGGGTGGCACTGAGTAAGGTCTCTCTCATTGGTCAGCCTTAGATGTATTCCTGTATCTGAGGAGTTCCTGAGTGGCAATGAGTAAGGACCTCTCTCATTGGTCAGCCTCAGATGTATTCCTGTATCTCAGGAGCTCCTTGGTGGCACTGAGTAAGGACCTCTCTCATTGGTCAGCCTCAGATGTATTCCTGTATCTCAGGAGCTCCTTGGTGGCACTGAGTAAGGGCCTCTCTCATTGGTCAGCCTCAGATGTATTCTCGCATCTCAGGAGCTCCTTGGTGGCACTGAGTAAGGGCCTCTCTCATTGGTCAGTCTTAGATGTATTCTTGTACTCAGGAGCTCCTGGGTGGCACTGAGTAAGGCCCTTTCTCATTGGCCAGCCTTAGATGTATTCTTGTATCTCAGGAGCTCCTGGGTGGCACTGAGTAAGGGTCTCTCTCATTGGTCAGCCTTAGATGTATTCCTGTATCTCAGGAGCTCCTTGGTGGCACTGAGTAAGGACCTCTCTCATTGGTCACCCTCAGATGTATTCCTGTATCTCAGGAGCTCCTGTGTGGCACTGAGTAAGGACCTCTCTCATTGGTCAGCCTCAGATGTATTCCTGTATCTCAGGAGCTCCTTGGTGGCACTGAGTAATGACCTCTCTCATTGGTCAGCCGTAGATGTATTCTTGTGCTCAGGAGCTCCTGGGTGGCACTGAGTAAGGGCCTTTCTCATTGGTCAGCCTCAGATGTATTCTCGTATCTCAGGAGCTCCTTGGTGGAACTGAGTAAGGACCTCTCTCATTGGTCACCCTCAGATGTATTCCTGTATCTCAGGAGCTCCTGTGTGGCACTGAGTAAGGACCTCTCTCATTGGTCAGCCTCAGATGTATTCCTGTATCTCAGGAGCTCCTTGGTGGCACTGAGTAATGACCTCTCTTATTGGTCAGCCGTAGATGTATTCTTGTACTCAGGAGCTCCTGGGTGGCACTGAGTAAGGGCCTCTCTTATTGGTCAGTCTTAGATGTATTCTTGTACTGAGGCGCTCCTGGGTGGCACTGAGTAAGGGCCTCTCTCATTGGTCAGTCTTAGATGTATTCTTGTACTCAGGAGCTCCTGGGTGGCACTGAGTAAGGGCCTCTCTTATTGGTCAGCCATAGATGTATTCTTGTATCTCAGGAGCTCCTGGGTGGCACTGAGTAAGGGCCTCTCTCATTGGTCAGCCTCAGATGTATTCCTGTATCTCAGGAGCTCCTTGGTGGCACTGAGTAAGGGCCTCTCTCATTGGTCAGCCTCAGATGTATTCTCGTATCTCAGGAGCTCCTTGGTGGCACTGAGTAAGGGCCTTTCTCATTGGTCAGCCTCAGATGTATTCTCGTATCTTAGGTGCTCCTTGGTGGCACTGAATAAGGGCCTCTCTTATTGGTCAGCCTTTGATGTATTCTCGTATCTTAGGAGCTCCTGGGTGGCACTGAGTAAGGGCCTCTCTCATTGGTCAGTCTTAGATGTATTCTCGTATCTTAGGAGCTCCTTGGTGGCACTGAGTAAGGCCCTTTCTCATTGGTCAGTCTTAGATGTATTCTTGTATCTCAGGAGCTCCTTGGTGGCAATGAGTAAGGACCTCTCTCATTGGTCAGCCTCAGATGTATTCCTGTATCTCAGGAGCTCCTTGGTGGCACTGAGTAAGGGTCTCTCTCATTGGTCAGCCTCAGATGTATTCCTGTATCTCAGGAGCTCCTGGGTGGCACTGAGTAAGGGCCTTTCTCATTGGTCAGTCTTAGATGTATTCTCGTATCTCAGGAGCTCCTGGGTGGCACTGAGTAAGGGTCTCTCTTATTGGCCAGCCTTCGATGTATTCTCGTTTCTTAGGAGCTCCTTGGTGGCACTGAGTAAGGGCCTCTCTCATTGGTCAGTCTTAGATGTATTCTTATACTCAGGAGCTCCTGGGTGGCACTGAGTAAGGGCCTCTCTTATTGGTCAGCCGTAGATGTATTCTTGATCTCAGGAGCTCCTGGGTGGCACTGAGTAAGGGCCTCTCTCATTGGTCAGCCTCAGATGTATTCCTGTATCTCAGGAGCTCCTGGGTGGCACTGAGTAAGGGCCTCTCTCATTGGTCAGCCTCAGATGTATTCCTGTATCTCAGGAGCTCCTGGGTGGCACTGAGTAAGGGCCTCTCTCATTGGTCAGCCTCAGATGTATTCTTGTACTCAGGAGCTCCTGGGTGGCACTGAGTAAGGGCCTCTCTCATTGGTAAGCCTTAGATGTATTCCTGCATCTCAGGAGCTCCTGGGTGGCACAGAGTAAGGGCCTCTCTCATTGTACTGCCATCGAGGTGACCCTGTATCAAAGCAGCTCGCAGTAAAGATCTGTGTCAGCTGTCAGCGTTAGGTCCATTCCCACAAAAGTCTGCAACCACGTCTTTTTCAGCCTCTGCTGTAAAGCTTGGTGCCTTCTGTACGATTTATGGACACCTTTTGAGAAACGCTGACTGCGAAGCCTGTTGGGGCTTGTGGGGTGGAGCAGAGAGTGTTACTGGTCTATGGGGCTCAGACTTGTGTACTGGTGCCTGGGCTGTGTCCCAGGTGTGGAGCTGGTGGAATATTGGGTGTGGTGTGGGGTCGAGGAAATGGTGCTAGGTCAGCGGGCTGACGCTTGCGCACCGGTGCCAGGGCTGTGAGTGGGGTGTTCAGCCGAAGGAGTAGTGGTGGATTGTTGTAGTGTTACCAGGGCTGTGTCTGAGGCTCTTGGATTGGTGCTAGGGGAAAGGTGCCGGAGGTAGGGTAAGACTGGGGTAGCTGTGCCAACGCTGGGACTCCAGGGTGCTACCAATGGACTCTGGTTCCTGTACATGCTCCTATTGTGCAATAGTGGTCTTCTGTGCATGCTCGCTTTAAACCCTGCTGCATTTTTGTGCTTGCTTTTACTGGTAATCCGATGGTCTTTGTACACTCGTTCACTGGATGACCTTCTAGGCATGCTTCCGTGGACTTTAATGACAATCTATGTATCCTCCCAAGTGCATGCGTCCACTGAGCCCCGGGGGGCCCCAGTGCACGCTTCTGCTGGGCTCTCTCAGCTTCGGTTTGCCCCCAGTGGCCTCCATTGCATGCTTCCACTGGACTGTGGTGGCTCCAGTGCATGCTTCCACTGGACTGTGGTGGCCTCCAGTGCATGCTTCCACTGGACTGTGGTGGCCTCCAGTGCATGCTTCCACTGGACTGTGGTGGCTCCAGTGCATGCTTCCACTGGACTGTGGTGGCCTCCAGTGCATGCTTCCACTGGACTGTGGTGGCTCCAGTGCATGCTTCCATTCAGCCCCAGTGGTCTCCAGTCCATGCTTCCACTAGTCCCTGGTGGCCTCCAGTGCCTGCATCTACTGGGCTGTGGTGGCTCCAGTGCATGCTTCCAGTGGGCTATGTGGCCTGCAGTGTATGCTTCCATTGGGCCCTGGTGGCCTCAATTGCATGCTTCTGCTGGGTTCTGTGGCCACCAGTGCATGCTTCCACTGGGCTCTGATGGCTTCCAGGCATGCTACCACTGGGCTCTGATTGCCTCCAGGCATGCTACCAATGGGCTCTAATTGGCTCCAGGCATGCTACCAATGGGCTCTGATTGCCTCCAGGCATGCTACCACTGGGCTCTGATTGGCTCCAGGCATGCTACCACTGGGCTCTGATTGGCTCCAGGCATGCTGCCACTGGGCTCTGATGGCCTCCAGGCATGCTACCACTGGGCTCTGATTGCCTCCAGCCATGCTACCACTGTGCTCTGATTGCCTCCAGGCATGATACCACTGGGCTCTAATTGGCTCCAGGCATGCTGCCACTGGGCTCTGATGGCCTCCAGGCATGCTACCACTGGGCTCTGATTGCCTCCAGGCATGCTACCACTGGGCTCTGATTGGCTCCAGGCATGCTGCCACTGGGCTCTGATTGGCTCCAGGCATGCTACCACTGGGCTCTGATGGCCTCCAGGCATGCTACCACTGGGCTCCGATGGCCTCCAGGCATGCTTCCAGTTAGCTCCCGTGAACCTCTGGCCTTTCTTTCTTCCGAACAGTGGTCCCCACTATGCATCTATGCATTTTTCCATTGGGATCTGGCTGAGGAGTAGTGGTTTCTAGAGTGGATGCAAGACTTTCTCTGATTCGAATGTGTTTGAAGCACCATTGTCTTGCCTCTTCCCACCTTTTGTCACTTTTAGAAACCATCATTGCATTGCTCTTTCCACATCTTGCTACATTTGTGAAGCGCCGATGCCTTGCCGCTTTCCACATTTTGACACATTGTGAAGCTCATTGTCTTTTCTCTTTCAAATTTTGCCACATTTGTGAACCGCCATTGTCTTGCCTCTTTCACATTTTGACACATTTGTGAAGGGCCATTGCCCTGTCTCTTTCCACAAGTTGACACATGTGTGAAGCACTTTTGCCTTGCCTCTTACCACATTTTGCCACATTTGTGTAGTGCATTGCCTTGCCTCTTTCTACATTTTGCCACATTGTTGAACCACCTTTGCCTTGCCTCTTTCCACATTTTGCCAAATTTGTGAAGCGCATTGCCTTGCCTCTTTCCACATTTTGCCACATTTGTGAAGTGCATTGCCTTGACTTTTTCCACATTTTGCCACGTTTATGAAGCACCTTTGATTTGCCTCTTTCCACATTGTGCCACATTTATGAACCACCTTTGCCATGCCTCTTTCCACATTTTGCCACGTTTGTGAAGCGCATTGCCTTTCTTCTTTCCACATTTTGACACATTCGTGAAGCGCATTGCCTTGCCTCTTTACACATTTTATTTAACAACAAGGGGTGGTGATGGACAGAGTTTCTGAATTAAGCAGAATACTCTCACCCAGTCAAGAGATCAGGGCTAGATCCAACACCGTTTTTTAGCTCACTGCACCATCCCAGCTCAGAACCTGGCTATATGCAAATTAGTCTTTCCTTTCCCAGTGCATGATGGGAACAGGGCAAACCAAACTACCAAGCCAATTCTTACACTGGGAAGGAAACAAGCTTCCGGGGACCGGTTTCTGGCATTTCAGCCGTCGTCGGCCCGGCTTGCTTGAATCCTGATGGTGCAATGAGCAAGGGACTCACATCTGAGTATAACCTTCCACGCTTAGGGTGGACAAAATATTTAACAACAAGGGGTGGTGATGGACAGAGTTTCTGAATTAAGCAGAATACTCTCACCCAGTCAAGAGATCAGGGCTAGATCCAATACCGTTTTTTAGCTCACTGCACCATCCCAGCTCAGAACCTGGCTATATGCAAATTAGTCTGTTCCTGTCCCAGTGCGTGATGGGAACAGGGCAAACCAAACTACCAAGCCAATTCTTACACTGGGAAGGAAACAAGCTTCCGGGGACCGGTTTCTGGCATTTCAGCCGTCGTCGGCCCGGCTTGCTTGAATCCTGATGGTGCAATGAGCAAGGGACTCACATCTGAGTATAACCTTCCACGCTTAGGGTGGACAAAATATTTAACAACAAGGGGTGGTGATGGACAGAGTTTCTGAATTAAGCAGAATACTCTCACCCAGTCAAGAGATCAGGGCTAGATCCAACACCGTTTTTAGCTCACTGCACCATCCCAGCTCAGAACCTGGCTATATGCAAATTAGTCTGTTCCTGTCCCAGTGCTGGTGAAGAATTGGCTTGGTAGTTTGGTTTGCCCTGTTCCCATGATGCACTGGGCCAGGGACAGACTAATTTGCATATAGCCAGGTTCTGAGCTGGGATGGTGCAGTGAGCTAAATAACGGTGATGGATCAAGCCCTGATCTTTGGACTGGGTAAGAGTGGTCTGCTTAATTCAGACACTCTGTTCATCACCACCCCCCTTTTCTGAATCGTTTTTGGCCACTATAGGTGTGGCAGGGTATACTCAGACATGAGTCCCTTGCTCACTGCACCATCAGGATTCAAGCAAGCCGGGCCGACGACGGCTGAAATGTCAGAAACAGGTCCCCAGAAGCTTGTCTCCTTTCTGGTGAAGAATTGGCTTGGTAGTTTGGTCTGCCCTGTTCCCATGATGCACTGGGCCAGGGACAGACTTATTTGCATATAGCCAGGTTCTGAGCTGGGATGGTGCAGTGAGCTAAATAACGGTGATGGATCAAGCCCTGATCTTTGGACTGGGTAAGAGTGGTCTGCTTAATTCAGACACTCTGTTCATCACCACCCCCCTTTTCTGAATCGTTTTTGGCCACTATAGGTGTGGCAGGGTATACTCAGACATGAGTCCCTTGCTCACTGCACCATCAGGATTCAAGCAAGCTGGGCCGACGACGGCTGAAATGTCAGAAACAGGTCCCCGGAAGCTTGTCTCCTTTCTGTTGAAGAATTGGCTTGGTAGTTTGGTCTGCCTGTTCCCATGATGCACTGGGCCAGGGACAGACTAATTTGCATATAGCCAGGTTCTGAGCTGGGATGGTGCAGTGAGCTAAATAACGGTGATGGATCAAGCCCTGATCTTTGGACTGGGTAAGAGTGGTCTGCTTAATTCAGACACTCTGTTCATCACCACCCCCCTTTTCTGAATCTTTACACATTTTGACACATCTGTGAAGTGCATTGCCTAGTCGCTTTCACATTGTGCCACATTTGTGAACCACCTTTGCTTTGCCTCTTTCTACATTTTGCCACATTGGTGAACCACCTTTGCCTTGCCTCTTTCCACATTTTGCCACATTGGTGAACCACCTTTGCCTTGCCTCTTTCCACATTTTGCCACATTTGTGAAGTGCATTGCCTTGCCTCTTACCACATTTTGTCACATTTCTGAAGTGCATTGCCATGCCTTTTTCCACATTTGTGAAGCGCGTTGCCTTGCCTCTTACCACATTGTGCCACATTTGTGAAGCGCATTGCCTTGCCTCTTTCCACATTTTGCCACATTTGTGAAGTACATTGCCTTGCCTCTTACCACATTGTGCCACATTTGTGAAGTGCATTGCCTTGCCTCTTACCACATTGTGCCACATTTGTGAAGCGCATTGCCTTGCCTCTTTCCACATTTTGCCACATTTGTGAAGTACATTGCCTTGCCTCTTACCACATTGTGCCACATTTGTGAAGGGCATTGCCTTGCCTCTTTCCACATCTTGGCACATTTGTGAACCACCTTTGTCTTGTCTCTTTCACATTTTGCCACGTTTATGAACCACCTTTGCCTTGCCTCTTTCCACATTTTGCGCCATATGTGAAGCGCATTGCCATGGCTCTTTCCACATTTTGCCATATTTGTGAACCACCTTTGCCTTGCCTCTTTGTACATTTTGCCACATTCGTGAACCACCTTTGCCTTGCCTCTTTCTACATTTTGCCACATTAGTGAACCAACTTTGCCTTGTCTCTTTCACATTTTGCCACATTTGTGAACCACCTTTGCCTCGCCTCTTTCCACATTTTGCCACATTTGTGAACCACCTTTGTCTTGTCTCTTTCGCATTTTGACACGAAGCAGATTGCCTTGCCTCTTTCACATTTTGACACATTTGTGAAGAGCTGATGCCTTGCCTCTTTCCACATTTTGCCACATTTGAGAAACACCATTGCCTTGTCTGTTTCACATTTTGACTCATTTGTGAACCACCTTTGCCTTGCCTCTTTCACATTTTCCACATTTGTGAAGCGCTAATGCCTTGCCTCTTTCCACATTGTGCCACATTTGTGAAGCACCATTGCTCTGCATCTTTCACATTTTGCCACATTTGTGAGCCACATTTGCCCTGCCTCTTTCCACATTTTGCCAAATTTGTGAAGCGCTTTTGCCTTCCCTCTTTCCACATTTTGCCAAATTTGTGAAGCGCTTTTGCCTTGCCTCTTTCCAAATTTTGCGACATTTGTGAAGCGCATTGTCTTGCCTCTTTCCAAATTTTGCGACATTTGTGAAGCACATTATCTTGCCTCTTTCCACATTTTGCCACATTTGTGAAGCACCATTGACTTGTCTCTTTCACATTTTGCCACATTTCTGAACCACCTTTGCCTTGGCTCTTTCCACATTTTGCCATATTTGTGAACCACCTTTGCCTTGCCTCTTTGTACATTTTGCCACATTCGTGAACCACCGATGCCTTGCCTCTTTCACATTTTGACACATTTGTGAAGCGCCGATGCCTTGCGTCTTTCACATTTTGACAGATTTGTGCAGCGCATTGTCTTGCCTCTTTCACATTTTGGCACATTTGTGATGCACGTTTCCTTACCTCTTTTCGCATTTTGACACATTTGTGAAGCGCATTGTCTTGTCTCTTTAAACATTTTTACACATTTGTGAAGCACCTTTGCCTTGTTTCTTTCCACATTTTGACACATTTGTGAAGTGCATTGTCTTGCCTCTTTCACATTTTGACATATTTTTGACACCTTTTCCTTGCCTTTTTCACATTTTGGCACATTTGTGAAGCGCATTGCCTTGTCTCACTTCCATTTTGCCACATGTGTGAAGCGCCGATGCCTTGCCGCTTGCACATTTTGCCACATTTGTGAAGCGCCAATGCCTTGCCGCTTGCACATTTTGCCACATTTGTGAAGCGCCGATGCCTTGCTGCTTGCACAGTTTGACACATGTGTGAAGCGCCGATGCCTTGCGTCTTTCACATTTTGACAGATTTGTGCAGCGCATTGTCTTGCCTCTTTCACATTTTGGCACATTTGTGATGCACGTTTCCTTGCCTCTTTTCGCATTTTGACACATTTGTGAAGCGCATTGCCTTGTCTCTTTAAACATTTTTAAACATTTGTGAAGCACCTTTGCCATGTTTCTTTCCACATTTTGACACATTTGTGAAGTGCATTGTCTTGCCTCTTTCACATTTTGACACATTTTGACACCTTTTTCATGCCTCTTTCCACATTTTGACACATTTGTGAAGCACCATTGTCTTGCCTTTTTCACATTTTGGCACATTTGTGAAGCGCATTGCCTTGTCTCACTCCCATTTTGCCACATGTGTGAAGCGCCGATGCCTTGTCGTTTGCACATTTTGCCACATTTGTGAAGCGCTGATGCCTTGTTGCTTGCACATTTTGCCACATTTGTGAAACGCTGATGCCTTGCCGCTTGCACAGTTTGATACATGTGTGAAGCGCCGATGCCTTGCGTCTTTCACATTTTGACAGATTTGTGCAGCGCATTGTCTTGCCTCTTTCACATTTTGGCACATTTGTGATGTACGTTTCCTTGCCTCCTTTCGCATTTTGACACATTTGTGAAGCGCATTGCCTTGTCTCACTCCCATTTTGCCTCATGTGTGAAGCACCGATGCCTTGTCGCTTGCACATTTTGCCACATGTTTGATGCTCCGATGCCTTGCCGCTTGCACATTTTGCCACATTTGTGAAGCGCCGATGCCTTGCCGCTTGCACAGTTTGACACATTTGTGATGCGCCGATGCCTTGCCGCTTGCACATTTTGCCACATTTGTGAAGCACCGATGCCTTGCCGCTTGCACAGTTTGACACATTTGTGAAGCGCCGATGCCTTGCCGCTTGCACATTTTGCCACATTTGTGAAGCGCCGATGCCTTGCCGCTTGCACATTTTGCCACATTTGTGAAGCGCCGATACCTTGCCGCTTGCACAGTTTGACACATTTGTGAAGCGCCGATGCCTTACATCTTTCACATTTTGCCACATTTGTGCATTGCCATTTGCTTGCATCGTTCACATTTTCCCCAAGCCTAAAGCAGGGTGACTAAAGCAGTTTATCTGCTCTTCCCTGATAAGTCGAGCATGTACTACAAGCAAACAGAGGAACCACAGCCATAAACACAACACATGCATTGTCATTTTCTAGTGTTCCTGAACAAAGCATGAATCGAGCTGAAATCCACTTTATTGATCTGTTTACTCACTTGGCCTCACAATGCTCCCCCGAGGGGTCAGGCGGAACAATGGTTGTGTAGCTACGGATAGCGATGCAGGATCAGTCACCCACAGTGACTCATCTCCA
This sequence comes from Lissotriton vulgaris, assembly GCF_964263255.1. NCBI lineage: Eukaryota > Metazoa > Chordata > Amphibia > Caudata > Salamandridae > Lissotriton > Lissotriton vulgaris. The sequence continues at coordinate 10,357,974 of NC_141700.1, read as the reverse complement.
GTCCACTAAGTTAAAGAGGGTCGCTTCCAGTCCGCCTCTCTGATGGATGAAAGGGGATAGGCACACGCTGCCATCATGTCTCAGCGTCATTACCTCTAGGTATCTTGGTCGATATAGTGCATGGTTTTTTGCTCAGTATAAAGTTTGAAATGATAATTGGCTACTGCCATGCTGTTAGTAGCGTATCCCTAGACACATGTTTCTAGATTCCTCCGTCATCAGTTGGGAAAAGGTTAGTAGGTCGCTGGACATGCTGCCACTTAATTTTCACAGGCACAATTGCACTCAGAGGAAGCAGGCGCTCCCAAGCTCGACAATCCATGCGGCTCAAGGGAGCCTTTTAAAACGGTGACAGGGGATAGGGGCACACTGCTATCACGTCACAGCGTCATTACCTCTAGGCATCTTGGTCGATGTAGTGCATTGTATTTCGCTCAGTGCAAAGCTCGAAATGATAATTGGTTCTCTGAGGGGACCTGCGTAGCGCCACGAGGGATGCTTTGGGTTAGTAGTCCACTTCCAGGGGGTCGCCGCCTCTCTGAGGGGACCTGCTTTTAGCCATGAGGGATGCTGCGGTGAGTGGTCCACAAACTTCCAGGGGGTTGACTCGAGACCGCCTCTCTTAGGGGGCCTGCCTGTAGCCTCAAGGAATGCGGCGGGTGAGTGGTCCACTAACTTCCAGGGCGTCGCTTCCAGTTGGCCTCTCCAAGGAGACGTGCCTGGGCCCATGAGGGATGCTTCAGTTGAGTGATCCTTTCCCAGGGGGTCACTCACCTCCTGTTCACCTCTCCGAGGGGACCTGTGTGTAGCCACAAGGGATGCTGCACGTGTGTGGTCCACTTCCAGGGGTCCCCTGTAGTCCACCTCTCCGGGGGGACCTGTGGGTAGCCACAAGGGTTGCTGCCGGTGAGTGGTCCACTAACTTCCAATGAGCCGTCTCCAGCCCTCCTCCCTGATGGGACTTGCATGTAGCCACAGGGGATGCTGCGGGTGAGTGGTTCCCTAACTTCCAGGGGTTTCCCCCAGTCCACCTCTCCGATGGGGACCCGAGTGTCGCCACAAGAGGTGCTGTGGGTGCTGTGGGTGAATGGTCCACTTCCAGGGGTTTGCCCCCAGTGCACCACTCTGAGGGCATCTGAGTGTTGCCACAAAAGGTGCTGTGGGTGAATGGTTCACTTCCAAGGGGTCGCCTCCAGTCCACCTCTCTGGGGGGTCCTGAGTGTCGCTGCAAGGGATGCTGAGGGTGAGTGGTCCACTTCCAGAGGGTCACCTGATGTCTGCCTATCCTATGGGACCTACGTGTACCCACAAGGGATGCTGCGGATGAGTGATCTACTAACTTCCAGGGGATCACCTCCAGTCCGCCTCTCCAAGGGGACTTGCGTGTAGCTACGAGGCATGCTGCGAGGGTGAGTGGTCGACTTCTAGGGGGTCACCTCCCTCCACCTCCTAGAGGGGACCTGCGTGTAGCCCAGGGGATGCTTCAGGTGAGTGCTCCACTTCCAGGGGCTCGCCTCCAGTTTACCTCTCCGAAGGGACCTGCGTGTAGTCCCGAGTGATGCTTTGGGTGAGTGGTCCAGTTCCACGGAGTCGCCTCTAGTCAGCCTGTGGCCTCGAGGTATGCTGTGGGTGAGTGGTCCACTTCCAGGGGGTCGCCTTCAGTCCGCCTCTCCAAGGGGACCTGCGTGAAGTTACGAAGATGCTGGGGGTGAGTGGTCCACTAACTTCGAGAGGGTCGCCTTCAGGCTACCTCTCCGAGGTGACCTGCGTGTAGTCCTGAGGGATGCTGGGGGTTAGTAGTCCACTCCTACAGGGTCACCTTCAGTCTGTCTCTCTTAGGGACCTGCGTGTAGCCATTAGGGATGCTGGGGCTAAGTGGTTCACTTACAGGGGGTCGCCTCCAGTCCGCCTCTCCAAGGGGACCTGCGTGTAGCCCAGAGGGATGCCGGGGTGAGTGGTCCACTCCCAGGAGCTCACCTTCAGTCTGCTTCTCCTGCGTGTAGCCCGGGGGATGCTTCAGGTGAGTGCTCCACTTCCAGAGAGTTGCCTGCAGTCCGCCTCTCCAAGGGGACCTGCGTGTAGCCCAGAGGGATGCCGGGGTGAGTGGTCCACTCCCAGGAGCTCACCTTCAGTCTGCCTCTCCTGCGTGTAGCCCGGGGGATGCTTCAGGTGAGTGCTCCACTTCCAGAGAGTTGCCTCCAGTCTGCCTCTCCGAGGGGACCTGCGTGTAGCCCAGAGGGATGCCGGGGTGAGTGGTCCACTCCTAGGAGCTCACCTTCAGTCTGCCTCTCCTGCGTGTAGCCCGGGGGATGCTTCAGGTGAGTGCTCCACTTCCAGAGAGTTGCCTCCAGTCTGCCTCTCCGAGGGGACCTGCGTGTAGCCCAGAGGGATGCCGGGGTGAGTGGTCCACTCCCAGGAGCTCACCTTCAGTCTGCCTCTCCTGCGTGTAGCCCGGGGGATGCTTCAGGTGAGTGCTCCACTTCCAGAGAGTTGCCTCCAGTCTGCCTCTCCGAGGGGACCTGCGTGTAGCCCAGAGGGATGCCGGGGTGAGTGGTCCACTCCCAGGAGCTCACCTTCAGTCTGCCTCTCCTGCGTGTAGCCCGGGGGATGCTTCAGGTGAGTGCTCCACTTCCAGAGAGTTGCCTCCAGTCTGCCTCTCCAAGGGGACCTGCGTGTAGCCCAGAGGGATGCCGGGGTGAGTGGTCCACTCCCAGGAGCTCACCTTCAGTCTGCCTCTCCTGCGTGTAGCCCGGGGGATGCTTCAGGGGAGTGCTCCACTTCCAGAGAGTTGCTTGCAGTCCGCCTCTCCGAGGGGACCTGCGTGTAGCCCTGAGGGATGCCGGGGTGAGTGGTCCACTCCCAGGAGCTCACCTTCAGTCTGCCTCTCCTGCGTGTAGCCCGGGGGATGCTTCAGGTGAGTGCTCCACTTCCAGAGAGTTGCCTCCAGTCCGCCTCTCCAAGGGGACCTGCGTGTAACCCAGAGGGATGCCGGGGTGAGTGGTCCACTCCCAGGAGCTCACCTTCAGTCTGCCTCTCCTGCGTGTAGCCCGGGGGATGCTTCAGGTGAGTGCTCCACTTCCAGAGAGTTGCCTCCAGTCTGCCTCTCCGAGGGGACCTGCGTGTAGCCCAGAGGGATGCCGGGGTGAGTGGTCCACTCCCAGGAGCTCACCTTCAGTCTGCCTCTCCTGCGTGTAGCCCGGGGGATGCTTCAGGTGAGTGCTCCACTTCCAGAGAGTTGCCTCCAGTCTGCCTCTCCGAGGGGACATGCGTGTAGCCCAGAGGGATGCCGGGGTGAGTGGTCCACTCCCAGGAGCTCACCTTCAGTCTGCCTCTCCTGCGTGTAGCCCGGGGGATGCTTCAGGTGAGTGCTCCACTTCCAGAGAGTTGCCTGCAGTCCGCCTCTCCAAGGGGACCTGCGTGTAGCCCAGAGGGATGCCGGGGTGAGTGGTCCACTCCCAGGAGCTCACCTTCAGTCTGCCTCTCCTGCGTGTAGCCCGGGGGATGCTTCAGGTGAGTGCTCCACTTCCAGAGAGTTGCCTGCAGTCCGCCTCTCCAAGGGGACCTGCGTGTAGCCCAGAGGGATGCCGGGGTGAGTGGTCCACTCCCAGGAGCTCACCTTCAGTCTGCCTCTCCTGCGTGTAGCCCGGGGGATGCTTCAGGTGAGTGCTCCACTTCCAGAGAGTTGCCTCCAGTCTGCCTCTCCAAGGGGACCTGCGTGTAGCCCAGAGGGATGCCGGGGTGAGTGGTCCACTCCCAGGAGCTCACCTTCAGTCTGCCTCTCCTGCGTGTAGCCCGGGGGATGCTTCAGGTGAGTGCTCCACTTCCAGAGAGTTGCTTGCAGTCCGCCTCTCCGAGGGGACCTGCGTGTAGCCCTGAGGGATGCCGGGGTGAGTGGTCCACTCCCAGGAGCTCACCTTCAGTCTGCCTCTCCTGCGTGTAGCCCGGGGGATGCTTCAGGTGAGTGCTCCACTTCCAGAGAGTTGCCTCCAGTCCGCCTCTCCAAGGGGACCTGCGTGTAGCCCAGAGGGATGCCGGGGTGAGTGGTCCACTCCCAGGAGCTCACCTTCAGTCTGCCTCTCCTGCGTGTAGCCCGGGGGATGCTTCAGGTGAGTGCTCCACTTCCAGAGAGTTGCCTCCAGTCTGCCTCTCCAAGGGGACCTGCGTGTAGCCCAGAGGGATGCCGGGGTGAGTGGTCCACTCCCAGGAGCTCACCTTCAGTCTGCCTCTCCTGCGTGTAGCCCGGGGGATGCTTCAGGTGAGTGCTCCACTTCCAGAGAGTTGCCTGCAGTCCGCCTCTCCAAGGGGACCTGCGTGTAGCCCAGAGGGATGCCGGGGTGAGTGGTCCACTCCCAGGAGCTCACCTTCAGTCTGCCTCTCCTGCGTGTAGCCCGGGGGATGCTTCAGGTGAGTGCTCCACTTCCAGAGAGTTGCCTGCAGTCCGCCTCTCCAAGGGGACCTGCGTGTAGCCCAGAGGGATGCCGGGGTGAGTGGTCCACTCCCAGGAGCTCACCTTCAGTCTGCCTCTCCTGCGTGTAGCCCGGGGGATGCTTCAGGTGAGTGCTCCACTTCCAGAGAGTTGCCTCCAGTCCGCCTCTCCAAGGGGACCTGCGTGTAGCCCAGAGGGATGCCGGGGTGAGTGGTCCACTCCCAGGAGCTCACCTTCAGTCTGCCTCTCCTGCGTGTAGCCCGGGGGATGCTTCAGGTGAGTGCTCCACTTCCAGAGAGTTGCCTGCAGTCCGCCTCTCCAAGGGGACCTGCGTGTAGCCCAGAGGGATGCCGGGGTGAGTGGTCCACTCCCAGGAGCTCACCTTCAGTCTGCCTCTCCTGCGTGTAGCCCGGGGGATGCTTCAGGTGAGTGCTCCACTTCCAGAGAGTTGCCTGCAGTCCGCCTCTCCAAGGGGACCTGCGTGTAGCCCAGAGGGATGCCGGGGTGAGTGGTCCACTCCCAGGAGCTCACCTTCAGTCTGCCTCTCCTGCGTGTAGCCCGGGGGATGCTTCAGGTGAGTGCTCCACTTCCAGAGAGTTGCCTCCAGTCCGCCTCTCCAAGGGGACCTGCGTGTAGCCCAGAGGGATGCCGGGGTGAGTGGTCCACTCCCAGGAGCTCACCTTCAGTCTGCCTCTCCTGCGTGTAGCCCGGGGGATGCTTCAGGTGAGTGCTCCACTTCCAGAGAGTTGCCTCCAGTCTGCCTCTCCAAGGGGACCTGCGTGTAGCCCAGAGGGATGCCGGGGTGAGTGGTCCACTCCCAGGAGCTCACCTTCAGTCTGCCTCTCCTGCGTGTAGCCCGGGGGATGCTTCAGGTGAGTGCTCCACTTCCAGAGAGTTGCCTCCAGTCTGCCTCTCCAAGGGGACCTGCGTGTAGCCCAGAGGGATGCCGGGGTGAGTGGTCCACTCCCAGGAGCTCACCTTCAGTCTGCCTCTCCTGCGTGTAGCCCGGGGGATGCTTCAGGTGAGTGCTCCACTTCCAGAGAGTTGCCTCCAGTCTGCCTCTCCGAGGGGACCTGCGTGTAGCCCAGAGGGATGCCGGGGTGAGTGGTCCACTCCCAGGAGCTCACCTTCAGTCTGCCTCTCCTGCGTGTAGCCCGGGGGATGCTTCAGGTGAGTGCTCCACTTCCAGAGAGTTGCCTCCAGTCTGCCTCTCCAAGGGGACCTGCGTGTAGCCCAGAGGGATGCCGGGGTGAGTGGTCCACTCCCAGGAGCTCACCTTCAGTCTGCCTCTCCTGCGTGTAGCCCGGGGGATGCTTCAGGTGAGTGCTCCACTTCCAGAGAGTTGCCTCCAGTCTGCCTCTCCAAGGGGACCTGCGTGTAGCCCAGAGGGATGCCGGGGTGAGTGGTCCACTCCCAGGAGCTCACCTTCAGTCTGCCTCTCCTGCGTGTAGCCCGGGGGATGCTTCAGGTGAGTGCTCCACTTCCAGAGAGTTGCCTGCAGCCCGCCTCTCCAAGGGGACCTGCGTGTAGCCCAGAGGGATGCCGGGGTGAGTGGTCCACTCCCAGGAGCTCACCTTCAGTCTGCCTCTCCTGCGTGTAGCCCGGGGGATGCTTCAGGTGAGTGCTCCACTTCCAGAGAGTTGCCTCCAGTCTGCCTCTCCGAGGGGACCTGCGTGTAGCCCAGAGGGATGCCGGGGTGAGTGGTCCACTCCCAGGAGCTCACCTTCAGTCTGCCTCTCCTGCGTGTAGCCCGGGGGATGCTTCAAATGAGTGCTCCACTTCCAGAGAGTTGCTTGCAGTCCGCCTCTCCGAGGGGACCTGCGTGTAGCCCTGAGGGATACTGGGGGTGAGTGGTCCACTTCCAGGGGGTCGCCTCCATCCACCTCCTATAGGGGACCTGCATGTAGCCACAAGTAATGAGGCGGGTGAGTGGTCAACTTCCAGGGAGTCACCCCCAATCCCCCTCTCCGAGGGGACCTGCGTGTAGCCACAAGGGATGCTGCAGGTGAGAGGTCCACTTCCAGGGGGTAAGCTCTAGTCCAGCTCTCTGAGGGGACCTGTGTGTCCCCACGAGGAATGCTGCTGTGAGTGTCCACTTCTAGGGGTCGCCTCCAGTCAGCCTCACCGAGGGGACCTGCGTTTAGCCACGAGAGATGCTGTAGGAGAGTGGTCCACTTCCAGGGTGTCACCTCCATCCACCTCCTGGAGGGGGCCTGCGTATAGCCCTTGGGATGCTTCAGGAGAGTGCTGCTCCACTTCATGGAGATCTCCTCCATCCCACCTCTCCAAGGCAACCTGCATGTAGCCACAAGAGATGCTGTGGGTGAGTTATTCACTAACTTCCAGGAGATATCCTCAAGTCCACCTCTCCTAAGGAACCTGTGTGTAGCTACGAGGGATTCTGAGGGTGAGTGCTCCACTTCCAGGGGGTCGCCTCCAGTCTGCCCTTCCGGAGGATGCTGCGGGTGAGTGGTTCACTAACTTCCAGTGGGGTCGCCACCAGTCTACCTCTCTGAAGGGACATGCATGTAACCCAGAGGGATGCTTTGTGTGAGTTGTCCACATCCAGGGGGTGGCCTTTAGTCAGCCTCTCTGACAGGGCCTGCGTTTTGCCATGAGGGATGCTTCCAGTGAGTGGTCCACTTCCAGGGGGGTCGCCTCCAATCTGCCTCTCTGAAGGGACCTGCGTGTATTCCCGAGTGATGCTTTGGATGAGTGGTCCAGTTCCACGGGGTCGCCTCTAGTTGGCCTGTGGCCTCGAGGTATGCTGCGGGTGAGTGGTCAACTTCCAGGGGTTCGCCTCCATCCACCTCCTAGAGGGGACCTGCGTGTAGCCACAAGGGATGCTTCAGGTGAGAGGTCCACTTCCAGGGGTCGCCTTCAGTCCGTCTCTCCTAGCGGACCTGCGTGAAATTATGAAGATGCTGGGGGTGAGTGGTCCACTAACTTCCAAGGGAGTCGCCTCCATTCACCTCACCGAGGGAACCTGTGTGTAGCCACGAGGGATGATTTGTGTGAGTGGTCCACTTCCAGAGGGTCGCCTCCAGTTGGCCTCTTCGAGGGGACCTGCGTGTCCCCAAGAGGGTTGCTGTGGGTGAGTGGTCCACTTCCAGGGGGTTGCCTCCATCCACCTCCTAGAGGGGACCTGCGTGTAGCCCAGGGGATGCTTCAGGTGAGTGCTCCACTTCCACAGGGTTGGGCCCAGTCCACCTCTCCCGAGGGGACCTGCATATAGGCGCGAGGGATGCTGCGGGTGAGTGGTTCACTAACTCCCAGCCTCACTATTATTGCACCCATTGGCTTCTCCTAAGCTGTTATACTGCAGCTGAGAAGTTGTCACTTATGCTGTTCAGAGTTTGAAGCCAGCAGGAACTCCTTGGATCAGAGTTCCCATATTCATTTTAATACAGATTACTTGCTTTACTTATAGAAAAGAAAAAAGAAATGGCATTCCCGACAGGCAACAGGGTTCTGGGAGTGCTGCCCATGGTGTCCTGCATTGCCTACCTGTGGCACCCGCAAAGGGGTTCTCATTTTGTGGTGCAAAAAAGCTTATGAACAGGACCCCAGGTAAGGATAAGTGTGTGGCTGCCAGCTTGTTGGTGCACTTACCTGTGCAGGAAAACCCATCTCTGCCACTCCACTCCAAGAGTGTGGCATCTTTATCTCAATAACTGTCACTGCCTGTTTCAGATGGAAAACCAACTGAGGCTGTGGTGGCCCCACGTCCATCCGTGACACTATCATTCAGGTTTGGATTTTTTAACAACGTGCATTTGAGGACTTGTTGTTTTTGCTTTTTTTCTCACAGCTATCAGTTGGGGAATCCTTAGGTTCATGGCACAGAGGGGCACGCTGATCGCAGCACCATTATCATCACCACCTCACCGCCCCCACATCTTTAGGCCCAACATCTCAGTTCCCATACTTATTTGCATTTGGAGCATTTAGTAAACATCTGGACACCCAGCCTGCCTCTTGCCTGTGGCATCCTGTTCCTGCTTGTTCCAGCCCATCCTGTGACACCGCCACTGGGCAGGTTTTCCCACACGGGTTTTCCCACTCACTGTTCTTTATGCCAACAGGACTTACTTAAAGCACACCCCACCTCAGGCAACTCTACTGTCTCCCTCTACAGAAGAGATGCCAATTGAAGCTGCTGAGCCACACACACAAGGCTCTACACAACCAAGGACCCACCTCCATTAACCACCGCCTGAACTTACACCAACCATCAAGAAGACTACGCTCCGCCCTGCTCTCACTTGTCCATACTCCCTGCATCTACAGAAGCAGAAGTGGAGGACGCTCCATCTCCCACATCGCAGCAAAGATCTGGAACAGCCTCCCCACGCAACTCTGGACCAACTCCTCGCTTTTGGAATTCCGAATGGCCCCTAAGACCTGGCTGAGCGCATAAGCCTCCAGGGCCTGTCAGTGCCTGCATACCCTATCAGGTGATTAGCCGCACTTTATAAATCCTGATTGACCGATTGATTGATGGTATTAATCCCAGCAGAAAAAAGCAAAGGACGACACTTTACGTGGGATGAAAAAGTCGAAGTTTCTAAAATGGGGCGTGGTCCAGGAATGGTGGCCACAAATACGTGAACTACAGTCCACTGCTTTACACAGCATACAGCCTGACCTGCATCTAAGAACCTTTGTTTGTGTTTTTGGTTGCTGTTCAATATTTCAATAGACGCGTATCCTGAACACACGCTTTCCCATAGACTAGTAATTACAATTGGCAAAAATGTGACCAGTACCCTTTGTGCCCTGTAGAGACGTCTTTGATTGGATGAGCATATAGTCTGGTCACCTTTAACTCCCTTATCACTTAGCAACCGGCACTGTCAGAAAGAAGAACCGCCTTCAGCCTTAACTCTGGCACCGTCAATCATGCCCGACCATAAAACCCCACCCACACCCTGAACTCACCCAGACACCTAGGGCCCAATTCAGAAAGGTAAAATAAGACCTGAAGTCTAAGTTTACACACACGAAGTCTAAGGGCCTCATTTACAGTATTTTTCCGTAGCGTAGCACCACAAGCCTTCCTACTGCAAAAGAAAAGAGCAGGAATGTGCTGTATCGATCGTACATGGCAAACACAAGGAGATGATGGACGGAGCGCTGAAACTTTACAGACACAGAACCCCCAGTCACAGATGTGGGTTTATTTATTTATTTATAAAGCGCAACAATCATCCCATAGAGATATCACGGCGCTAGCGTAGCGGGAGGGTGGTGAATTTATTATTTATTTATTTATTTTCACATTTGTAGAGCGCTCTGTTACCCGGAGGTGTCCTGGCGCTAACGTGATTGTACCAGTGTATGTGGGTGTCTGAGAGCTTAATGAGTAAAGAGCCAGGTCTTAAGCGCTCTTCTGAAAGCCATCAGGTCCGAAGATTGTCTGAGATTGAGTGGCAGTCTGTTCCATGCCTCTGCTGCGCCGAGGGAAAAACTCCTGCCTCCCCAGCGTGCTTTCTTAACTCTGGGGACTGTTACCAGCGCCAGCTCCCCAGATCTCAGGGTTCTTGCTGGTTTATGCCAGTAGAAGAGCAGTTTCATGCACCTAGGGCCCATATCATGCAGGGCCTTGAAGACCATGCAGAGTGCTTTGAAAACTATTCTTTTGCGGACTGGCAGCCAGTGGAGTTTCACTAAATTGAGCTGGTCTGTTGAGATTGGAGGCAACAGTCCTAGGGGAATAAATGAGTTTTGAGATTCTTCCTGAGCACGGTGTAGTCCTCGATCAGCCGTAGTTCTATCAGAAGCTCGTTCCAGTGCAAAGCTGCAAGGTACGAAAAAGTGGGTCCAACTGCCCTACTCTTACCAATCCTTTTAGTCTCAGCTAACACCTGAAAGCGTGAACTTAGGCACCTGGACGGGGTGTAGAATCGAAATTTGCCTAGCTTACGTAACGGTAAGTTTCAATTCTATTAAGGACACGGAGGCGAGGATTATGCTATATCTTCCTTCGCTTTATTAACATAAAGAAACCACAGCAGCTTAGGAAAAGATATAATACGAACAAAAAATGCTTTAAACATAAAGCATTGACGTAATGTTCAACAAAAAATCAACAACAACTCCCAAGAGTCTCTTTGCGTATAATAATAGTCCATAGTCCTTTGTCTCTGTCCATCAACACTATATAACCGGACTTCCCATCATCTTCCTCCTCTTTCTTCGCGCAGATCACGCTTAAGCCTCATTGGTCCTGTTTAGCACCGTCGTTGCCTGTCAAAAAAGGAACAGCATCAGCGAGGTGGCCCAGGAAAATGCGACAACAAGGCGAGGAGCATTCAGTGAACAACACAGTACTGACAACGTAAAGGAAAACGCTTTACTTACTGCCATACGGGTGGGTAGAGACACCACTGTAGTCCGGGTGGGATAATCCTCGCCTCCGTGTCCTTAATAGAATTGAAACTTACCGTTACGTAAGCTAGGCAAATTTCGATTCTATGTCAGGACCGGAGGCTTCAGATTATGCTAGTTTAAAGCTTACTTACCACCAACTGAGCTAAATCCACCACCGGCTTAAAATAAAACCTCTTGAAGGTGGAATCCGAGGACCAGTCCGCCGCTCGCATAAGGTCCTCCAGACGAGCACCCACCGAGAATGCCTTAGAGGCCATGGCCCCCCTGGCGGAGTGTGCTCCAAAGAGAGAAGTATTGATGCCCGCTTCGTGCATGACCCACCGCACCCACCGAGCAATAGTGGGGGAGGAGACAGCTCTGTGTGGCTTCCGCAGGGCAATCAACAACTGACGCTCGCCCGGAGGGCGCAGATCCAAGGTCAGGTCCTCATATGCTTTGAGGCATTGCACGACACACAACTTAGGAGTGTCAGTAAAAGCTGGATAAGAAATGGAACGCGACGACGTCTTAGTGCGTCGGCCCACCGTAAAAGTAACCCCATCCGGGGAAAAAATGCGTGCAGAAACATCCAGCGCGCGCACGTCCGAGACGCGCCTACAAGAGACCAGACATAACAACATGGCTAATTTCGCCGAGAGCTCCTTAAGAGACAGATAAGAATTCGCTGGCCACGACAGGAACAGATTCAGAACCAAATTGACGTCCCAAAGGACGGAGTACCTGGGTTCTGGCGGCAGAGCGAGGCGAACCGCTCGCAGAAGCAGGCACACAAAAGGGTGTTCCCCTACCGGATGGCCATCGATGTTATCACGGCCCGCAGATATCGCCGACCGGATAGCATTGATCGTCCTATACGCTAAACCCTTGTCGGCCAAATGAGCCAGGAAATTCAGCACGGGAACAAGGCCGGCGACCATGGGATCCAAATCCCTTCGTAAACACCAACGCATCCACTTAAGCCAAGCGGATCTGTAACGCTTCGTCGTACTATCGGCCCATGCTTTGGAGAGCAAGTGCGCAGCTGACCCCGAAAGGCCCGGGAGCGTCCAGCGTCTCCTGAGAGCCTCCACGCCACGAGGCGGAGAGTGTTCTGCATGACGAGAGGGTGAGGTTCCTGATCCGGGCTCGTCAGGAGCAGAGGAAACAGGGGGAGTAGGATTGGAAAATCCCAAGAAAGTTCCAGAAGAACCGGAAACCATACTTGAGACCTCCACAGCGGTGTAACCAACACCAGTTCCGCACCCTGGCGGCGTATTTGAGCCGCCGTTCGCATGATCATGGAGAACGGGGGAAACGCAAACGGCTGTTCCCGACTCCAATCCTGCAAGAACGCGTCCGTGGCCTCCGCCAGAGGGTCCGGCCTCCAGCTGTAGAACCGCGGCAGCTGGTGGTCGAGACGGGACGCGAAGAGGTCCACCGAGAAGGGGCCCCAAAGGGAGTGTAGCCACCGGAAGACTCCCGGATCCAGTTTCCACTGGCTGGCATCCCTGAGATGTCGAGAGTGCCAATCCGCTACTTGATTGGATTGGCCTGGCAGATACTCCGCCGTCACCGCAATGTGACGAGACAGGCAATAATCCCAGAAGTCTTTCGCTAAGTCCGCCAAAGCGCGGGACCGAGGACCTCCCAGGTGGTTCACATTTCGGACCGCCGAAATATTGTCCATCCGTAGCAGGACACAAGCCTTGACCGAATCTTTGGTCCAACAGCGAACCGCGAAGGAGCCCGCAAGGAGCTCCAAACAATTGATATGCAATTGTTGTTCTTCTGACGACCAGGCGCCGCCGGTGGAAAAATCCCCGCACCGGGCGCCCCAGCCCGACCTGCTGGCGTCGGATTCTATGATCAAGTCTGGAGCCGACCCGAAGATCGCTCGCCCATTCCATGCCTCCATGTGAGACAGCCACCATGACATCTCCTCCTTCACTTCGTCCGTGAGGGGAACCCACTGATCGTAACACATCCCACGGCACAAGTGCTGCGCCTTCAGGCGCTGAAGAGCCCTGTAGTGCAGCGGGCCTGGGAAAATCGCCTGGATGGAGGACGATAGAAGACCCACCACCTTGGCGACATGGCGCAGTGACGTACGATCCCTCGCGATCGTCTGCCGAAGCAGGTGTCGAATCTTTGCGACCTTCCGACCCGGTAGGCTCAAGACCGCCTGTACCGAGTCCACCACGAAACCTAAAAAGGTGATCTGCTGAGTGGGAACCAAGACCGACTTGGAGCCGTTGATGACGAACCCCAGTCTCTGAAGCAGGCCGACAGCTTGACGCAGCTGTCCTGCCAGTACCTCTGGGCACTGCCCCATGAGGAGGATGTCGTCTAAGTATACTATCATACGGACCCCTTGACTTCTGAGAAACTCCACTACCGGGTGGAGGACCTTCGTGAAGCACCACGGGGCCGAAGAAAGGCCGAACGGCAGGGCGGTGAATTCGAACACCCTGCCGTCCCACAGGAATTGTAGGAAACGACGATGAGGGGGGTGGATGGGAACGACCAAGTAGGCATCCTTGAGATCCAGTCGCACCATCCAATCCCGAGGGAGGAGCACGTCCCGAAGGAGGTGGATCCCCTCCATCTTGAAGTGACGGTAGACCAACCACCCATTGAATTCCTTGAGATTGATCACAGGCCTCTTGCCCCCATCCGTCTTGTCTACCAGGAAGACGTTGCTGAGGAACCCATGTGGGTGGCGCGTTGATAGACGGATGGCTCCCTTGCGCAGCAAGTCTGAGACTTCCCCGTCTATCAATCGTGCGTCGGATTCTGAGAAAACCATCGGGCGCGGGGGCCTCACCTGAGTTGGTTGGTCGTGAAACTCTATATGGAAACCTCTGACAGTTTGCAAAACCCAAGCATCGGCAGTGAGCAATTCCCACTCCCCGTAAAAGCTTGCCAGCCGCCCCCCAATCGGAACTTGATCCAAGCAAAGTACACTTACCGGGGGCATTTCCTTGTCCGGAGTTCTTCTTGAACCCTCTGCCACCATAGCGCTGTCCCCTCGTGGGGTAAAAATTGGTGTAGTTGGCCGAGGTCTGGTACTGACCTCTTCCGGAGCCCTGTCCACGGTTGCTGGTCTGCTGACCACGGCCGATCGCGCGGCCCCTGCCGCGACCGGCCCCTCCAGAAAAACGCTGGTGGAACACCCTCTTGATGCTGGACTGGGCCTTGTCCAGCGACGTGAACGTATTCACGAACTTTCCCAGCTCGCGGATGAAAGGCTCACCGAAAAGGCCACCCTGGGCCACGGCACCTGCCTCCGACGAGGCCAGGTCCCCCAGCTTCGGATCCAGCTTGATAAGGAGCGAACGCCGCCTCTCCGTGGATAGGGCACAGTTGGCGTTGCCCAAAAAGACGATCACCCTCTGGGCCCAGTTGGAGAGCACCTCCGGTGAAATGGCGGTGCCATTCGCTCGGGCCTCCTCCGCCATATCAAGGATCTTCGTGGCGGGCCCGACCACATCCAACAGCTTGTCCTGGCAGGCCCGCCAGGACCGGTCGATCCCCTTCCTGGGGTCCTTCATGAATTTCGCCAGGAAGGTGGCCATCTTGGGGTCCAATTCTGGCGTCATGGCCACTTTCCCCTCCAGAGTAGGCCGAGGGCATTCCCCGCGCAGGCAACCCCTCGCCTCCTTCTCCAGGGGCTTGCGCAGCCTGCCCGCGACAAACTTCGCCACCGTCTCCCCCGGGGCCCAGGCCGCGGATCGGGGGTGGACGATCTCGTCCGGGTCCAGCATGCCCGACTCGTCTCGGGGCATCTCCTTTCCTGAAGGCGTCGGGAGCCAAGAACGGGTCGACTCCCCGTCGTCATCCGTGTCCGGAGAGTCGTAGATCGGGGAGGCGGGCGCCGTCGACAGGTCGCCCGAAGTGCCAGGGCCTACCAAGGGCGTCGGAGGCACCGCCGTCGCCTTGGCCAGGAAGGCGTCGCGAAGACGCTCGAAAGCGCCCTTATCCACGCCATGGGCCTCCGATGAGGGCCCTTCACCCCGGGGTCTCTTCGGAGCGGGCGGCAACCCGCCGGACGTCCCCGGGAGTTCGGGGGACGGAGGCACCTGCGTCGCTGCCAGCTTCGCACACTCCTCCACGATGCGGGCCGAAAGGCGGTCCTCCATGGGCCCTACCACCTCCGTCACACAACGATAGATGGAGTTGTCCACCGCCTGGTAAAACTCGTCATCCTGCAAGTAGGGGCAGGCCTCCTCCTCGTACTCCCCTTCCATCTCGGAACCAAGGGGCAAATGCGGGGCACCCAAGAGGGCGGCAACCGAGAAAGTTCTCGAATGTGGGCAGGCCCAGCGGCTGCGATCACGTTTTGGGCCAGCTGACGTGGCAGGTGGGCTGCACCAACCCCCAAGCGCGCAGACCCTCCTCGCCGGGACCGGGTCTACGTACCCCTCAAGCGCGTTAGGCCACACACGGGTAAAGAGGTGCACAGATCTCGCCCGAAGGCGATTCACGCGGTCAAAACCGCTGTACAGACCCCAGAGGGCGTCAAAATTGTGAAAGTACAGACCCGGATCACCAGGTGTCAGAGGGGTACGCGAGGGTCGGCCCCTGCGCAAGCAGACCCCACGGCGTGGCTCCTCGCACTGCGGAGGCGCGCCGGAGGGTCGGCGAGGCGACAGGCCGCCCCCTTGCGGTCTATGTACACACCGCACACAAGTGGGAATAAAGTCGCGTAGGAACGACAGAACGTTCCCGCAACCAGGGACTCTGAAAGGGAATAAACCATGCAAGGAGTCCCCAAAGACCGCACACAAGACAATCAATCACAATAAAAGAAGACAAAATAGAAAAGCACTTATCTGGCTGCGGGAGCAGCGAAGAAAGAGGAGGAAGATGATGGGAAGTCCGGTTATATAGGGATGATGGACAGAGACAAAGGACTGTGGACTATTATTATAAGCAAAGAGACTCTTGGGAGTTGTTGTTGATTTTTTGTTGAACATTACGTCAATGCTTTATGTTTAAAGCATTTTTTGTTCGTATTATATCTTTTCCTAAGCTGCTGTGGTTTCTTTATGTTAATAAAGCGAAGGAAGATATAGCATAATCTGAAGCCTCCGGTCCTGACATAGAATTTAATTCATTTCCGCAGATTCCTGGGGCCGGTATGATGAAGTGCCCTGTGTGCATGCCCTAAGAGCTTAAATCTTGCTCTTTGACACATGGGCAGCCAGTGGAGTTGCCTCAAGCAATCTGTCGCTGAGCTGTATCTGCCCTTGTTTCACACCAGTTTGGCCACTGCATTTTGCATCACTTGCAGACGTTTGAATAGGTAGTCCGGCATGCGTCTGGCATGCCAACAAAAAGTGCATTTCCACAGTCCAGCCTTTTGGCAAGCAGGGCCTGTGTTACTGTTCTCCTGTTTTCCAGAGGGATGCAGAGGAAGAGCCTTTTTAAAAGCTTCATGTTTGGCGAAGCTTCTACCACACAAGATCTGCACGGGGTCCTGCATTGATAGGGTGTTATCAAGGATGACACCCACATTTTATGCGCACTGCTTGGGTGCTGGGGCCAAGCCCAATGAGTGGGGCCACCATGACATATCCCAGATATGGTTGACTCCGCCGAGAAGCAAGATTTCGGATTTCTCAGCGCTTTAAGCAGTGTTCTGACATCCAGCTTGCCATTTCAGTGAGGCAGTTGTTGAGTTTGGCCCTAGTGTCCTCATGCCTGTCTTCGATAGCTATTGTCAGTTGAGTGTCATCCGCATAGGAGCAAATCCCAAAGCACCATTTCGTGCCAATTTGGGTTGAATCCATCATCGTTCTTTAGCTCACTTCGCCACTTTAGTTCAGAACAAGCCATGTGCAAATCAGTCTGACCCTGTGCCTCATGGGAACAGTCCAGCCTGAACTGCCAGGTCAGGTCTGCCATGGACCAGAAACAAGCATCCTGGGTCCGGTTTTGGGGTTTCACCCCTCATCAGCCAGGCTAGTTGGAATCCAGTGGCAAAGTGAGCAAGGGACCCACGTCTGGGCATACCCTGCCACACTTAGGGCGAACAAAGCAAACACAAGGAGATGATGGACAGAGCGCTGCAACTTATCAGACACTCACCCCCAGTCACATATCAGGGTTGAATCTATCATAGTTCTTAGCTCACATCGCCACCTCAGTTCAGGCCCAGCTATATGTTAATCAGTCTTAACCCTATGCCTCATAGGAACAGTTCCACCCGAAATTCCAAGCTAGGTATTCTCTGAACAGTAAACAAGCATCCTGGGACCACATTCAGAATAACACCCCTCACCCTCCGCCATTTTGGGTGAGGAGACGGTCTAGCTGTTCAAAACTTTGCACAAGCCCAGTGAAAAGGGGCCGATGGCATGGAAGCGCAGCGGATGCATGCAGCGGGCGCACCGGCGGCATGCTGAAGACCCGCCAAAAGCAAGCTCGTCTGCGCCAGTTCGTCTCCAGACGCCAGACATGCTGTCGCCCACACAAGAGACAGACTCTTCTGTGCCCGGAATGACCTCCTAAAAATCAGGAACGCGGTGAGCAATTGTACACAGTCCTGTGGGGATGCCATTGAGGGCCCTTTCTGTTGTACTCAGTGTGGCTTCAGTGCTGCACTATCCCCGTCTCCACGCTGCCATCCAGCGTCCCAGTAAGCCTATTAACATTCTCAATTTGAACTGTCGCTCCTTAGCCAAACATCATGCGGATGTCCATGACTTATTAGAGGACACCTCCCCCGACGCCCTCTTCTTTACCGGTATGGCACTCTGATGCCATGACAGCCGAGCCAGGCGTTTGCGCTTCCCTTTGGCTACTGCATCCTTACTTTGAACAGGGAGTCCAGAGGCAGGGGAATCGCGGTTATTTTTAAATCTTGCTATCCCTGTACCTTTGTAAAACAGGTCGTAACCGGTTGCGAATGCGCACACTTTGAGATTGCCCTGAGCCCCAACTACACAATGTCATGGCTCCTTGCATATCGGCGCCCTGGGCCATCCACAGACTTTAGGAGCGCCCTCACGGAGGCGGTCAGCGTATTAGCGGTCAACGCGGCTAACTTTACCGTCACTGGGGATTTGAACCTCCATTTGGATATACACGAAGACACAGACATGGCTAACTTTGTAGCTGATCTTGCGGCTTGCCAGCTTGTGCAACTGGTATTGGGTCCAACGCACATTGCCGGCAACCTTTTAGACCCAGTCTTCATGACCATACCCTCACTTACAGTGCACATGCCCATCCCCATGGGATGGTCAGACCATTATCTTGTCCCTATGTCACTCCAGGGTATAAACCCGGCACGGATTGAGGATCGTTCGACCTCGCTCAAACGCCCATGGCACAAATTGTACTGGGAACAACTCGATGCATGCCTTGCAGCCACCTGCCCTAGTCTTCCCGTTGACACCAACGAGGCTTATAGGGTGTTCTCCGATTGGATCAGACATCCGTTAGACAGCTTAATTCTGGAGAAATTGTCCACTAATCGCGAATCCAAAACTAGACCATGGTACAAAGGCGATTTGGCAGATATGCACAAAAACTGTATACGACTGGAGTGTATATGGAGACGGGATTTCGATCCCACCACGAAGGACATCTACCGGACGGCGATTAAGAAATACCACAGGGCCATTCAATTGGCCCGAGTGGCCTTTTTAGCCAATCAAATCCTTGAAAGTGATAACCCTGTAAAAAGCGTGTTCTCATTACTCTCTAGCCTTCAATCCCAGCAGACTGCCGCTGGTCCAACCATTAAGTCTCATGAGCAGTGTGAGTACCTGGCCACCTGCTTTGTTAGAAAGGTGGATAACATCTACAGGTCCTTTCCAATGACCCACAGTAACAAACAAGTGGCACAGGGTCCTCAAAAGGCAAACACCTTGGATACTTTCCCACCTATCCCGGCCGACCAGCTGCGAACACTGTGCAACAAAGTCAAGTCTGGTTCCCCAGCAGACCCGCTCAGACCTGACCAATTCTGGAAAATGCTTCCTACAATTTTACCCTCAATGGGCCAAGTGATAAACGGGTCACTTGCCACAGCCACCGTGCCCAGGGCATGGAAACAGGCCAAGGTGATACCCTTGCTAAAAAAAACCTTCTCTCCACCCTGCCAAGCCAGAGAACTATCGTCCTATTTCCTTGCTCCTCTGGGTAGCTAAGATCACTGAGGCCTATGTCAACTTCCTCCTGTTGGACTTTCTGACCAGAAATAACATGCTAGACCCCTCCCAGAATGGCTCCCGACCAGGTCACAGCACAGAGTCTGCCCTCCTGGCTGTGACAGAACATCTCTGGTCCGCTCTTGACGCCGGCCAAACATCGGTGTTGATCTTGTTGGATCTGAGCGCCGCGTTTGACACTGTGTCCCATGCCATACTGCTGCACCACCTGGAGGAGTCCGGTATCACCGGGCCGGCATTGGAGTGGCTCACCTCCTTCCTCCATGAGAGGTCGTTTGTGGTGACAGTCCCCCCGTA
The DNA here is from genome assembly GCF_964263255.1 of Lissotriton vulgaris. Taxonomy (NCBI): domain Eukaryota; kingdom Metazoa; phylum Chordata; class Amphibia; order Caudata; family Salamandridae; genus Lissotriton; species Lissotriton vulgaris. The sequence continues at coordinate 10,338,699 of NC_141700.1, read as the reverse complement.
TACCTCATCAAACAAGGGGAGCCACAGAGTTCCTCCCTCAGTCCACCGCTATTCAATCTCTACTTCCAACCCCTAGCCGTAGTAGCTAAGAGCAGAGGACTGACCATGGTCTCCTACAACGACGATACCCAGTTGGTGGTGGTGCTCTCGAATAACACCGAGCGGGACGCCCTTAGGTTTCAGGGCAACCTAGCGGCAGTCCCCGAGTAGATGACCACCAACTGTCTCCAACTGAATGCCAGTAAGTCAGAGGTACTGCTGGTGGGGAAGGACCATGGTCAGTGGAGTGAACGCTGGTTGCCCGCAAGCCTTGGTTGTGCCCCCCTCCCAAGGTGGCTGTGAAAAATCTGGGGGTGTGGCTTGACTCATCTCTCAACTTCCGAGTCCAAACCAAAAAAGTGTCCGGCACCAGCTTCGGACTCCTTCGGGGGCTTCAGCCTCTATTGTTTTCTTTTTTACGCCCCCACACACCAGATCATCATTCAGGCGTCTGTATTATCAAGACTAGACTATCTTCCTCGCTGTATCTAGGGTCCAATAAGGCTAAAATCCTTAGGCTACAAAGGGCACAGAACGTGGTAGCAAGAACCCTTCTAGGTCTGCGCAGGTCCTGCCCAGTGTCTAACGCCATCCGGCGCCTTCATTGGCTGCCTGTGGCCAGGCGAATTGAATTTAAGGCTCTTTGCATTGCCTTTAACGTCTTGAAACTGTCCACCCCTAACATTTTGGTAAACCTCCTTTTGCCAGATGTTCCCTCATGCCATCTCCGCTCACAGGGTCAACACCTGGTATTGGTTCCCTGAACACAGAGAGTCCACGCTGGAGGCCGCTCCTTTGCAGTAGAGTGGCCCTCCTCTGGAATACACTCCCAGTCTACATTCGGGGCCTTAACAACTATTTAGAATTCAGGAAGGCCAATAAAACTCAAGTTTTTCCTGCAGCATAGTCCTACCTTCAGGTCCACCTGTTTGTGTCAGTTGCTTAGCTGTCAGCGCCGGGACGCCCCTTATCTGGGGCAGCTGTTTGCACTATACAAGTTATGATACCATAACATCAGGCAGGCTAACTTGAATCCAGAGGCAAAGTGAGCACTGTAGTGTGGGCATACCCTTATCACCTAGGCTGATTATAGCAACATAAAAAGATAACGGGTAGAATGATGAACATTCTCATAAATTCACCCCATCACAGATCTGGGTTAAATCTATCATTTTGTGCTCACTATGCCACCCTAGTTTGGGCCCAGCCATATGCAAAGTAACTTGATCCTGCTACCAATGGGGAAAATCCTGCCCAAACAGCCAGGCCAGTTCCTCCGTGGTGGACAGAAATCAAGCATTCTGGTACCACTATCAGGGTATCATACCTCACAAGCCAGGCTAGCTTGAATCCAGTGGCATAGTGCGCAGAAGACCCACAGAAGGGCATTCTCTTCCCACTTCGGGCGAAAATAACAACACAAAAAGATGATGAACAGAACACTGAACGTTTCAATCATTCACCTCCAGTCACAGATCTGGTTTAAATCCATAGGGCCTTATTTATGAAGGTCTTGCGCCGCCGGTGCGTCACTTTTAAAATAGGAAAAAGTGACGTATCAGTGGCGCAAAGCCTTCATAAATGATGCCCATAGTGTTTTTGCATGTAGTGTCACCCTTGTTTGGGCCCAACTATATACAAACCCATTTAGACCCTGCTTCCCATGGGAACATTATCCAGTATTATGGGTATCTTTCATAGATTCACATGCCTGAATCATTCCCCACCCCGACGACGGGGAATGATTCAGGCATGTGAATCTATGAAAGATACCAATACTGGATAACTGCAGTTACAGGTAAGTAACACATTTCGTCCAGCCTGAACTTCCAGGCCAGGTCCTTTCTGCACCTAATAACAAGCATTCTGGGATCACTTTTGGGGTATCGCCCATCAGCAGCCAGGCTAGTTGGAATCCAGTGGCCTAGTAAACATGGAGACCTACATCTGGACATACCCTTCCCACTATGGGCGACTATAGTAACACAAAAAGATAACAGACGGAAGACTGAACATTGCAAATATTTACTTTCAATCACAGATATGAATGAAATCGTTCATTGTTTTGCACACCATCCACCCCAATTTGGACAGTACCATATACAAATCAATCTTCATTCACTTTCCCTTAGAAACATTCCTGTCCAAACAACGAGGCAAAGTTCTCCCTGGACTGAAAACGAACAACCAAGGAACTATTTCAGAGTATCAACGAAACTAACTTGACACCAGTGGCATAGCGAGCCCTGGACACACGTATAGGCATACCCCTCCCACTTAGGGTGACTAGAGCAACACAAGAAAATGACGGGCAGAACGCTGAACATTCTCAAAAATTCACCCTGTCATAGATCTGGATAAATCGCTTTTTTGCTCACTACGCCACCCTAGTTTGGGTCTAGCAATATGCAACTTGATTTGACCCTGCTACCCATGGGAAAGTCCTGCGCAAACAGCCAGGCCAGGTCCACTGTGGACCAGAACGCAAGCATCCTGGTACCAGTATCAGAATATCACACCTCATCAGCCAGATAAGCTTCAATCCAGGGGCGTAGCGAGCATGAGACTCACATCTGGACATACCCTTCCCACTAAGTGTGATTGTAACAACACAAAAAGATGATGGACGGAACGCTGTCACATATTTATTCCCAGTCACAGATCTATATCAATCCCCCCATTGTTTTGCTCATCATGCACTCCCACAGTGGGCTAAGGTGTAAGCAAATCCTTCTTTGTTCTTTTCCAATGGAAGCAGTCCAACCTCAACTGCTAGGCCGTATCGGAAACAGATTTGGAATAACACCATTTATCATCCAGGCTAGCATAAATCAGAAGCATAGTGAGCACAGTACCTAAGTCTGGATATACCCTTCCCACTTAGGGTGACTACAGCAACACAAAAAGATGACGGGTGGAATGGTGAACATTCTCAAAAATTCACCCCTTCACAGATCTGGGTTAAATCTATCATTTTTCAGCTCACTCTGCCACCCTAGTGAGGGATCAGTCATATGCAAATTCACTTGAGCCTGTTATCCATGGGAGAAATTCTGCCCAAATAGCCAGGCCAGTTCCTTCGTGGTGGCTGGAAAGCAAGCATTCTGGTACCACTATCACTCAGGGTATCATTATCAGATCTCATAAGCCAGGCTAGCTTGAATCCAGTGGCATGGCGTGCAGAAGACCCACAGAAGGGCAACCATAACAACACAAAAAGATGATGAACAGAACGCTGAACGTTGTCAAACATTCACCCCCAATCACACATCTGCTTTACATCCATAGTGTTTTTGTTTACTGTGCCACCCCAGTTGGGGTACAAGTATATGCAAACCAGTTTAGACCCTGCTTCCCATGGCAACAGTCCAGCCCGAACTGTCAGGCCAGGTCCTTCCTGCGCCAAATAACGAGCATCTTGGGCCCACTTTTGGAGTATCACCCATCAGCAGCCAGGCTAGTTGGTATCCAGAGGCCTAGAGAACATGTGGTCCACATCTATAGATACCCTTCCAACTAAGGGTAAATATAGGAACACTAAAAGATGATGAGTGGAACGCTGAATATTGTCAAATATGTATCCCTAGTCACAGATTTGGGTTAATTTCATCATATTTTTTTCTCACAATTTCACACAAAAGTGAAACCAGGTATATGCAAATCACTCATGACTGTACTTCAATGGGAGTAGTAACAAAGGACAGTGAACTCTCCTCCTCTAGCAGAGTTTTGCTAACTTCGCCTGCTACTGGGAACACGGAGCTCAAGCAAAAACTCCAACTCCACCATGTAGTTGAGTTAGCTTCTATCCCCACATATTTTTGGTAAAACAACTTTACCTTTACATGCAATAAAACATATAACCAGTTCTCAAAAGTAAACTTTGAAAGAGTTCAGGCAGTGTGAGAGGTGCTGATTTTGGGGTCCCCCCTAACCTAGGGAGAGACCCAAGCAGACGCCTTGAAGAAAAAGAGCAGATCATGCTGAACGATTCGGAGGTGGTCCCATCCTCCTAGGACCACCCCAAGCAAAGTTACGGGCAAAAATACAATGCCAACCAAAGACTCCGCAAAGCATTATGGGGTGATATTCTAGAGTGCAGTTGATATTGTTTTATCAGCTCTCATGCTGAGCCGCGAGAGCTGTCTGGTGGGTCTGATGGAGGTGCCCATCCCACCGGGGACTAGGCGTGGGCGGAAAATCCGTTCCGCTCGCGGATTTTGCGGATTTTCGGGAAATCCGCAATCCGCGAGATTTGCGAATTTCCCGCAAAATCCGCAAATCCGCGAGCAGCGGATTTTGCTCGCACTGCTCGCACTGTTCGCGTGAGTTCGCGCCCCGCGAATAAGTGCAAAATTGCAGAAATACGATTTTAGCAAAACTGAAAGTAACTACTTACCAGGTTCAAAAGTTCAGGCTCATCATTAGTAGCCATTTCCTGGAGTGCTTCCTGAGGGGCCCCTCCAGAGTTCAGTTGCCAGTTGAAACTAGTATGTGACCCTGCTCTGAACCTCAGAATAGTTACACATATGCCACAAAGGTCCTGAATTACAGCTAAGGGAGACAAGCAGGAGCCAGGCTGGAAGTTAAAATCCATTAATCAGCCCCTAATTCATTATTGTCAGTTGGGGCAGGGCAGGTGTTGTAACTAATTTTGCAACAATGAAAGCACTTAGCAAGTGCAAAAGATCACTAATCAGGGCGCACTAAGGAAGCAGGTGCCAGCTAAAAAAATATTCTGTGACACATGAATCAGCCCCAAATTAATTCAGGTCACTTGAGGCAGGGAAGGTGTGCTTTGCTTTGCCGAAAATAATGTACACTGGACAACCAGAGGGTGTGGTGATGAAACAGAGGGTGGCATGGGTGGGCCAGAGGGTGGCATGAGTAGTCAGAGAGTGGCAGTGGTGACAGAGAGTGGCAGTGATGAAGAAGAGTGTCCCAAACAGGCTGGACACGTAGAAACAACAAGTTCGCGAAACTTGCGACCCGACAGGTAAGTTCGCAATTTGCGAAAGTGTACAAAACCCTCGCGAACTGGCAGAAACATGGGCGAACACAAAAAAAAAAAAAATCCGCAAATTCGCGGGAATTCGCGGATTTTGCGGATTGCGAATCCGCAAATCCGCAAAATTCGCGAACGCGAGATCCGCAAAATTCGCTCATGCTTACCGGGGACCTCAACAGTGATGCTTGGTGGAGGGCAGCTCGGGAGCCCACCCCGGCTGTCATTGCTCGCTCCCTGCCCCAGCAGCACCCATGCGTGCTGCCTCGGTCAGGAGCCGGCAACAGCGGGCAGATGGTGGCCCTCTGAGGCCGCCTCCCGATCCCCTCTGACACCAGCACGGGGGAAACACACGGGGCGGGGATGGGGTCCCGAGGAAGCAAGAAGTCCAGCAGCAAGGAGGAGGACAGCCCGACGCCAGAGCATGCCCCGAGCTGCCCTCCACCAAGGACCACTGTTGAGGTGCCCGGCGGGATGGGCACCTCCATCAGGCCCACCAGACTTAGAGGAAACCATTCCTCAAGCACAGGGGCTCTGCTCAGTGGGAGAGCCGAAACTAGAATATTCACTGCATTCTAGAATCTCGTCCCATAATGCTTTGTGGGGCCTTTGGTTGGGATTGTATTTTTGCCCATAACATTTCTTGTGGTTGTCCTAACAGGATGGGACCACCACCTTATCGTTCAGCATGATGTGCTCTTTGTTTTCAAGACATCTGCTTGGTCCTCTCCCTAGGCAGACCCTCCAGCATTTCGTGATTTTGCGATTCGCAAAATAATCACGAAATCAGCAGAGGAGCGTGATTACCGGCTGTAAGTGCCGTACAGCTGTAATACCTGCCTGCTTCGTACTGCGGCCGGCATTAGGGAATACGCAAAAAGTACAGGCTTGTCAGTGGGCCCTTCTGAAGCTATTTTTATTCAAACGACATCGCTGCCTTTAGCTAATTCTGTCATCTGACCTGCAGAAAATTAATTCGATGGTTGAAGTCAATGCTTGCAAACACAATCCTGTTCCATCCATCACAGGTCACCAGCTCCCTTTCTAGATTACAGACTTCTAAAGAGCGTTGGGGAGTCGTTTATTAGAGCGAAATAAACGCTGACTCTAGTCCTCATCTTTTGGCAGCTGCATCTTTTCACTTGCACAAAGTCAAATCAAATAAATTAGTAGGGCCAAAAACGATGAATGCTGAACAGTTATTATTCAAACACTAACTGCTCAAACACACGTGGTGCAATGCGCCATCTTTGGCCATTACCGAATTTTGCTTCCATGGCTCATTAGGATGACCATTTGTCAGAAAAACACCAGAAAATCTACGTAATTAGGCCTAATTGTGGTAGTGTAAGAACACAAACCAACCTTTATGATTTGTAGTTTTATATTTATATACGTATATGGAAGCCTTTTTGTCTGGCCGGATTGGCATGACTTGGTTGTGTTCAAGCTTCCTGCAGGTTGCAGCATTACCTCGACAACATACTTACTGTATGCACATACATTTTCATTTCTACACCACAGGAAACCACTTAAAACATATTATTGCAAAATTAACAAGCATTTGCAATGCAATAGGTCTCGCATTAGGAAAGTTTGAGCTATTGGTACTGTAAATGACAAATTTTTTATTTATGTGTTGGTTTTGAAAATAGCGAAATTAATAGCTTTGTCATTTACAATGCCAATAGTTTTAACTTTCGCAAATGTGACACCTATAGCATTTGTAATGCAATATGTGTTGTATTTACGTGACCTACATGTATTGATATTACAAATAAAAATGGCTTTTAATTTTTTTAAGAATTAATACTTAAATAAAAGTTATTGTAATTTATAATGGCAATAGCTTTTGTAAATATTTAACGATTATGTTCATTGTATTTTATTGTGACGGAAATCCAAGAACAGAAGTGAAATATTAACATCTTTTTGTGACATTTGTAATAAAGCTTGAAACATTGAGAGAACATATTTGAACCAGTTGTTGTTGAATGGTTGCACATATTGATGCTGTGGTGGCGCTCAGTGATGTTGTGGTGGTGACGAGTGATGCTGTGGCATTCAGTGATGCTGTGGTAGCGCATAGTGATGTTGTGGTGGCCCTGAGTGATGCTGTGGTGGCCCTGAGTGATGCTGTAGTGATGCGCTAGCTAGATAGAGTGAGTGCGATAGATAGAGTAAGTGCAATAGATAGATAGAGGGAGGGCGATAGATAGATAGACAGATAAAGTGAATTTATGTTGCATTGAGTAGAGTGTAAGTATGAGGTGTGCAATTATGTTGCATATAATTATGTGGCACTGAGTGGTATTTGGAGTGTATGTTCCATTACAGAGTGTGTGAGGGTGCAGAGTGTGTGAGGGTGCAGAGTGTGTGAGGGTGCAGAGTGTGTGAGGGTGCAGAGTGTGTGAGGGTGCAGAGTGTGTGAGGGTGCAGAGTGTGTGCGGGTGCAGAGTGTGTGCGGGTGCAGAGTGTGTGCGGGTGCAGTGTGTGTGCGGGTGCAGGGCGTGTGAGGGTGCGGCGTGTGAGGGTGCGGCGTGTGAGGGTGCGGCGTGTGAGGGTGCGGCGTGTGAGGGTGCGGCGTGTGAGGGTGCGGCGTGTGTGAGGGTGCGGCGTGTGTGAGGGTGCAGCGTGTGTCAGGGTGCAGCGTGTGTCAGGGTGCAGCGTGTGTCAGGGTGCAGCGTGTGTCAGGGTGCAGCGTGTGTCAGGGTGCAGCGTGTGTCAGGGTGCAGCGTGTGTCAGGGTGCAGCGTGTGTCAGGGTGCAGTGTGTGTCAGGGTGCAGTGTGTGTCAGGGTGCAGTGTGTGTCAGGGTGCAGTGTGTGTCAGGGTGCAGTGTGTGTCAGGGTGCAGTGTGTGTCAGGGTGCAGTGTGTGTCACGGTGCAATGTGTGTCAGGGTGCAATGTGTGTCAGGGTGCAGTGTGTGTGCAGGTGCAGTGTGTGTGCGGGTGCAGTGTGTGTGTTCGGGTGCAGTGTGTGTGTTCGGGTGCAGTGTGTGTGTTCGGGTGCAGTGTGTGTGTTCGGGTGCAGTGTGTGTGTTCGGGTGCGGGGTGTTCGGGTGCTGGGTGTTCGGGTGCGGGGTGTTCGGGTGCGGGGTGTGAGGGTGCGGGGTGTGAGGGTGCGGGGTGTGAGGGTGCGGTGTGTGCGGTGTGTGAGGGTGTGGCATGTGAGGGGGTAGTGTGTGTGAGGGTGCAGTGTGTGTGTATGGGTGCGTTGTGTGAGGGTGCAGTGTGTGTGGGTGCGGTGTGTGTGGGTGCGGTGTGTGTGAGGGTGCGGTGTGTGTGAGGGTGCGGTGTGTGTGGGGGGGCGGTTTGTGAGGGTGCGGTGTGTGAGGGTGCGGTGTGTGAGGGTGCAGTGTGAGGTTGCAGTGTGTGAGGTTGCAGTGTGTGAGGTTGCAGTGTGTGAGGGTGCAGTGTGTGAGGGTGCAGTGTGTGAGAGGGTGTGTGAGGGTGCAGTGTGTGTGAGGGTGTGGTGTGTGTGAGGGTGTGGTGTGTGTGAGGGTGCAGTGTGTATGAGGGTGCAGTGTGTGTGAGGGTGCAGTTTGGCTATAGACATGATCTATCAGCCATAAACAGGACCAGGCAGCTGTGCTCAGATCTTAAAGGGAGCAAACTTTCCAATGAATGAAGAAAATAACAAATAAGCTGTGTGTGAGGGCGCAGAGTGTGTGAGGGTGCAGAGTGTGTGAGGGTGCAGAGTGTGTGAGGGTGCAGAGTGTGTGAGGGCGCAGAGTGTGTGAGGGCGCAGAGTGTGTGAGGGCGCAGAGTGTGTGAGGGCGCAGAGTGTGTGAGGGCGCAGAGTGTGTGAGGGCACAGAGTGTGTGTGGGTGCGGTGTGTGTGGGTGCGGTGTGTGTGGGTGCGGTGTGTGTGGGTGCGGTGTGTGTGTGTGTGTGGGTGCGGTGTGTGTGTGGTGTGTGAGTGTGTGAGTGTTCAATGTGTGTGAGGGTGCGGTGTGTAAGGGTGCGGTATGTGAGGCTGCGGTGTGTGAAGGTGCAGTGTGTGTGTGAGGGTGCAGTTTGTGCGTGAGGGAATAGTGTGTGCGAGGGTGCGGTGTGTGAGGGTGCATGGTCTGTGAGGGTGCAGTGTGTGTAAGGTTGCGGTGTGTAAGTGTGCGGTGTGTGAGGGTGCGGTGTGTGTGAGGGTGCAGTGTGGCTACAGACATGATCTATTAGCCATAAACAGGACCAGGCAGCTGTGTTCAGATCTTAAAGGGAGTAAACTTTCTAATTAATGAAGAAAATAACAGATAAGCTGTGTGTGAGGGTGCAGAGTGTGTGAGGATGCAGAGTGTGTGTGTGTGAGGGTGCAGAGTATGTGTGTGGGTGCGGTGTGTGTGTGGGTGCGGTGTGTGTGTGGGTGCGGTGTGTGTGTGTGTGGGTACAGTGTGTGCAGTGTGGGTGTGGGTGGGTGTGGGTCAAACTCACATGTGCTTCTAAAGCAATTATGTGGCTCTAAAAATCTTTCCGCTTTGATATGGATGCAGACTGCCTTTTGTCTCATTCACTATGAGCCCACGCTGTCCTGCAAACATACTGCAAGAGTGAAACCCATCACTTACATGTTGTGAAGCTATATGAAGACATGAATGCGAACCAGCCACAGCAAGATAATCATGTACAGGGGAGAGACCGGAGTGTGAGTGCTACCGTTCAAGATATACCCAACTAAATACACAACTGTGACCAAGAAGATGCCAAGTTGCATTGCTGAACGACGCCGGTCTAAAGATGTTTCCTACATTTTTTCAATGTGGTCAGACATTGTCATTGAGCAGTTCAAGAAACAGGGGAGGGTCTCGTTTTTTTCAAGGCATAAATGCCCAGAAAATAGTTCTCTATGATTTTGGTTGGTTTTTATTATGAGGATCATGGTTCAAGCCTGATGTAACAGGAAATGCAGCCGACACGTGTTTCGTCCAAAGTGGCTGGCACACCCAGGTCTTTCTCAAAGCAAAATATCAGAAATAACAGTGTTTCAGTCTTAGTTTAGTCTTCACAGCACATGAAAATATAAAGATCTCTACGCTTGTCATAGAGCAGGAGGGGCTGGTCAACAGAGGCTCAGGTGACCCTACCTGTTGGCAGCGGGTGGTTCAGCGTTAGAGATACTAATCTTTCAGCGATTCTAATGAATCAGTTATTATTACAGTAAGTAAACACACTGTTACACAACTGCTGGGGTGAAAAACAGGTGTTGCACAGGCATGTGATTACCCTACGAGTCAGTGTTCTAATAACAGTGTTGTGCACAGTGTGAGTTTTACAGGTTCTCTTAAACATATGTACATTTTAAGTGTGATGAATCCGCACGGGGAGATTCCAAGGTACGGAATGTTACCACCCGTGCTCCGTGTTATTCCCAGGACTTCCGGTCGTGATCCATGGCAGACTAGGAGGGATGGGTTCAGAAGCTGTCTGTCTCCATGGCGCCTCAGACACAGTGCTGCGCTGGTGCCTTGAAGAAGGATGCTCTCCTTGCAGGCACTACTTAAGATCAGACCTTCTGTCCCCGTGTCTGCCAGCCCGCAACCTTGGTGACTAGCGCGAGGCCGTACGGGCAGCAAGAGATGCTACGGTGCCTGTGCCCAGTGACACTGCCCTGCCTAGCACAACATTCGCACTCGTACACGGAGGCGAGAGGGTGGGGCTAAATGCCCGCAGTGCTGCAATGAGCAAAACCGTAATTTGGACAAAGTCACAGCTCGACAGGACTCTATGTTCAGTTTAGGTCACAGGGCAGCAGAGTCCAGAAAACGTCACTAAGTCCTGAGCGTAGAGCAGTTAAGGCGACTGGCTTCTTTCAGGGCAAGGGGCCTTTCAATCGGCCTCATTATCTGAGGGAATATAAACTGGTGCCACAGCTCTCTCTATAATATCCCCACACTGGACACCGCGTCAGGGGAAGCCTGTCCTCCTCAAAGTGTGACTTAGCTCCTCAGGGTTCCCCGCTCTAGTCGGCTAATGACATCGACACTCGTTAGGCCCCCTGGAGGGTTCGTCATCTACATCTTCATGTGTAGGTAGACTTCTGATGTGCGGGGCGGGAGCATCGACTTCATCGGCGTGACGTGTACTCTAAGGTCATCTGTGACGTCGATATGGAGAGCTGTTTCGAAATGGGGTTTACCTTACCTTTGGAAACGAGCATTTGACGTCAAGGAACACTGACCCACGTATGGAAAAGTCAACGTTTTAGCAGCTGCAGTGGAAAGATAAGAGCCGCTGTTGCTGCCGGCGATATCGACAGTAATGACACGTTTTTGATGCAAAGGAAGTTAAATCGGAGAGAAAAGTTTCTTTAGAGATTGAACTCCCCTCGGAGATGCTGACTTCCACCTCGCCCTTTCTTTTTGCTGGTGGCAGCTTTGTTTTTTTCTAGATTTATACAGCGGGAACTCGACCCGGAGTTATCGGAGAGCCTACATGAGCACCAGTTACACAGGGACACATTCGGGGAGAAGCTGAGTAGACGCCGAGCTCAAACCTGGTTCAACAGCTTCGAAGTCGGCAGCTCTGGCCGTAAGGCAGCCTCTCCCCATGGCAGTCTCGGAGAAGAACCTCGCTTCACATACCAGCCAACGGGACAGGCGATAACGCCTTCAAAATGTGGGGCCTGCGACACGTGTGTCCCTCAGCCAGAAAAAAATGGGATCCTCCTATTCTGAAAGACTACCCAAAATAAAATGCCAACAAATGCAATTCCTTTTCCATTCATAGTAACTTCAAAAACATCTTTGCAACCTAGCGCACTTATACTTATTCAAAAACAGCAAGAAGTGCGACGTAAAACACAGACAACTAATGCACCCCAGAAGAGAAAAATGCATAAATAAATAAATAAATACCGCAAATCTCTGCCGGCCTGCGACCAGGAAGTCAGGCAGGCCGGCGCGACAACAGGAAGTAGGAGGGCGGGAGCCTACCCCGCCTCCCACGGAAGAGCCGCGATTGGATGGGGCCGTGTTTGGAGCACCGGAGCAGGCAGGAGCCTACCCTGCGCCCCGGTGCCGAAGGAGGGAAGAAGAGTTATGCTGCCGGGCCCTGCAGCTGAGAAGAGCCGCCGCAAGAAGAAAGCCGGTGAGTGGGTTGCTGACCAGGGGGCAGGGGGGGGGGAGAGCATATGCGCGAGTGCGGGCGGGGGCGGGCGGGCTTTGTATGTATGTGTGCGTGCGTGTGACTGTGGGGAAGGTGTGTGTGTGTGAGCGAGTGTCTGTGTGCCTGTATGTGTGTGCCTGCGTGTGCATGCGCTCGCCTGTGTGTGCGTGCGTGCATGCAGAGGGGTGGGGGCTGCCTGCCTGCGTCTGTGTGAGCAAGGGCTGAGTTACTCTGCGCATGCGCGGGAACTCTGCGCATGCGCAGGTCAGACGCTCGCTCCCGCGGTGAAAACTGCGAGGAAAAACGCTCGTGACAGATTGGTGTCCTCATTCCCAATAACACGGGCCTACGGGCCGCAAAAGGTCTGAAGCAGACACTCTCAATGCTCACGCATTGAGAGTAAGGTCTGCTCGACCTAAAAAAGCACAAGGGCAAAAACAACGTTTGAATTTCATTGAAGGTCTTTTTTTTGTTATTGCAGTTTTATATAGCGCAAACTCAACACAAAGGTATCCGAGCCCTTTACATGAGCACTTGCTGCTTTACAGAAAGACACATTGGGGCATATTATCAAGGACCTATCGCCAATTCATTGTCGCTTTAGCGCCGGAAAAGTGGTGATAGATTTATCGCCCTATTCTCAAGCTGGTACAAACTGCCGATATCTCCAGTTTTCCAGCGATAGCTGCTGCAAAAAACATCGCCACGGATAATAGTGCCAACTAACGCTAACGACATGCAGAGTAGGCGTTCCCGCGCAAAAACACACAAAAGCACCACTTCGCAATATTCTCAACGACCAGCCAGATCTGCGATGCGATCCAAAAACAGGCAATAAGGTGCGTTAGCAGCAGGGATTTAACACCTGCCTTTTACCACAACACCCACCGCCACCACCCCCAGGAACCTCACCCCCGGACCCCCTATCCCTGGTCGTTACTCACCCTGTTGCTGTTGACTCACGTCAGGTTGTGCAGGGCCTCATTTATGAAAAGTGACGCATCGCTGAGTGAAAGCAGCGATGCGTCACTTTTCACTGCGCACTCCTTGCGACACCAATGATGCGTCATATTTAATGTATGACGCATCATGTCGCAAGGACTTACAGATACGTCAGTATTTCTGACGTGTCTGTAAGCGCAAAAGTGACGCATTGCTGGAGTGTGTCACAAAAGTGACGCAACTCCAGCAATGTGTCCTTTCACGTGAGTCAAGCCCCATGTGAAAGGGCCTGCATTAGTCTTACGCCTGCTGTGAGGCAGGTGCAAGATTTTGACGCAACAGCATCCTAAAAGTGACGCAGTGAAATCTCATAGATTTCACTGCGTCACTATTACGAGGCTTTTTGCGGGGGAATGCCCCCTCTGCATACATTATACCTGGCGCAGGTATAATGTGGCGCAGGGGTTTAAAAAGTGACGCATCTACCTAGATGCGTCACTTTTTAAATATGGCGCAACAAGGCGCATATTTTACGCCGCTGGTGCGTCACAAAAAGTGACGCACCGGCGGCGCAAAACTGACGCAAGACCTCATAAATAAGGGCCTGCAGTGTCCAGTCCCCCTACTCCTGCCACCGTCTCCCCAATGATGGTCCCAGGCTGGTTCTCCGTGGGGCTTGTGGGGTTCTGGTTGTCCTCTGTACTTGCTCCAGCTACATCCATGGTGCTTCACAGTTGTTTGTGTTTTCTTTGTGGTTTTTTTTGCTGCTTTTATAGTGATTTTTCCTGCCTGACTTGTAGGACTTGCAGGCACTGCGTAGCGCAGAATTTTTTATCGCAGTTGGACCCATCGCAACTTTTTTCACGTTCGGGTTTAGATTTTTATCGCCGTCCCAGTGATTTTATTGCAGACATTTGGCGGTTTATCGGGAAACTATTGCATGTTACCACTGTGTTGTGATTACGATGTTAACACAGAGTTATTTTCCCACGATAGACAGCTTTATGAAAATGTGTGTTAACCTATTTTGGCGATGATTATCGTATGTTTTTGAGACTGTCCCCCATTCTTTTTTAGGCACGGGGAGAAATACTTCTCCCTCACCTCCTCGGCTTAGGGGGTATTAGTCTGACTTCAGCTGCTGTCAGAAGGTGGACTGCTCTGTTCAGTGACTATGGGAGTTTGACAAAGTTCAGTACCTCTGAAAGGCCCAAAGGACTGGGCAAGGGCGTAACATGGGAGGGGGCAGCTTTTAAGGGGTCCAAAACCCTTCCGATGGGCCCCATTCCTCCCAAGGCTATTGAATGCAGTATAATCTTGCACTACATGCTTGGTCACATGGAGTCACAATGTAACATTGACACAGGGCGCGGACACGTAAACCCTTGCTTTGGGGAAGATGTTGGCACTGTAAGGTGAACAGGTGAGGGATTCTTCCTTTCCCATCATAGTGGGGATGAGCGACTTGAATACTTTTCAGCTGCATGAGTAGTGCTGGGTGTCAGGGTTGCATACCACAGCTCACATTGTCGTGTTGCCTCTTACACTCATATATTTATCAGACCCTCAAGCATTTCACGATTCACGCAAAAAATTGAGAATCATCTGACTAGTGTGAAGGCCGCAATATATACAATTTTGGCTGCGAAATTTACAAAAAAGTGTCTACCGGGAGACAGCAAAACAAACAATGCCCTTTAATTGGCTGTGCGCGCACACCTCACTACGTGCCGCCATCCAATATCTGCTTCCTTCTGGCCAAGCTGTGAGAGGCGATGTTCGTATTACAAATTCCCATTTCGATTAATGAGAGAGCAAGAAGTCTCCAGCCATGAGAGCCCTCTACGGCATATTATCTATCAGAGGGAGCGCTGGAGCTCAGACATATGCATGTCGTCCATTGCATGGCCACTTGTGCTATATATGATTGTACAGAGGCAGCAAAATATGATTCGGGCCGCACAGTATACTGAGTTCAGATTTTTAGCTTTAGTGTTTTAAGTCATGCCCTTAATTACATGGGCCACGCCCCTATGAGAGACCCCCAGTGTTAGACGGACCGGGAGGGTCGGCCGAGGATAAGGGGAGAGGTCTCCGGGGAGAGCCGTCTCCGACGATCGTACAGACAAGTAACTTCCCCCCCACAGACGGACACCACACAAGGGCAAAGTTCAACGATACTTTATAGGCAATTCTTTAAGTACGATAGAATGGTACAAGGAGGTCTGGACTCAGGGGTCCCCTCGATTCTGGTCTCTGGTTAGGGAGAAGGGTAGCGGGACAGTCTTGTTACCAAAAGATGGAAATAGCTCTCAATCCTCGAGCTCGGCGTTCTAGATGATCGGGCCGCGGCGGAGCCAGCAGGTCCCGAGATGGACGAAGGAAGCGACGGTCCGCGGCGGAGCCAGCAGGTCCCGATGAAGATGGTAGTTACAAACGGTCCGCGGCCACGCCAGCAGGTCCCGACGACGATGAAGGATTACGAAGGTTACGAAGGTTGCGGCAGCGCCAGCAGGCAGGACGATGAAGCGCAAGGCAGAGCTACGGCAGCGCCAGTAGTCCGTCAAGGATGAGTTCTTCTCTGCGTCTCTCGACTCCAGGATACAACTGCCTTCCTGCTCTGGAGCTGCCCCAGTTATAGGGCTGGTGCCCTTTGATGTCCGGACCCTCGCACTTGGAGGTCGGGAGGTCCGGGATGAGGGAGTCCAGACACCCAGCAGGGGGGTGGAGCCAGCGCCCGGGGAGGCGATGGGCGAGCGGCACTTGGCGGGGGAGAGCCATCGACGCCTCTTTCTCCCATTGACTTGCCAAGTAGCCCGCTCACCTCCTGGGTGGATGGTGGTGCCGGGATGTCTGAGGCCTGGCTAGGCCCAGGGTTGAGGTCGATCGGGGGCCAGGCGGCCTCGTGGTGGAGTGTCCAAGATGGCGCCCAGGCTGGGCGCGCGGGCCAGTAGTGGGTCGGGCCCACGAGGTTGATATGTTCAGGTGCAGGGGTCCCGGAGGGGACGGAAGACGGGCAGTGGTGGTGTGTGGCACTTGTGTGACCGGGCTCGGGCCTGGTCAGGCCGAGGGGGGAGCGGCCCTTCATGTGGCCTGTCCAACATGCGTCCCCCCCAGCTGAAGGCGGGGAGAGTCACCCATCCTCTTGGGGACTCTCTTCGTCGAGGCGGAAAAACCGGGACAGGCCATCCGCGTTGGCGTGATCTGGCCCAGGCCGGTGCTCAACAGTGAAGTCCATCCCTTGTAGGGAGATGGACCAACGTAGTAGTTTCGGGTTTTCCCCCCGCATCTGCATCAGCCACTGCAGGGGTCGATGGTCGGTCTGCACCCGAAAGTGTGTGCCAAAGAGGTAGGGCCGGAGCTTTTTGAGGGCCCATACCACAGCGAAGGCCTCCCTCTCTATGGTGCTCCAGCGTTGTTCTCGGGGTAGGAGTCGCCTGCTGATGAAGGCCACTGGCTGATCAAGGCCTTCGGTGTTCACTTGAGACAGGACTGCCCCAATGCCATGGTCGGAGGCATCCGTCTGGACGACGAACTCCCGGCTGTAGTCGGGGGCCTGGAGCACAGGGGCGGAGCACATGGCGGCCTTCAATTGTTCGAAGGCTGTTTGACAATCTGAGGTCCAGTTGACTTTCTTGGGTTGATTTTTGGACGTGAGTTCTGTGAGGGGCCCCACTATGGTACCATAGTCTTTCACGAACCTTCGGTAATAGCCCGTGAGGCCCAGGAAGGCGCGTACCTCGGTCTGGGTGATGGGGGGCTGCCAGGACTGGATGGCGGCAATCTTGAGCTGCAGAGGGGCCACCAGGCCGCTTCCCACCTGGTGTCCGAGGTAGGTTACGGACCCCTGACCAATTTGGCATTTGCTGGCCTTGATCGTGAGGCCAGCCCGCTGGAGGGCCTGTAGCACCGCTCGGAGGTGGTGGAGGTGCTCGGGCCAATGGTGGCTGTATACAGCGATGTCGTCTAGGTAGGCGGCGCTGAATCCTTCGAGCCCTGCCAGGACCTGATTGACGAGCCGCTGAAATGTTGCTGGAGCATTCTTCATGCCGAAGGGCATGACCTTGAAATGGTAATGGCCATCAGGGGTGGAAAAGGCAGAACGTTCTTGGGCCCGGGGTGTGAGGCCGATCTGCCAGTAGCCCGCCGTCAGGTCGAAAATACTGAGGTAGCGGGCAGCTCCCATGCGGTCGATTAGTTCGTCTGCCCGGGGGATGGGATGTGCGTCTGTTCTGGTGACCGCATTCAAGCCCCGGTAGTCGACGCAGAACCGGAGTTCTGGTGTGGTGCCGGGAGCGGCTGCTTTGGGGACCAGCACTACAGGGCTGGCCCAGGGGCTGTCTGAGGGCTCGATGACCCCGAGCGTGAGCATCTTGGTTACTTCTTCCTGGATGCAGGCCCGTACCCGATCTGGCACGCGGTAGGCCCGGTGGCAGATAGGGGGGCTGTCCCCCGTGTCCACGTCGTGCACACACCAGGAAGTGACACCTGGGGTGAGGGAAAACAGGCTGGCGAACTGCAACAGAAGGTCTCGACACTCCTGGCGTTGTTCCCGGGTGAGGGCCTCCGAGAGTCGGACCCCATCCACGGAGCCGTCTTTCTCCCGAGTCCGTAGGAGGTCAGGGAGGGGCTCGGAGTCTTCTTCGGCCCCATTGTCTGTGGCCATCAGGAGGCTGAGTTCTGAACGCACAAAGTGGGGTTTCAGTCTATTAGCGTGGAGGACCCGGAGGGGGTTCCGGGAAGATTCCATGTCGATGAGATAGGTGGCAGGACCCTTGCGCTCGACTACTTTGAAGGGCCCCGTCCACTTGTCTTGCAGGGCGCAGGGTTCGGTGGGGGACATCACCCATACCTGTTGCCCGGGCTCAAATTCGATGGAGGAGGCATTCCGGTCATACCACTTTTTCATGTCCTCTTGACTGGCCTCTAGGTTGGCTTTTGCCAGCTCTCTGAACCGCCGGGTCTGGTTGCGGAGGGTTAGGAGGTACCTGAAGACATCTGGGGGGTTCTTTAGAGGGGGCATCTCCCAGCCTTCCTTGACTAGGCTGAGCGGCCCCCGTACTGGATGTCCATACAGCAGTTCAAACGGGCTGAAGCCGAGGGACTTCTGGGGGACCTCTCGATATGCGAAGAGGAGGCACGGCAGCAGCACATCCCACTGGCGACGGAGGGGCTCTTCCAACCCCCCAATCATCCCTTTGAGCGTACGGTTGAACCGCTCAACGAGTCCGTTTCCTTGAGGGTGATAGGGGGTCGTGAATCGGTAGGTAACCCCACACTGTTGCCAGAGGGACTTCATATATTTGGAAATAAAGTTCGTGCCTCTGTCGCTGACGACTTCTCGGGGGAAGCCCACACGGGAGAAGATTCCCATCAGAGCCCGGCCGACTACCGGGGCTGTCACAGTTCGCAGGGGAACAGCCTCGGGGTAGCGGGTGGCGTGGTCCACGAGCACCAGGATGAACCGATGGCCTTGTTTTGTACGCGGGTCCAGGGGCCCCACAATGTCTATCCCGACCCTCTCGAACGGGGTGGTGACCACGGGAAAAGGTTGCAGGGGGGCTTTTAGTTTGCGGCCGCTCTTTCCACTGGCTTGGCACGTGGGGCAAGATCGGCAATGCTGGTGTACATCGTTCCTCATTTTGGGCCAGAAGAAGTGGGTCACCAGGCGGCTGTAGGTTTTATCTTGACCCAGGTGTCCAGCCAGGGGGACATCGTGGGCCAGGTTTAGCAGAAAGTCTCTAAAACGGAGGGGCACCACTAGCACTCGGCTGGCCCCCAACTCCGCGATTCTTTGTTCACTGTACAGCAGATCATTGTCCCAGTAGATCCAATGTGTTCCGGAGGTATCCCCTGCGCTTTGGGCGAGGGCTTGTTGGCGGAGTCCCTCGAGGGAGGGACAGGTCTTCTGTTCTTGGCGAAACTGTTCTTGCGTGGGCCCCCCCTCTTGAGGCCACTGGTCGAGGTTAGCGAGGTCTGGAGGTTGAGCTGGTTCTGGGGGGACGTCACGGTCGGTGGTTTCGACTGGGGCGACCGGAGGCGGAGGCGCCGGCCATTCGGGTTCCTCGGGTCGGGGTTTGGCACGGGCGGCCATGGACCGGGTGGTGACGCACGCCCAGTCCGGGATGCCTAACATCCCCAGGTGTTCTCTTCGTTCTACGGCTGCCCACGGAGAGCTTTCAAGGTCATTCCCCAGGAGGCAGTCTACGGGGGCATCGTCTCGGACCGTTACTTTCAACATGCCGGAGACCCCTCCCCATTCGAAAGGGACGCAGGCCATCCGACACAGACTTTCCGAGTTATCGGCTGAACGGACAGGGCAGAGAATGTTTGGTAGGAACTGTTCTGGGGCCACCAGGTGACAGCGGACGGCTGTCACACTGGCCCCGGTGTCACGGAGGGCTTCGGCCCGGCGTCCATTGATGCTCACCCATTGGCTGTACTTCTGGGTGTTAGCGGGTAGGGGGACCCGCGGGACCATGTCTTTCCCCCCTAAGCAGGCTAGAGCCATGGCGGCTGGCTCCCATTCTTGATGCTCTTGCTCATATTCTTCTTGTTCCTCTGAGATCTGTTCCTCCCCCAGAGCAGCAGCGGCTACTTGGCGGGGTCTTGGGCTCTAATACTGGGGGCAGTTTGGGTCGTTTGCATAGTGGCCGACTCGTTGGCATCGATGGCACGTAACATTGGCTCGATATCCCGGTCGCGCCGGGGTGCTGCCCCGGTTGGCCGGGGGGGTGGTGCTGGTAGCGGGGGCGACCGGAGCGTTGTCTCTTCCGCGTCCTTGGCCTCCTCCTCCTCCTCGGGGACGGTGCTGACCGTTGTTGTTCCGGCTCTGTTCATAGGACCCATTTCGGCCCACTCTGGTGATTTCCCACCGGTCAGCCTCGGCTGCGAGCTGCCGGGGATCGGTCAATTTGCTGTCGAGGAGGTGCTGGCGGAGCTCAATGAAGCAATTGTTCGATAGATGCTCCCATACCATGAGATTGAAGAGTTGTTCGTAAGTTGTGACCTTGCTTCCTTTGATCCAGCCCTCGAAGGCTCGGCTAAAATAGTTTACATAGTCCACCCAAGTTGTACCCGGGATGCGGGTGCAGTCTCGGAACCTCTGACGGTACATCTCGGGTGTGAGGCCATAGCGGGTGAGGAGTGCAGCTTTCATATGGTCATAGGAGGTCATCTGGTGGTCCGGGAGCTGTAGCAGGGCGTCGCGGCCCTCATTGAGGAATCTCCCCCATAGACCGGCTCCCCAGTCGCTTCTATCGATCCGGTGGGCGGTCATAGCGATTTCGTAGGCCTTAAACCATTGCTGGATGTCGTCCTCTCGGAAGTATTCTCGAACGACATCCTTGGGGATGTGTACCTTTTTCTCTGTTGCCCCTGGGGTGTGGGGTTGCTCGGGCACCCCTACTTCTTTATTCTGCTTGCGTAAGTCGATCTCAGCTAATTTTCGCTCGTGTTCATATGCCAGTTTCTTTTCCTCGAGCTCCCTTTGTCTCTGTTTTTCCTCTCTTTCTTCTCGGAGACGCAGGTGCTCTAAGTTTATTTTTTGTTCGGCCAACTTAAGTTCAACATCCATTTTGAGCCGGGCCATTTCTAGCTCGTGTAGTCGGGTTTTTTCTCGTTCCTGGATCTCGTCTTGCGAGAGACCCGTTCTTCGCTCCTCAGGGGCCGTGGTGTTTTTTTCTATTGCTGCGATGTTTTGGTCGGGGGTTCCGGCAGCCCCGGTTTCTGCCCAAGACTCTAGGGCATGCTTGAAATCGTCTTTGGTACTTAGACCGGTGGTAGCGATACCTAGTTCGATGCAGAATTGTTTTAATTCACGATGGCTGTACTCGTCCAATTTCTCCATCTGAAATTTCTCGGTGGATCCGCTTTCTTTGTTTGACATCGTGATTTCGTCGTGGGGTGAGCTACTTTCTGTACGATTATGCAGTGATTCGGATCGCGCCGCTGGCCACCAATGTTAGACGGACCGGGAGGGTCGGCCGAGGATAAGGGGAGAGGTCTCCGGGGAGAGCCGTCTCCGACGATCGTACAGACAAGTAACTTCCCCCCCACAGACGGACACCACACAAGGGCAAAGTTCAACGATACTTTATAGGCAATTCTTTAAGTACGATAGAATGGTACAAGGAGGTCTGGACTCAGGGGTCCCCTCGATTCTGGTCTCTGGTTAGGGAGAAGGGTAGCGGGACAGTCTTGTTACCAAAAGATGGAAATAGCTCTCAATCCTCGAGCTCGGCGTTCTAGATGATCGGGCCGCGGCGGAGCCAGCAGGTCCCGAGATGGACGAAGGAAGCGACGGTCCGCGGCGGAGCCAGCAGGTCCCGATGAAGATGGTAGTTACAAACGGTCCGCGGCCACGCCAGCAGGTCCCGACGACGATGAAGGATTACGAAGGTTACGAAGGTTGCGGCAGCGCCAGCAGGCAGGACGATGAAGCGCAAGGCAGAGCTACGGCAGCGCCAGTAGTCCGTCAAGGATGAGTTCTTCTCTGCGTCTCTCGACTCCAGGATACAACTGCCTTCCTGCTCTGGAGCTGCCCCAGTTATAGGGCTGGTGCCCTTTGATGTCCGGACCCTCGCACTTGGAGGTCGGGAGGTCCGGGATGAGGGAGTCCAGACACCCAGCAGGGGGGTGGAGCCAGCGCCCGGGGAGGCGATGGGCGAGCGGCACTTGGCGGGGGAGAGCCATCGACGCCTCTTTCTCCCATTGACTTGCCAAGTAGCCCGCTCACCCCCTGGGTGGATGGTGGTGCCGGGATGTCTGAGGCCTGGCTAGGCCCAGGGTTGAGGTCGATCGGGGGCCAGGCGGCCTCGTGGTGGAGTGTCCAAGATGGCGCCCAGGCTGGGCGCGCGGGCCAGTAGTGGGTCGGGCCCACGAGGTTGATATGTTCAGGTGCAGGGGTCCCGGAGGGGACGGAAGACGGGCAGTGGTGGTGTGTGGCACTTGTGTGACCGGGCTCGGGCCTGGTCGGGCCGAGGGGGGAGCGGCCCTTCATGTGGCCTGTCCAACACCCAGTTTTTTCATCCTACTTAAAGCCCTGCACACACCTCTCTGCTGTTACTCAATTGCGGACCTCATTCCAAACCTAAGTCCTGTGCAGATGAAGACGTGCAGATTGGTAAAGAAGAACACTCGCTCTGGCCCTGAGGCGAACACTCCTCTTGGCCCACAGGTGTAGCACATTCTGCATGGGTCCAGGTGGCAGCGGTGCCTCGGCAGGGGTGCATACAAGGGTGCTACAACACCCTAGGTAGAAATAGGGCCCCTCTCATGAGGAGCAGATTGGAGCTGTGCTTCTGTAGAGCAGCAAACACTTTAAACATGCCTATTTCACAGTGGAAAACTGCTAAATCAGTTTAGATTGATTTAAGGCTGAAAAGGAATGATTTCAAGTAAAATGAAGTGCTGCAACAATGCCGCTAGATTTTAATTTTTGTGCCGCCAAATTTCCATTTTTTTGCCGCTAAATTTGCAAATCTATGCCGCAATGTCCTGGGGGGTCTGCCTTGGTTGGGGTGGGGGCAAAATCATCACCTCTCTCACTGCTTGCTATATTTCCAATTTCACTTTCTGTGAGATAACTATTAGGGGCATATTATCAACAAATAGCGATAATTATCGCTAAATGAGCTTAGCTGAGCTTAGCGCATCGCCGGATATTATCGCTGAGATAGCGTGCAATTAGCAACGTTTATCTCTAGCGATAAAATATCCGGCTATTGTGGCTCAATGCGTGAATATCGCTGGAAATCCAGTGATATTCATGCATTATCGCTAATGGGGTCTTAACCTGACTATCCACCTCCCATTGGATATACAGGTTAAGTCCTGGTCTGAGCAGGCGTTAGTTTCTAGCAATATTCGCGCTTAGCGCAATTTTTTTTATTGCTCCGCCTGCCTAGCTAGTAGGCGATAGCTGTGTTAGCGACTGCTTTCAGTCGCTAACAGTTTGGGTACCCCCACTTTGCATGTCGTTAGCGATAAATATGGCTGACATACAAAGCGGGCCCCAACCTGTAGCTATCGCCTGTAAGCTGTCACTAATTGCTGTTAGCGACAGCTTGCTAATAGGGCGATAAAAAAAAGTAGCGCAGCATCAACAATCAGACCAGCACTTTTAAACCAAATAACACACACCAAGAACCCAGTTGCGTTTCAGAACATCACCCCTCTTAAGTCAGGCTAATTCGAGCACAGAGGCATAGTGAGCACAGGTACCCAAGCCTGGGCATACTCTTCCCACCTAGGGTGACTATAGCAACACAAAAAGATGACGGGTGGAATGCTGACCATTCTCCGAAATTCACCCCCTCACAGATCTGGGTTAAATCTATTGATTGTTTTCTCACTATGACACCCTCGTTTGGCCCCGCCATATGCATATTAACTTGACCCTGCTACCCATGGGAAAAGTCCTGCCCAAACTGCCAGGCCAGGTCTTCTATGGATCAGAAAGCAGGCATCCTGGTACCAGTATTAGGGTATCATCACTCATCAGCCAGGCTAGCTTGAATCAGCAAAGTGAGCAAGAGCCCCACAGAAAGAGCATTCCATTCCCACTTAGGGCAACTATTACAACGCAAAAAGATAATAAACGGAACGCTTTCAAACATTCACCCCCAGTCACAGTTCTAGGTTAAATCCATAGTGTTGTTGCTATGGTTGCAACTATATGCAAACCAGTCTTGACCCTGCTCCCCATGGGAACAGTCCAGCCCGAACTGCCAGGCTAGATCCTTTCTGCTCCTAAAAACAAGGATCCCTGGATCTCTTTTGGGGTATCACACATCAGGAACCAGGCTGGTTGGAATTCAGTGGAGAGCGAAAACAGGACCCACATCTGGACATACCGTTCCCACTGAGGGCAACTATAGCAATACAAAAAGATGAAGGACGGAAAGTCGAACATTGTCAAATATTTATCCCCAATCATGGATCTGGGTTAAACCCAGCATTGTTTAGTTGACCATGCCATCCACACTGTCCAGCCTCAACTGGCAGGCCATCCCTGGATCGGATTGAGAATCACACCGGTTATCAGCTAGGCTAGTATAAATCAGGCATGGCGAGCACAGGACCCACCTCTGGGCACACCCTTCCCAATTAGAGTGACTACAGCAACACACAAAGATGACAGGGGGAATACTGAACATTCTCAAAAATTCATCCTGTCACAGATCTGGGTTAAATCTATCGCTTTTTTACTTCCTATGCCACCCTTGTTGGGTCCAGACATATGCAAACTCACTTGAGCATGCTATCCATGGCAAAAGTACTGTCCAAATTGCCAGGCCAGGTTCTCCCAGGACCGCAAACAAGCATCCTGGGATCGGTTTTGGGGTATTACCCCTCATCAGCCAGGTTAGCTTGAATCCAGTGGCTCAGCAAGCAAGGGACCCACGTCTGGGAATACCCTTCACACACAGGCTGTCTATAGCAAAACAAAAAGATGATAAACGAAAGGTTGAACATTGTCAAACATTCGCCGTCAGTCAAAGATCATTGTTTTTCACACCTTGCTACCCTAGTTTGGACCCAGCTATATACAAATGAACGTTGACCCTATTATCCATGGGGACAGCCAGCCTAAACTGTCAGCCCAGCTTTTCCCAAGACCGACAAATAAGCATTTTGAACAAGTTTTTGAGACATCAGCCACGCTAGCTTGAATCCAGAGGCATAACAAACATGGGGTCCTTGTCTGGGCATTCCCTTCCCACTTAGGGGGATATAGCAGCACCAAAAGATTATCGACGTAATGTTGAACATTGTCAAACGTTCGCCTACATTCACATATCCGGGTTAAATGATCACTTTTTGGCTCATATTGCCTCTCCATATGCCAATCAGTCATGACCCTGCTCCCCATGGGAACAGCCCACCCTAACTGCCAGGCAGGTCCTCCTTGGACTGGAAAACAAGCATCCTGGGAGTGGTTTCAGGGTATCACTCCCTCAATAGTGTGAAACCATTGACAAACAGCTTAGCCAAAGATATTACCCACAGCTTTAGTAACCCCACCATGACCAACAGGGTCAGGGGGCCTAGCTTATTCTTTGACAGGGAGTCAGACCACCATGCCAAGGACAAGGTAGCCATAAAGGCTAACACCCATCAAAGGCCACTGACAGCTGCCAGTGCCCAGAACCACACCTTTAGCTCTTCACTGGTAGGCGAAGGAGCTAACTTACAGGCTTCTTTGGGTTCTGGTTGCCTATCTGCTGTTTTAGCTTGAGGGATCACTACACTTTGAAGTTGTGAGAAGTTGGCGTGGCATATGCTGTCTACTAGTTATAGTGGGCACCTTGCACCCGTCCAAACAGCCCCTTAGAGATGAAAGGTTAAAGACAACTTTTATTGAAATCTATCCTATTGGTAGCTGTGGAGAGCAGCCTTCAGGCTAAGTCTTGAAGGAATGTAAAGCAGCTTGTTTTACCAGTCTATAATCTTGTGAATGACCAAATGAAAGGAGAACCACACCTGGTATATATATAAAATGTATGTATTTATTCTAAACACACCCCTCTAGTCTCTTTATGAGGCTAAAGGCAAAAATACATATGTTACACTTAATATCACACAGTAAATTAGCACACTATACGTTGAGCCCTAGGGGCGTACCAAACCATATATTAAGAAAGTGGTATAAGAACCACGACTTGACTAGACACAAGGCCTAGAGCCTGTAGAATCGCTTGGTCCACAAGGAACCACCCAAGGTAGTGACACAGGGGACCCACGGTGGACACGTGCAGTGTGAGAAGACAGCCGCGAGACGCTGTTAGCTTCTATGGGGAAAGGTGCGGTTCGAAATTTAAAGATTAAGGACACTTAGGAGAGGACTTTGAGCAAACCCCTTTAGACTTAAGGGGTTCTAGGGCCAACACCCCCTACTCGAGTTACCTCACCCAGGGAAGCCGGGTGCATATGTGTCTTTTGGTGTCGGGAATCGTCGTTGATTTCAATGGCGATCTCCAGCAAAGTGCTGCTGCCGTCGAAGTGGAAAGTGTCCGGTGTGATCCAAGCCTGTATCGAAGATGAGAAGAACCTGAAAGCAGAGGGGACAGAGTCTGGGTCACTTGCCAGGGGCACGATAGTCGAATGCCCACCGATGTCGGGTGATTTCAGGTTGAAGAGGTGAAGCTTGATTCTGCAGCCATGCGGACCAGGAGGCGTCGGCGTTGACCAAGATCTGGATTCGAGCTGTCCCACGAAGGATGTTGAGTGCTGCGGCGTCGGTGACCGGATTGGACCCAACAAGCCTTGGCAACAGCAACCCAAACGGAAAGTGAAGGGAGGCTTCGGTGCGGCCAGCAAGGTCCGAAGGACTCACCAAGTGGTGGAGAGTCAGGGCCCTGTCTGGAGCAACCAGAGAAACCCAATGAAAGTTAAAGTTGCCTTCTCAGGGACCCACCAGTCAACGGACCAGGGATTGTGAAGGTACCTCGAGCGAAAACACAATGGGCCGGCTCACGGAACACTCGTGGAGTGTAAGCCAGTAATATTTGGTGGAAAAGGAACTCATTTTCACCAGTGTCCAGCACATGTAGTTAAAATGGCTTCCTTGATCACTTGTACTGGCAGCAATCGAACTGACCAGCACAGGGGCATCTCTGCTCACGCAGATATGTCAACACATGCAGTGTGGTGCGCACTGCCTTAGGGCTGTAAGGCCTGCTGTAGGGTGACTTACCTAGACTGTATGCAGTGTCTGTGGGCATAGTACACAGGGATTTATTTGAGTTATTTATGTATTTAAAGAGTGCTATATAGCGCTGGCAAGACCCCGCGGTATCTCAGAGCGCTTTACAGCATTGTAGGGCAATACCAATCATTCACAATACAATATGATTTTAGTGTTGAGAGTCCAATCATTATCAATTAATAACCATACAGAACAATTATAGTGACAAATGTCAAATCATTGTAAAAGACCATGGGAGACATATGCATATAACGTGGTAATTTCCCAGTGTGCATTAGGAGTTAATTCTCTCAGGGTTAAGGTGCTGATTTAGGAGGCATTATTTTAATTGTCCCGTGAAGCTCATGAAAGACGGGTTAGCTCTGATATGTCCTGGGAGGGAGTCCCAGATTTTTGGTGCATTGCCTGAGAAAGAGCGAGAAAGGGCTTTTTGTTTATGTTTTTTAGGTAGGATGAGAAGAAGTGTGTTGGAGCTTCATAGATTTCTCGTTGGCCTGCTTTTGTGAGTTTAGATGTGAAATAGTCTGATTTACCAATGTGTAAAGCTTTGTGGGTGAGACAAGCAGTTTTGATGCAGCAGCGTGCTTTGATTGGTAGCCACTTTAGATATTTCAGTGAGGGGGAGATGTGATCCTATGTCTATGCTCCAGTGAACATCCTTGCTGGTGCGTTTAGAGTGGCTCTCAGGTGGGCTAAGTATTTATTTTAATTTTATTTATAAATGCTTTTGGTGCTCCTGTGAGGGTGGCATTCCGTAGTATACTCTGGATAGGGCCAGTGCTTGCATGGCGATTTCTTATGTCATTTGGTGGGAGGAAGGGCTTAATTATTCTGAGGAGTCTTAGGTTTTAGAAGGCTCCCTTCTCTGTAGACCTTATGTGTATGCTCATGTTTGAACTTGCGTCCAAGGTGCTTCCCAGACATTCGGCGGAGTCAACCAGAGTCAGCTTGCAGTTCAGAGCATCCTGGTAATTTTGCCATTTTTAGGTCGGTGGTGATTGGCTGTGGTTGAACAGAACAAGAATTTCCGTCTTTTCTTGGTTGAGTTTGAGGTGGTTGTATGATAGCTAACTTTAAACTTTTACGAGCGTGGCATTAAGCCGGGGCATGTCTTTCAAAGAGGATATTTCCAAGTAAAGCTGGGCATTGTCTGTATAAAGGTGGTAGGCAATGTTTGCGTGTCTGAGTATTGTGGTGAGGGGTTCCATGTAGATATTGAAGAGTGTCCTCGGGTGATGGCAAAAATATCGGACGCTGAGTTGTTTATTTTTATTAAGTGGAAGTGCCTGTGCAGAAATGAGGTGAACCATTGCTAAACGTGCTGTGGGTTCTGATTAGTTGTAGGGAGTCCAGAAGTAGCTTATGGTCGACTGTGTCGAAGGCTGTTGATAGATCTAGGAGGATGTGTTCTTCTTGAATAAACTTGTGTCCAATCTGCATTTTTATTGCATTATGCTGGTGATCTGCATTTTTAAGCTATGGCCAATAGTTCAATCTAAATTTATCAACTTTGCAAAATTTTTAACAGCCATATGCCAACAAAAGACAGAAGAGAAAATCTAAAGTTAAATCTTACAGAAATGGAGATCCGGCGGTGACAGCTTTAGCAGCTTACTGAGTGGATAGAAGAGTTTGAGTCTGGCTGCCTGCCCACCTTGGCTTTTTTTGTCTGAAGAACCTTTGGTTTCTGCTTGACCAAGAACTGCCCTTATGGCCAGGAATCTCAAATGTTATTATAACAAGCTTCTGTTTAGGAAACTCAGGTCTAAAATGCACTTCTGTATGATTTACGAATGGCTGTAAACCATGCAGAGTTCAGTAAGCCGCAGACAACCCATTTCTTCAGACTTCAATTGATTCCCAAACACCGTCATGGCACAGCGTTTGCTTGCTTCTGGAAAAGGGGGTCATATCATAATCATCCCTGCAGTAAAGCATTAGAGGGGGGCATAAATCATGTATGGCTGCATTGAACAAGCTTCACCATGGAGCAGCTGTTCCACTTTGTAAACTTTAATGATGACAACTGAAAAAAACTGCAGAGAGTCCAGGTGGTCCATGGCAACAGGAACTTATAATCCTGTGTTTTTCAGTTCAGAAATGTGAGGAGGTCCGTGATGAACCCAACACAAGCAACACCGCATCAACACAAGCAACACCACATCTTTAGGAGGGATAGAACACTGGGTAGAGGAGGTGGAGTAGCTCTGATTGTGAAAAAGAGTATTTCCTGTTCAACCTTTCCGGTGGAGAATATTCAGGGTTGTGAAGCACTTGGCTTCACCCTACATTTATCCCCTCTCCAGGCTTGTACTGGGATACTTTTGTACAGAACCCCCGGATCAACGGGACCATTCTTTGACGAATTGCAAGTAGCTCTTTCAGTTCCCTGTCTTAGGTCTGATCATTGCATTCTTCTCGGAGATCTTAATGTCCATATGGACTTAAGCTGTGACCCCGACGCTACTAAACTTATTGATATCACGGCTCCGTTAGGGTTATCTCCGTTTGTGAAAGGTCCTACACATAACAAAGGCCATACCTTAGATCAGGTATTCTCAACGAGACCTATCTCTGTCTGTGCTATACAGCCAGTACTCTGGTCGGACCATTTTTTAATCTCCTTCTCTCTGCCTGTCACTGCCCTTATTCGGGAGAGAGAGGTTGAGACTACACGGGCTTCACGCCCGTTTCATCTGCTCTCCGGGGATATGCTATCTGAGGCTCTTATCACCTTTCCCTGCCCCCTTTTGGGAAGTTTGGAAGAGAATCTTGTCCTCCTCCAAAAATGGCTTTTAGCCAGATTTGAGACTTTAATCCCCGCTAAGACACCTAAACCTGGAGAGCGTAGAGCGTCAGCCCCATGGTTTTCGCCTCAGTTGAGGACACAACGACAGGAGTGTAAAAGGGCTGAGAGGACCTGGAGGCGGGCTTATGATCCAATTGAGAAAGTGAAATTTCGTGCAGCAATTAAAGCCTATCATCAGTCAATCTGGGATGAAAAAAAGGCCTATTTTGAACATCGTATTGATGAGGCTGATAATGTCTGCAAAGAAATCTTTAAAGTGGTTCAGGATTTTACTTCTCCTGCTGTCTGTACCCCTAAACACACTCACACGGACTCTTGGATACAACAACTAGCCATATTTTTTGTTAGTAAGATCACCGATATCCAGGCCTCTCTCTCCAGCGCTCAATCGGACTTGAGCCATCTAGTGCCACCATGCTCTGTGGAATGTCATGGTCCTTTCCTCTCCGAATTCCCTAACATGGATCTTAGTACATCTTTGGAGCTTTTGTCAGGCTTGAAATCCGGCTCTCCTTTAGATCCATGTCCGGCTAAGTATTTGGGGAAAGTGGCATCCGCCATTAACATCTTGGTGAACCCCCTGCTGAATACATCTTTGTCGACAGGGGTGGTGCCGCAGGCATGGAAGCGTGCCATGATTCTACCTCTGCTCAAGAAACCCACCTTGGACCCCCTCATCCATGCCAATTACAGGCCAATCTCCCTTCTCCCTGCTCTGGCGAAAGTGGCCGAGCGATACGTGCACAGGACAATTTCCAGTTTCATCGAAGGAAACGACCTGTTGCACGCCTCGCAGTCCGGCTTCCGCGCTAATTTTAGCACGGAGTCGGCCCTGCTTGAGGTCACCGATGCCATCAGGGAAGTACTCGACTCTGGGGGAAAGGCCGTGTTAGTCATGCTTGACTTGTCGACGGCTTTCGACACCGTTCCTCATGAGGTCCTGCTGGCAAGACTCTGGGAATGTGGCCTTCGCGGAACGGTGTGGAATTGGCTAAAATCTTTTCTGGCCGACCGCCGACAAACGATCTGGGCGCCTCCCTTTTCCGCTGATATGGCTCCGCTAGAGGTGGGAGTCCCACAGGGCTCCATTCTCAGCCCTATGCTGTTTAACATCTTTATGGCCCCTCTGGCGGAAGTCGCGGAATCTTTTGGCGCCCAGATCGTGTCATATGCTGATGATACCCAACTCCTGTTCACATGTGATAGGGGTGGGTTTTTCAATGGCAGACAGACCAGGGATTGCCTTGGTGCGGTGTTTGAGTGGTTTAGATGTCATGGCTTAAAATGCAACTCAGACAAGTCAGAGCTTCTCTTTTTCGGTTGCGCCCCTGAACCCGATTGGAAATCTTGGTGGCCACAAGATATGTTTCCTCCTGACAAGGTCTCTTTTAAGGCCAAGAATTTGGGAGTGATAGTAGATTGTGAACTATCCTTTAGACCTCACATCCTGTCTCTTGTTGGGAAATGCTTCGGCATTTTACGGATGTTGAGGAAATTTCTTCCTCTACTTTCACTTATGCACAGGAAAACAGTTGTTCAGGCATTGATCGGTTCACGACTGGACTACGCAAACGCTCTCTTTTTGGGTCTTCCAAAATATCTTATGACCCGTTTGCAAGTTGTCCAGAATTCGGCAGCCCGTACCATCTTTGGACTCCCGAGGAGAGCTGGTGCCACTGCCTTACTGAACACTCTACATTGGCTACCCATCTCCAAGCGAATTACTTTCAAATGCCTGACTGTGGCCTTTAAGGCCCTTCATGGTATTGGCCCCAAGTATATTGGGAAACGTCTTTCCCGGTATGCACCGAGTAGGACTCTCAGGTCATCTGGTCTGTCTATGATGACTGTTCCTGTAATTCGTCGCGCACGATTGGGAGGTCGGTCTTTCCGCTATTTAACACCTAAAGTTTGGAACAACCTACCACTGTCCTTGAGACAGGCTCCCTGTCTT
Organism: Lissotriton vulgaris; assembly: GCF_964263255.1. Lineage (NCBI taxonomy): Eukaryota > Metazoa > Chordata > Amphibia > Caudata > Salamandridae > Lissotriton > Lissotriton vulgaris. The sequence goes on along the minus strand of NC_141700.1, from coordinate 10,307,143 downwards.
CTTGCCTTTAGAAAGGACCTGAAAACATGGCTTTTTATGAAATAGACCCTTTTCATTCTCTGCTTTTTTCTGTTGTGTGACTGCCGTTTTTATGCTGTTATTCTTTGCTAAAGCGCCGGGATGCTCCCTGGAGTAGCCGTCCGCTATAAAAGAAATAAAGTAACATAACATAACATAACCACATCAACACAAGCAACACCGCATCAACACAAGCAACTCCGCATCAACACAAGCTTTTGCCATGATATGTAGCACCTACATAAGAATCCAGACAAAACCTGTTCCTTCAATACCAGGTACCAACGCCTTCGAAAAAGACCCAGCAGTGAAGAGATGCTCAGAGCACTCCTGATACTCCGATGCGTCTTACTTGATCTGGTCAGGCCTTTATTCAGCCCTATAATGGACCGGTGAGAACAATGTGACCTTAATTGTGTGCTTCAACCTTGATCTTCGCGGTGAACCTTTCAATGAGGTGTCTTGTCCTAAATAACTGACAAGAACAATGCATTCCTAATTGAGTCTCTGTGAGTGTTTTTCTGGGTTATCCAGTCACATCGCTTTCATGTCTTGAATGTACTGCAATAACTATGTGTCCCTATTTCTGTCTCTGTGGCTTGTTTTCTCAGTGACCTTCACAAAACATTATCCAGCCTGGATGTTTGCCATGTTATGTTTTCACTTTTGCCTGCAACAAGACACACAGCCTGCTATGGCAGTCTGCCTGTGCTTGGTGAGGGGTCCCCTAGGGTGACACAATTTATGATGTGGCCCTTGGAGACCCTCTTTAGTACCCCATGCCCTAGGTCCCACAGGTACCATTTACTAGGGACTTACTGGGGGTGCTAAAGGTATTGCCAATTGGGATACAATTGCACAGTTTTAGGGAAAGATATGTTGCACTGGGGGGCTGGTTAGCAGGAACCCAGTGCACTTCCAGTAGAAATTGAATCAAACACTAGGCAAAATATGGGGGTGACCATGTCAAAAAAGACACTTTCCTTTACCAGCCATATGCAACTCAATCTTGGCCCTGATCCCCATGGGAGCAGTCCAGTGTGAACTGACAGGCCAGGTTATTCCTGGAACGGAAAACAAGCATCCGGGAGCAGGTTTCAGGGTGTCACCCCTACCAGCCAGGAGAGCTTGAATCCAGGGGCAAAGCGAGCATGGGACCCACATCTGGACATACCCTTCCCACTTAGTGCAACTATAGCAACACAAAACGATGATGCACAGAATGCTGAACATTGTGAAACATAAACTCCCCAGCCTCAGATATGGGTTAAATTCATTGTTACTTTGCTCAACACCCACCCCAGTTGGGACCCAGCCATATGCAAACCAGTGTTGACCCTGCTCATCATCGGAACAGTCTAGCCGTAACTGAAATGAAATGAAATGAAATGAAATGAAAATGAGATTTATAGAGCGCTGCAGCTGCCCTGAGGCGTCCAGGCGCTAAAAAAACAGATGATGCCCTCAAGGTTATTATTTGTTAAAGAGGAGGGTTTTTAGCTGTTTGCGGAAGCTGGTTAGGTTGGGGTTATTTCTCAGCTGCAGGGGGAGGGTGTTCCAGAGTTTGGATACATTGTAGGAGAATGAACGTCCTCCTGCTCTGGCTCTGCAGATTCTGGGAATTTTGGCTAAGAATGCCGCTGAGGAGCGAAGAGTCTTGTTGGGTTTGTATGGAGAGATCAGGGAGCAGTTAATATCTGGGCCCATTTTCCAGAATGTCTGGTGGGCAATGCAGAGTGCTTTGAACTTTACTCTGTCCCTAACATGCAGCCAGTGTAAGATTTTTAGGCCAGTTTTTATTGAAGTCCTCCGAGGGACTCCAAGCAACGCCCGGGCAGCGCAGTTTTGGGTGCGTTGAAGCTTTTGTAGGGTGTAGTCTGGTGCTCCAAGGTAAAGGGCATTATTAAAATCCAGGCGGGATTGGATGAGGCCCTGTATAATTATTTGTCTGGCCTCAAATCGGAGGAGGGGAAGGACTTTCTTAATCACCCTAAGGAGGCCGAAACAAGTGGCTGATACTTTAGTGGCCTGTGTGTTAAGGCTCAGGGATTTGTCGAGCCAGACTCCCAGGCTTTTGATGTTGTCTCTGGGCGGTGGAGCCATACCCATGCTTGAAGGCCAGATCAGCTCTATGGTGGAAGGGGCCGCCGGACCCAAGAGCATGAGCTCAGTTTTGTCATCATTGAGTTTAAGGCATGAGCTCATCATCCAGCTCTTTACATCCTCCAGACAGGCCGCTAGATCAGGTGGGGATTGGAGGCCGCTCTTTTGTGCAAGGGAGACCACCAGCTGGGTGTCGTCCGCATAGGAGATGATATTAACACCATGCGGACGAACAATTCCAGCCAGTGGCCTCATGTATGCATTAAAGAGCGTAGGGCTTAAGGATGAGCCCTGCGGGACTCCACATCCCAGAGGTTTGCTGGATGAACGGGATGTACCGTCAAAGACCTGAAAGGTTCTGTCTGAGAGAAAGGATTCGAGCCATGTCAGGGCGTCTCCGGACACTCCTAAGTCGGCAAGGCAGTTCAACAAGATTTTGTGATGTACCGTGTCAAACGCGGCACTTAGATCGAGGAGGATCACTGCCACTGACCCCCCTCGATCCAGGATCCGTCTTGCCTCCTCAGTTACGGCCAGTAGGGCGGTCTCTGTCCCATGTTTAGGGCGGAAGCCCGTTTGGGAAGCATCGAGGAGGTGGTTTTCCTCGAGGAAAGACGGCAGAATGGTGTTGACGTGCTTCTCTAAGATCTTGGACGCCCACGGGAGCAGAGAGATCGGGCGATAGTTGCTGGGGTTAGCTGGGTCAAGGGAGGTTTTTTTTTAGCAAGGCCTGTACCATTGCGTGCTTCCAGGTCGTGGGTACTGTGCTACTCACTAAGGAAGAGTTCAGTAGTTCCAGGAGGGTGGGGAGGATGGTTTTGCTGGCCAGTCTCAGTGAGCCGGGAGGGGCAGGGTCACATGGTGAACCGGTTTGTATGTGTTGAGCCAGTTTCTCTAGAGTTTCCAATGTTAACAATGGGAAGGACTCCAGCTGTTTGTTCAGGTTAGAGGCTGAGTGTGAACATTGCAGAGGCGAGTCGGTGGGTGGGTTGGGGAAGGAGAGATACATTTTGTTAACTTTTTGAAAGAAAAATTCCACCAGATCATTGCATTTGGACGGAGAATTATTATGATCTGTGGTAGGTGGGGGAGGTTTGATCAGGGAGTTCACTATGCGGTATATTTCTTTTGGTTTTGATTTAGCCTAACTGCCAGTCAGGTTCTTCCAGGACTAGAAAACAAACATTCTGGGAGCAGTTTCAGGTTATTACCCCTTCAACACCCCTGCTAGTGTGAATACCGACATATGGTCATACCACTCCCGCTTATAGCAACTTAAACCTCATTGCTCTTTAGTACGGAGCTAATAAAGCTATTTCAAATAATGTTATATGTGAGTCCTTCTTGGCAGCTTTAAGAGAAGATGCGCCATTGCATTCTGCACCAACTGCAGTCTCCTTGCAAGTTAGGTCGGTAGGCCTAAATGCAATGAATTAGCATAATCCAGCTTTAAAGTAATCAATTTCTGGGTTACTGGTTTCTGATGTGGGGTAGGAAGAAGATAAAGAAACTTCTTTAGGGTCTTTAAAAGTCCAAACTAGACCCCAACAACATTTGCCAACTAGGTGGCAAATGTGCCAGAACTGTTGAACTTCACTCCGTGGTTGCGTTCCACCGGCAGGGTGGTGCCCCTTTAGGCCAGATGTTTATGTCCCAACCAGGTGGGGGAATCCAGAAAAGCAGATTTTCTGTTTTACTGACGTTACATTGAAGATTACTCAAATACAATCAGTGGAACACTGACGCAATCCAGGCCCTAAAATTGCACAAAACATTGGAGGTGTTTTTATCAAATGTGAGGAGAAGTTGAGTATCATTGGAGTAAAAGACTATTTGAACGCCAAATGATTCCACTAAGGACGCCAGAGGGACCATAAGGATGCCAGAGTGACCAAATACACGTTAAACAGGGTAGGGCTCGAAGCTGACCCCTGTGGCACCCTAAATCCCAGAGGCTTTGATTTAGAGGTAAAGGATCCATCTACAGAGCTTGATGCCTGTCTGTGAGAACGAAACTCAGTCAGGTCAGGGCTGGGCTGTTCACACCTAAGTCGCTCAAACGCTGCAATAATAGCGGGTGTGAGACCGTATCAAATGCTGCGGATAGATCCAGGAGAATCAGGGCTATCTAACGCCCTGGTCCACCCTGTATCAGCAACCTCTAACAACGGGGTTCGGTGCTGAATCCTGGGAGGAATCCTAACTGGGAAGGCTGTAGCAGCTTGTTCCTTTCTAGAGAATCAGCAAGTTGCTCATTTATCAGTTTTTCCAATATCTTGGCAAAAGCTGGAAACAAAGATACTGACCTGAAATTAGATAGATTGTATTCCTCCGCAGTGAGCTTCTTTAGTAGTGGAATTATGTTGGGCCGCTTCCAACATTTGGGAACTGTAGCTGACTCTAAGACACGTTGAACATGTGGTTAAGAATGGTATTTATAGTAAGGCTGGGAGGATAACTCCACTTTGCCAGTGAAGTGGGCAGAGTTTTAAAACTCCACACTCTGTTTGGAGTGCGAAGTTTTGCAAAACTCTACAATCACAGCTGAACGGAGTAAGACCTACCTTCTCCTCCAGTCCCAAATTGGTGTTCTGCCGGCTCCTGCTGATCCACTCGCCTTCTGCTGCGCTGCTCAGGTTCAATTAATTACCAACAGGAAGAACTGCAGTGTGCATGGCGTACTGCGTGAAGGCATGCCTGCCCCCAGTAGCTGCAGGGCTGGAAGTTCAGAGGGGGGCACTGGCATGGTCTACTTCCCATCACCAGAGGGAGCCGAGACTCTGATGGACCAGTGAGGAAGGACAGGAGTCACTGGACCACCAGAGCCAACTCTCTGACTGCCGGCTTCTGTACCTGGGAAAGACCTCTCCAAAGAGAGCTGTGGGCTGCCTAGAGAAAGGAGGGTTTGCCTGCTGAGGAGGTGGGAATGTCTGGCTGTCTGGAGGGCATACCCCAGAGGGAAAGACCTACCTAGTGGACTTAATGCTCCAAGTACCTGGTGCCTCGCGAGCTGTGCAAGGGAGCCGGGTTCAAGCCCTGCTACAAAAGTTGAAGCTGTCTCAATGGAAGAGGCTAAACTCGCTCTAGAGAAGGATGTCGGAGGAGGCCATCTAGAACAGTAGAAGAGCCTCAGCAGCGAGGGGACAGAACTGAGGTCAGTGAGGCCTGGAGTCGAGGAGGGCCTGAGAGGTGGACTGGTGGCTGCAGCCCATCACCCAGAGGAGAAGGCGGGTGCCTTGGACAAGAGAAAAGAGCTTCAGGGAGCCTACAGGAGTCTGTCTTTTGTAAAGGCCATGGGGTGCCCATCCCAAAGAGCTTATCATGTTGAACAATTCAGTAATGGTCCCATCCTCCTAGGACCACACCGAGCACAGTTATGGGCACTCTAGAATCTCGTCCCATAATGCTTTGCAGGGCCTTGGGTTGGGGTTGTATTTTTGCCCATAACTGTGCTTGGGGTGGTCCTAGGAGGATGGGACCAGCACTGAATCATTCAGCATGATCTGCTCTTTGTGTTCAATGTATCTGCTGGCCCTCCCTCTAGGTTACGAAGGACACCAACATCATCAGGTCTCTCACTGCATGCCACTTTTTCACTTTTGTGAGATAAGAGTATGCATTTTATCATGTAATTGTACAGTTTTTTTTGTTTTATTACAGGTTTGTTAATTGAGTGCGTTTGAATGGTTATAGGAGCCAGTTTCACTTTCTTGGTCCACTCAAGATTATTTGAATTCCTCAAGTTCAAGTTTCAGCGCTGGGTCAGAGTCTGGCAGCCGTTCTGGGGAAGGGTTGTAGTAATGAGGCCAAGTGAGAAGTGTACTCTAGCATTTGGCAGCGCCACACTCCTGGTTCTGCATTCCTGTGCTCTGGATTAACCGCATTGTCATTGCTGCTGTTCCTCTTTCTTTCTGGTTCTGGCTGGCTCTCGCGCTCTGTCTATTCTCCCTCCCCTCTTTCTCTCTTCATTTCCGGCCACTCTCTGTTTCCTCTTCTGCTGTTCATCTCTCATTTGTCCCGTCTCTGTCTTTCTGTATCTCTTTTCTCTCTCTCTCTCTCTCTGTGCTGTTGTCTTTCTCGATCCGTTTCTTTCTCGCCCTCTTTGTTTTTCTCTGCCTCTCCCCCTCTCGCTCTCCCCCGTCTGATAGCTCCTCTGGCTGTCTCTGATCTCCTTCCTGGCGCCTTCTTTGCACATTTCTAACCCCCTCCCCTCCCCCTCCCATATCTGCATCTCTCTCTCTCTGATGATTGTTGCCCCTCTTTCGAGACTGCTTTTCTCTTCCACTTACGCGCCTGACAAATGGACGCCAGTTTGACAATTTGCCAGAATGGGTTCTCTCGTTGGCAGAGTATGTATTTTTAGCCAATTTTCTCAGTAAAGGCGCTCTTGAGATACTACGGTGCTTCTGTGAGCTGCCTGTCATGCCCTGTCCTGTCCTTGGGCACGCTGCCGCCTCGTACTCATGCCCAGGGCCTGCGGCAGCCAGGAGGGGCCCTGACCGGGCTCCTGGACCCCTCTCTTGGTTGAAAGGCGTGGGCACAGCGTTGCCAGAACGGAAGCTTCAAGTGAGCTGCGTGGGATTCAGAGAAGTGCTTGAAACCTAGTGCCGCGAAGCCGCAGCTGTGCTAAGGATGATGTGTTCGGGAACAGGTGTGTTGGTGCAGCCGATCCAACCGCTTGGGGTCTGGTTTGTGCCGGTGGGTTGAGGTCCTCCTGGATTCATGGTGGATGTCCGATCTTAGGGCCATATTATCAAGAAAGGGCGATACATTATCGCTGCTTTTATTGGCAGGAAACTGACGATAAAGCGGTGATAATGGGCTTGATAATAGGCCCTTGTGAATTTTATTAGTAGCCCAGGTTAACACCAGAACCTGGGCTTCTATTGGAATTCACAAGGGCATATTATCAAGCACATTATCGCCGCTTTATCGTCAGTTTCCTGCCAATAAAAGCAGCGATAATGTATCACCCTTTCTTGATAATATGGCCCTTTGTACCCCAGTAGGGAACGACTGCTGGGGGCACTGTCTGGGCGAGAAGCTTCCACCAGCTTGAGACTCTTTGAAGCAAAGAAGGCCGTGTCGTCGGGCGGTCTCCTTAGGAGAGCATTGGAGACCCTTGGAGCGGTCCACGGACAAGCAGGGATCGAGGGAACCCATTGGGTGATGGCTGGAGCGGTCCACGGACCAGCAGGGATCGAGGGAACCCATTGGGTGATGGCTGGAGCGGTCCACGGACCAGCAGGGATCGAGGGAACCCATTGGGTGATGGCTGGAGCGGTCCACTGACAAGCCGGGATTGAGGGGAGCCATTGGCTCCACCGATGTCCCGGAGTCCCATGTGTTCTTGTAAACAAGGAAGTAGGGCTTCACCGCTGGCCTGGAGTCCCATGTGTTCTTGTAAACAAGGAAGTAGGGCTTCACCGCTGGCCTGCATTCCCCATGTGTTCACGTAAACGAGGAAAAAGGGCTCCACCGCTGGCCTGGAGTCCCATGTGCTGATGTAAACAAGGAAGCTGGGCTCCACTGCTGTCCTCGAGTCCCATGTGTTCAAGTAAACAAGGCAGCCCTCCTTGAAGTCGTGAGCACCCTCTTCTCAAAACACTGCAACCAGTCCTGGACTTGACAGCCCGCTCAGAGACGGTTTAAGGCCTGGGCAAAGTGGGCTTTGCCCGAGGGCCCCAGCCTTTCAGGGGGGCTCTGATAGAGCCAGCTCTGTTCTGCACAGTCTTGTCCTGATGACCTTTAATAATTGTTAAACAGATTACTTTAAATACTGTTTTCCTTTACTTTCCCGTTAAAAAACCAGCTAAGAGAGTAGTATCTTCACCCGATCCTCTACAGTCCGACTCTGGCCCCCCTTTCTCCACCATGGGACCTCCTGTCTGGGCTACTCATCGATTAATCGATCTCCAGGCCCACATGGAACAGCTTATCAACTCTCAATTATTTTAAACCTTGTCTTGCAGGATTGATAAACTAGTTTCGTTGATAAATAACAAAGGCTTAGGTGGAGTACAGCCAACCACCTTAAAGGGGAATTCTGCCACTAAAGTGGCTTTAGGTGCAACTAAGTCGGCCAGTAAAGGCATACATCCAGGCAATAGCACTTGCCTTGAGAACCTTACACTCGACCAGGCCCCTCTATACACACAGAAATCTATCTCTGCCTCGACTGGTTCTGGTCTAGCTATTCGACCCAATGTGCTTTCAGCTGCATCTGGCCCGATACCTTGTTTTCCACCCCCCACTCCAAAAACCCCTGGAAAACAGCGCCTAGAACCGGGTAGGTCTCATTATAACCCTGCATTGAATCCCTTCGAAAATGGACTCCAAAAATCTCCTCCTTGCCCCAGCTACCTCCTGAAGCATCTCCGTATGTGGTGGTGCTCACAGGAGTACCTTTACTGGTTAGCGAACAAGGTGAATCATATCCAGAGTTAAAGAATAAAATCATCTTCTGGCTAAACAGACATAGACCCTTAATGGGATCGGGACAGGGGGAGATCTTATTCGCTCGAGGAGTCAGTTGGTTAGGGACCAGACCCAAAGACATCTCTGGCAACTGTATAATTGTGAATTTTAGGGATCCTGGGGTGGTTAACACCATCGCTGCTGATGGTTTTCCCCCCGGTGCTGCATTCCCTGATTTACCAATGTTCATGACGAGCTCAGCTCGTCATGAGCATCGAAGGTGTTAAAAATATATTAGAGAATGGAGGGCCTTTTATCACGGGCTCAATTAATACCTGTCACCTGGGGTATTTTTACCCACGAGCTTTAGCACCAGGTAGGCCTATACCAACCTATTCCCATCAAGGCGGACGGGAACTAAAATATAATATACTTGTGACCAACAGATATAGTCCCTTGAGCAATGTTGATTGACTACCACCTCTCCCGGGCCCAGACGTAATGGTTTGGAATCTACCCAGGAGCCATGTTGAGGAGGGTTTGAGTGATGAGGTGGGGCTCCCCGAGTTGATCAGAAGGTAGATAGTTTGACAACACTACCATCATCCCTAAACATCGGCCCCATAGGAGGCAAAGGGGTGTTGGATATACATACACATATAGTATCTCCACCTTCTAACGGGTCTCAATCCACCGAAGATTCCCCAGCCCGAGTGGTGAGTCGTAGTCCACTAATCGGGTCTTGGAATGTAGCAGGGCTAGGGTCTAAGCTGCATAACCCGGAGTGGGGAGAGTTGATGGATAACTATGATTTGTGTCTGTTCCAAGAGACTTGGCTGCTGTCTGCTCCTGTTAGGGTAGGTTTTGCGACATTCGATGTACCGGCTGTGCAGGGACCCAGGGGAAGACCCTCGGGGGGTTGTGTATCTGGGGTGCTGCGTACTTGGGGTGCTCAGTCAAGGTAATAGACTCCCATTGCCCGGACATTCTTTGCACTGTGCTTAATTTTTTGGATGGTTTATCGCCGGCAGTGATTAACAAATACTTACGCCCCTCATCACACCAGTTGGGCTTATATATTTTAGAGGCCCTAGAGACCCTCCTTCTCTCATTTCCCTCGCCGTACCATAAAATTATCGGCGTAGATTTTAATTGCCATTTGGAACCGCTTCTCAGGATTCCCTCTGTAACTTCAGATGAGGATGATACTTGGCTTATTCCGGAATGCACTATGTACCCGGTAAAGCGCTTATCGCCTTTGGCTCACACGATCAACACGCTGTTTGTAACACACTCGCTTAGGGCCTGCAATGGTAGAATCCTTCCAGACGTCCCGGGTACAAGTACTTTTAACAGACCGGGGAAAAGCACGACCATTGATTATATCTTGGTTAATGTAGAATTCTGGACCCGACTGAGAGCTTTTTCTGTTATCCCAAGGGTTGATAGTGATCACAACCTATTGACATTAGAATTATATAACACATTGGGCCATCAAAACGAATTGGGAGCAGCGGAGACCATTACTAATTCGAACCTTGTTATAGCGGCGGGTGGTGCTAGCTCCTGATAAGCTAGCTGAGATATACCATCATGTTGCATGCTCCTTAGCAGAGGTTAGTGACCTCTTGAGCCCCAATTGTGATCTGCCCCATCGTCAGGTTCAAGAGTGTATTCATAATAAGCTTCTCTGTACTTTGGCTGATTATTTTTATACCACTGATATCAAGAGGCTAAGGGTAGAAAAGTAAGACAATTGGTTGGCTAAAAACAACCTGACAAAGGAGGTAAAATCAGGGTCCCAGTCCAGTATCAGAAACGCTAGGTAAATATACAAAAGACTGACTATGAAAGGCCAGGTCGGAGTGGGAGGCAGCAAGGTGGGAAAGCATTAAAGTAGCCCTGGATGCTCAAGACTACAGGCCTTTTTGGAATCTAGTTCGATCAGGGTCGGCAGAGGGGTCGTCTGCTATTGCTCCAAATCTTAGTGAAGAGGTTTGGCAAGCCCACTTTAGGCCCCTCTACTCACTCAGTGACCCTGTATCTCCAGTAGATCTAGCTGTTCAAAATAGTAGATCTGAACTTGTCCACCTGGAGGGTTCGGGTCTTGATTGTCCACCTTGCACCCTGCTTGAAATCCAGGCGGCCATCAAAATTCTGACTCCGGGGAAAGCATCGGGCCTAGACAGGATCCCTGGTGATCTTTACCTGAGTGAACAGAAGGTTTGGGCCCCGTACATATGGGTATATTTAAATGCCATCTTGCAGGGCCTGGAGATTCCTCCAACATGGCTGGGTGCTGAAATTATACCCATCCATAAAAAGGCTTCCCCTCTTGACCCGGCCAACTACCGCCCCATTAGCTTGATTGACGTCGTCCAGAAATTATTTTCCCGCCTCCTATTACCAAGGTTGCAGAGTTGGATGGATGATCATCACATCCTAACCTCCCTCCAAGCGGGCTTTCGTGCAAAGGTCTTCACTATCGACCAACTGTTTAGATTACAGTTGGTCTATTGGAAGACGGTTTCCCTGGGGGCGGGTAGTTTGTACTTGATTTTTTGTGGACCTTCGGTCTGCATTTGACCTGGTCCAGAGGGATAAGCTTTGGGCAATACTACTAGAGATGGGTGCCTCGGCCTACTTGTGCCATCTATTCAAACGTATGCATCAAGGAACATATGCAAGGGTGAGGTACGAGAGGAACGGGGAGTTGTCGGCTCCGTTCCCAGTGGAAAAGGGAGTGAGGCAGGGGTGCATGTTGGCCCCCTCTCTCTTCTCCCTCTTCCTCAATGGGTTGATTGAACACTTACTGGGAGCGAGAGACCTAGACTCTCCAAGCTTAGCAGGTCGCAAGATACCGGCCCTAATGTTCGCTGATGATACCCTTTTACTATCAAAATCATCCATGGGTATAGAGCGAACATTAGAGGCATTTTGCTCCTTCAGTAGATCGAGGAACCTGGAGATTAACCTCTCCAAAACCAAGTTCATGGTTTATAATACCAAACTATCCAATTGTCCTCACCCCCACTTGGATGGAACGGTGTTGGATCAAGTGTCTACTTTCGATTACTTGGGGGTCACACTAAACAATAGAATGGACTGGGGGTCTCACATGATTAAGGCTAACTTGAAGCTGGCCCAATCATCAGGCGGTATCCTAAAGGTCTTTAACGAGACCTCTCTTAAACTGTTGGGTCCGCCCGTGGAAAGAGGGGGTGCGCTATATGGTACAGACTTATGGGGACATGCCAGCGCCGTCCCTCTATCCCTCACTGAGAATAGCTTTATTAGGCGTCTTCTGAGACTTCCCCCGAGTACCCCCCTGACCCGCTTACGGTTGGACTTAGGTTTAGTACCTATACAGGAGATTGCCTCAAATGGTCCCCTGCTGTACTGGAGACGACTTTGGTCCACCCCGGAGCTTATAAGCTATAGGGAGGACCTAAGGGATCTTCTGTCCAGAAGGGGTGTGGGGAAAATCCCCTGGCAAAACCACATTAAGTACCTCTACCAGGTTCTTGGTATGTGGGACTTGTTGTCTTCCCCTGAGGAGACCTGCGTCTTGATTACCAAGAAATCGTTGAGCTTGGAACTCAAGCGTTACCGTATGGAACTCAAATTAACTAACTCCTCTATAGGTTGACCAACACCTTTCTTGATATCAAGGCCCACCCCTATTTCGAGAAATTTTTGGATGATATCCAGTCCCCTTTGGCTAAGAAATTATACATTCAGTTTAGACATGGTTCATTGCTTCTCAGGGCTGTAACACACAAGTGGTCAAATGTCCCACGCACAGCGAGTTCTTGCCCAGGGTGTGAGGGCAGCAGAGAGACAGATCTGCACGTTCTGCTCTTCTGCCCCTCCTATTCTAAGGCAAGAGCCAAATGAATCATCCAACTTTGCAAGTCCAGGGGTCTTAGGGACTACAGGGAGGGATGTATGTCGTTACAACGCATACTTTTACAACGCATACCGTTACAATGCATTTTTTACACCGCAATATCCATTACAACGCATTCCATTACAACGCATGCCATTACAACGAATTCTTTGAAACTACCTTTACAATGCATTCCACTACAACGAGTACTTAATTTACAACGCATACCATTACAACGCATACCATTACATTGCATGTATGGTAAGTATTGGATAGTGTAGGGGTAAAAATTACTATTCTAACTCCAGGGGGTGCAACAGTAGGGTAAGTATTGGATAGTGTAGGGGTAAAAATTACTATTCTAACTCCAGGGGGTGCAACAGTAGGGTAAGTGTTGGATAGTGTAGGGGTAAAAATTACTATTCTAACTCCATGGGGTGCAACAGTAGGGTAAGTGTTGGATAGTGTAGGGGTAAAAATTACTATTCTAACTTCAGGGGGTGCAACAGTAGGGTAAGTGTTGGATAGTGTAGGGGTAAAAATTACTATTCTAACTCCAGGGGGTGCAACAGTAGGGTAAGTGTTGGATAGTGTAGGGGTAAAAATTACTATTCTAACTCCAGGGGGTGCAAAAGTAGGGTAAGTGTTGGATAGTGTAGGGGTAAAAATTACTATTCTAACTCCAGGGGGTGCAGCAGTAGGGTAAGTATTGGAGAGTGTAGGGGTAAAAATTACTATTCTAGCTCCAGGGGGTGCAGCAGTAGGGTAAGTGTTGGATAGTGTAGGGGCAAAAATTACTATTTTAACTCCAGGGGGTGCAACAGTAGGGTAAGTGTTGGATAGTGTAGGGGTAAAAATTACTATTCTAACTCCAGGGTGTGCAACAGTAGGATAAGTGTTGGATAGTGTAGGGGTTAAAATTACTATTCTAACTCCAGGGGGTGCAACAGTAGGGTAAGTGTGGGATAGTGTAGGGATGAAAATTACTATTCTAACTCCAGGGGGTGCAACATTAGGGTAAGTGTTGGATAGTGTAGGCATGCGTTGTAATGGTATGCTTTGTAATGACTGCATTGTAATGACATGCGTTGTAGTGGTAGGCGTTGTAGTGACATGCGTTGTAATGGCATGCGTTGTAATGGATGTTGCGTAGTAAAAGTTTAGTTGTAAAGGTAGTGCGTTGTAAAAGTTGTGTTGTAAGTGTTGTTTCCCTACAGGGAGGTATTCAGAATTCTTAAATATGACATCACCCCCTTGACAGTGTTCGCAACTGCTAGATTCCTCCTGTCCATGTGGTACTTAAGGTGAGCAAAATTAAACAAGCATTAGGAATGCATTAGGGCTCGGGTTTGTTTTAAGTTAGAGATAATGGCATTGTAAATGGCAATGTGTTTTAGGCACTCTGCACTAGCAATCTGCACTCTGCACTCTCATTCTGCACTCTGCACTCTGCACTCTGCACTACCACTCTGCACTCTGCACTCTGCACTACCACTCTGCACTCTGCACTACCACTCTGCACTCTGTGCTCTGCACTACCACTCTGCACTCTGCACTACCACTCTGCACTCTATACTACCACTCTGCACTCTGCACTCTGCACTACCACTCTGCACTCTGCACTACCACTCTGCACTCTATACTACCACTCTGCACTCTGCACTCTGCACTACCACTCTGCACTCTGCACTACCACTCTGCACTCTGTGCTCTGCACTACCACTCTGCACTCTGCACTACCACTCTGCACTCTGCACTACCACTCTGCACTACCACTCTGCACTCTGCACTACCACTCTGCACTCTGCACTACCACTCTGCACTCTGCACTACCACTCTGCACTCTGCACTACCACTCTGCACTCTACACTACCACTCAGCACTACCACTCTGCACTCTGCACTACCACTCTGCACTACCACTCTGCACTACCACTCTGCACTCTGCACTACCACTCTGCACTCTGCACTACCACTCTGCACTCTGCACTACCACTCTGCACTCTCAATCTGCACTCTGCACTCTCAATCTGTACTCTGCACTACCACTCTGCACTACCACTCTGCACTACCACTCTGCACTGCCACTCTGCACTGCCACTCTGCACTCTGCACTACCACTCTGCACTACCACTCTGCACTCTGCACTACCACTCTGCACTACCACTCTGCACTCTGCACTACCACTCTGCACTACCACTCTGCACTACCACTCTGCACTCAGCACTACCACTCTGCACTCTCAATCTGCACTCTGCACTCCCAATCTGCACTCTGCACTACCACTCTGCACAACCACTCTGCACTACCACTCTGCACTCTGCACTACCACTCTGCACTACCACTCTGCACTACCACTCTGCACTACCACTCTGCACTACCATTCTGCACTAACACTCTGCACTAACACTCTGCACTAAAACTCTGCACTACCACTCTGCACTCTGCACTACCACTCTACACTCTTCACTACCACTCTGCAATCTGCACTACCACTCTGCACTCTGCACTACCACTCTGCAATCTGCACTACCACTCTGCACTCTGCACTACCACTCTGCACTCTGCACTACCACTCTGCACTCTGCACTACCACTCTGCACTACCACTCTACACTACCATTCTGCACTAACACTCTGCACTACCACTCTGCACTACCACTCTGCACTACCACTCTGCACTCTGCACTACCACTCTGCACTCTTCACTACCACTCTGCAATCTGCACTACCACTCTGCACTCTGCACTACCACTCTGCAATCTGCACTACCACTCTGCACTACCACTCTGCAATCTGCACTACTACTCTGCACTCTGCACTACCACTCTGCACTCTGCACTACCACTCTGCACTACCACTCTGCACTCTGCACTACCACTCTGCACTCTGCACTACCACTCTCAATCTGCACTCTGCACTCTCAATCTGCACTACCACTCTGCACTACCACTCTGCACTACCACTCTGCACTCTGCACTACCACTCTGCACTCTGCACTACCACTTTGCACTCTGCACTACCAATCTGCACCCTGCACTACCACTCTGCACTACCACTCTGCACTACCACTCTGCAATACCACTCTGCAATACCACTCTGCACTCTGCACTACCACTCTGCACTACCACTCTGCAATCTGCACTACCACTCTGCACTCTGCACTACCACTCTGCACTACCACTCTGCACTACCACTACCACTCTGCACTACCACTCTGCACTACCACTCTGCACTACCACTCTGCACTACCACTCTGCACTCTGCACTCTGCACTACCACTCTGCACTCTGCACTACCACTTTGCACTCTGCACTACCACTCTGCACTCTGCACTACCACTCTGCACTCTGCACTACCACTCTGCACTACCACTCTGCACTACCACTCTGCTACCACTCTGCACTACCAATCTGCACTACCAATCTGCACTCTGCACTCTGCACTACCACTCTGCACTCTCAATCTGCACTACCACTCTGCACTACCACTCTGCACTACCACTCTGCACTACCACTCTGCACTATGCACTACCAATCTGCACTCTGCTCTACCAATCTGCACTCTGCACTACCACTCTGCACTACCACTATGCACTACCACTCTGCACTACCACTCTGCACTACCTCTCTGCACTACCAATCTGCACTCTGCACTACCACTCTGCACTACCACTCTGCACTACCAATCTGCACTCTGCACTACCACTCTGCACTCTGCACTACCACTCTGCACTACCAATCTGCACTCTGCACTACCACTCTGCACTCTGCACTACCACTCTGCACTCTGCACTACCACTCTGCACTCTGCACTACCACTCTGCACTCTCAATCTGCACTCTGCACTCTCAATCTGCACTCTGCACTACTACTCTGCACTCTGCACTACCACTCTGCACTCTGCACTACCACTCTGCACTACCACTCTGCACTACCACTCTGCACTACCACTCTGCACTCTGCACTACCACTCTGCACTACCACTCTGCACTACCACTCTGCACTACCACTCTGCACTCTGCACTACCACTCTGCACTACCACTCTGCACTCTGCACTACCACTCTGCACTCTGCACTACCACTCTGCACTCTGCACTGCCACTCTGCAATCTGCACTACCACTCTGCATTACCACTCTGCAATCTGCACTACCACTCTGCACTACCACTCTGCACTCTGCACTACCACTCTGCACTACCACTCTGCACTCTGCACTACCACTCTGCACTACCACTCTGCACTCTGCACTAGCAATCTGCACTCTGCACTCTCAATCTGCACTCTGCACTACCACTCTGCACTCTCAATCTGCACTCTGCACTACCACTCTGCACTCTGCACTCTCAATCTGCACTCTGCACTACTACTCTGCACTCTGCACTACCACTCTGCACTCTGCACTACCACTCTGCACTACCACTCTGCACTACCACTCTGCACTCTGCACTACCACTCTGCACTACCACTCTGCACTACCACTCTGCACTACCACTCTGCACTCTGCACTACCACTCTGCACTACCACTCTGCACTACCACTCTGCACTCTGCACTACCACTCTGCACTACCACTCTGCACTCTGCACTACCACTCTGCACTCTGCACTACCACTCTGCACTACCACTCTACACTCTGCACTACCACTCTGCACTCTGCCCTACCACTCTGCACTACCACTCTGCACTCTGCACTACCACTCTGCACTCTGCACTGCCACTCTGCAATCTGCACTACCACTCTGCATTACCACTCTGCAATCTGCACTACCACTCTGCACTACCACTCTGCACTCTGCACTACCACTCTGCACTACCACTCTGCACTCTGCACTACCACTCTGCACTACCACTCTGCACTCTGCACTACCACTCT
The DNA here is from genome assembly GCF_964263255.1 of Lissotriton vulgaris. Classification (NCBI taxonomy): domain Eukaryota; kingdom Metazoa; phylum Chordata; class Amphibia; order Caudata; family Salamandridae; genus Lissotriton; species Lissotriton vulgaris. Next base: position 10,289,843 of record NC_141700.1, on the reverse strand, counting down.
GCACTACCACTCTGCACTCTGCACTAGCAATCTGCACTCTGCACTCTCAATCTGCACTCTGCACTACCACTCTGCACTCTCAATCTGCACTCTGCACTACCACTCTGCACTCTGCACTCTCAATCTGCCCTCTGCACTACTACTCTGCACTCTGCACTCTGCACTACCACTCTGCACTACCACTCTGCACTACCACTCTGCACTCTGCACTACCACTCTGCACTCTGCACTACCACTCTGCACTCTGCACTACCACTCTGCACTACCACTCTGCACTACCACTCTGCACTACCACTCTGCACTGCCACTCTGCACTCTGCACTACCACTCTGCACTACCACTCTGCACTCTGCACTACCACTCTGCACTACCACTCTGCACTCTGCACTACCACTCTGCACTACCACTCTGCACTACCACTCTGCACTCAGCACTACCACTCTGCACTCTCAATCTGCACTCTGCACTCCCAATCTGCACTCTGCACTACCACTCTGCACTACCACTCTGCACAACCACTCTGCACTACCACTCTGCACTCTGCACTACCACTCTGCACTACCACTCTGCACTACCACTCTGCACTACCATTCTGCACTAACACTCTGCACTACCACTCTGCACTACCACTCTGCACTCTGCACTACCACTCTACACTCTTCACTACCACTCTGCAATCTGCACTACCACTCTGCACTCTGCACTACCACTCTGCAATCTGCACTACCACTCTGCACTCTGCACTACCACTCTGCACTCTGCACTACCACTCTGCACTCTGCACTACCACTCTGCACTACCACTCTGCACTACCACTCTGCACTACCATTCTGCACTAACACTCTGCACTACCACTCTGCACTACCACTCTGCACTACCACTCTGCACTACCACTCTGCACTCTGCACTACCACTCTGCACTCTTCACTACCACTCTGCAATCTGCACTACCACTCTGCACTCTGCACTACCACTCTGCAATCTGCACTACCACTCTGCACTACCACTCTGCAATCTGCACTACTACTCTGCACTCTGCACTACCACTCTGCACTCTGCACTACCACTCTGCACTACCACTCTGCACTCTGCACTACCACTCTGCACTCTGCACTACCACTCTCAATCTGCACTCTGCACTCTCAATCTGCACTACCACTCTGCACTACCACTCTGCACTACCACTCTGCACTACCACTCTGCACTACCACTCTGCACTCTGCACTACCACTCTGCACTCTGCACTACCACTCTGCACTCTGCACTACCAATCTGCACCCTGCACTACCACTCTGCACTACCACTCTGCACTACCACTCTGCAATACCACTCTGCACTCTGCACTACCACTCTGCACTCTGCACTACCACTCTGCAATCTGCACTACCACTCTGCACTCTGCACTACCACTCTGCACTACCACTCTGCACTACCACTACCACTCTGCACTACCACTCTGCACTACCACTCTGCACTACCACTCTGCACTACCACTCTGCACTCTGCACTCTGCACTACCACTCTGCACTCTGCACTACCACTTTGCACTCTGCACTACCACTCTGCACTCTGCACTACCGCTCTGCACTCTGCACTACCACTCTGCACTACCACTCTGCACTACCACTCTGCTACCACTCTGCACTCTGCACTACCACTCTAAACTCTGCACTACCACTCTAAACTCTGCACTACCACTCTGCACTACCACTCTGCACTACCAATCTGCACTACCAATCTGCACTCTGCACTCTGCACTACCACTCTGCACTCTCAATATGCACTACCACTCTGCACTACCACTCTGCACTGCCACTCTGCACTATGCACTACCAATCTGCACTCTGCTCTACCAATCTGCACTCTGCAATACCACTCTGCACTACCACTATGCAGTACCACTCTGCACTACCACTCTGCACTACCTCTCTGCACTACCAATCTGCACTCTGCACTACCACTCTGCACTCTGCACTACCACTCTGCACTACCAATCTGCACTCTGCACTACCACTCTGCACTCTGCACTACCACTCTGCACTACCAATCTGCACTCTGCACTACCACTCTGCACTCTGCACTACCACTCTGCACTCTGCACTACCACTCTGCACTCTGCACTACCACTCTGCACTCTCAATCTGCACTCTGCACTCTCAATCTGCACTCTGCACTACTACTCTGCACTCTGCACTACCACTCTGCACTCTGCACTACCACTCTGCACTACCACTCTGCACTACCACTCTGCACTCTGCACTACCACTCTGCACTACCACTCTGCACTACCACTCTGCACTCTGCACTACCACTCTGCACTCTGCACTACCACTCTGCACTACCACTCTGCACTCTGCACTACCACTCTGCACTCTGCACTACCACTCTGCACTCTGCACTACCACTCTGCACTCTGCACTACCACTCTGCAATCTGCACTACCACTCTGCACTACCACTCTGCAATCTGCACTACTACTCTGCACTCTGCACTACCACTCTGCACTCTGCACTACCACTCTGCACTACCACTCTGCACTCTGCACTACCACTCTGCACTCTGCACTACCACTCTCAATCTGCACTCTGCACTCTCAATCTGCACTACCACTCTGCACTACCACTCTGCACTACCACTCTGCACTACCACTCTGCACTACCACTCTGCACTCTGCACTACCACTCTGCACTCTGCACTACCACTCTGCACTCTGCACTACCAATCTGCACCCTGCACTACCACTCTGCACTACCACTCTGCACTACCACTCTGCAATACCACTCTGCACTCTGCACTACCACTCTGCACTCTGCACTACCACTCTGCAATCTGCACTACCACTCTGCACTCTGCACTACCACTCTGCACTACCACTCTGCACTACCACTACCACTCTGCACTACCACTCTGCACTACCACTCTGCACTACCACTCTGCACTACCACTCTGCACTCTGCACTCTGCACTACCACTCTGCACTCTGCACTACCACTTTGCACTCTGCACTACCACTCTGCACTCTGCACTACCGCTCTGCACTCTGCACTACCACTCTGCACTACCACTCTGCACTACCACTCTGCTACCACTCTGCACTCTGCACTACCACTCTAAACTCTGCACTACCACTCTAAACTCTGCACTACCACTCTGCACTACCACTCTGCACTACCAATCTGCACTACCAATCTGCACTCTGCACTCTGCACTACCACTCTGCACTCTCAATATGCACTACCACTCTGCACTACCACTCTGCACTGCCACTCTGCACTATGCACTACCAATCTGCACTCTGCTCTACCAATCTGCACTCTGCAATACCACTCTGCACTACCACTATGCACTACCACTCTGCACTACCACTCTGCACTACCTCTCTGCACTACCAATCTGCACTCTGCACTACCACTCTGCACTCTGCACTACCACTCTGCACTACCAATCTGCACTCTGCACTACCACTCTGCACTCTGCACTACCACTCTGCACTACCAATCTGCACTCTGCACTACCACTCTGCACTCTGCACTACCACTCTGCACTCTGCACTACCACTCTGCACTCTGCACTACCACTCTGCACTCTCAATCTGCACTCTGCACTCTCAATCTGCACTCTGCACTACTACTCTGCACTCTGCACTACCACTCTGCACTCTGCACTACCACTCTGCACTACCACTCTGCACTACCACTCTGCACTCTGCACTACCACTCTGCACTACCACTCTGCACTACCACTCTGCACTCTGCACTACCACTCTGCACTCTGCACTACCACTCTGCACTACCACTCTGCACTCTGCACTACCACTCTGCACTCTGCACTACCACTCTGCACTCTGCACTACCACTCTGCACTACCACTCTGCACTACCACTCTGCACTACCACTCTGCACTCTGCACTACCACTCTGCACTACCACTCTGCACTCTGCACTACCACTCTGCACTACCACTCTGCACTCTGCACTGCCACTCTGCACTACCATTCTGCACTCTGCACTCTCAATCTGCACTCTGCACTACCACTCTGCACTACCACTCTGCACTCTGCACTACCACTCTGCACTCTGCACTACCACTCTGCACTCTGCACTACCACTCTGCACTCTGCACTACCAATCTGCACTCTGCACTACCCTCTGCACTACCACTCTGCACTACCACTCTACACTACCACTCTGCAATACCACTCTGCAATACCACTCTGCAATACCACTTTGCAATACCACTCTGCACTACCACTCTGCACTACCACTCTGCACTCTGCACTACCACTCTGCACTCTGCACTACCACTCTGCAATCTGCACTACCACTCTGCACTACCACTCTGCACTACCACTCTGCACTACCACTCTGCACTACCACTCTGCACTACCACTCTACACTACCACTCTGCACTACCGATCTGCACTCTGCACTACCAATCTGCACTACCACTCTGCACTCTACACTACCAATCTGCACTACCACTGTGCACTCTGCACTACCACTCTGCACTACCACTCTGCACTCTGCACTACCACTCTGCACTCTGCACTACCACTCTGCTATCTGCACTACCACTCTGTACTCTGCACTACCACTCTGCACTACCACTCTGCACTACCACTCTGCACTACCACTCTGCACTACCACTCTGCACTACCAATCTGCACTCTGCACTACCACTCTGCAATACCACTCTGCACTCTGCACTACCACTCTGCACTCTGCACTACCACTCTGCACTCTGCACTACCACTCTGCACTCTTACCACTCTGCACTACCAATCTGCACTACCACTCTGCACTCTACACTACCAATCTGCACTACCACTCTGCACTCTGCACTACCACTCTGCACTACCACTCTGCACTCTGCACTACCACTCTGCACTCTGCACTACCACTCTGCTATCTGCACTACCACTCAGTACTCTGCACTACCACTCTGCACTACCACTCTGCACTACCACTCTGCACTACCACTCTGCACTACCACTCTGCACTCTCAATCTGCACTACCACTCTGCACTACCAATCTGCACTCTGCACTACCACTCTGCAATACCACTCTGCACTACCACTCTGCACTCTGCACTACCACTCTGCACTCTGCACTACCACTCTGCACTCTGCACTACCACTCTGCACTCTGCACTACCACTCTGCACTCTGCACTACCACTCTGCACTACCACTCTGCACTACCACTCTGCACTCTGCACTACCACTCTGCACTCTGCACTACCACTCTGCACTCTGCACTACCACTCTGCACTCTGCACTACCACTCTGCACTACCAATCTGCACTCTGCACTACCACTCTGCACTCTGCACTACCACTCTGCACTACCACTCTGCACTACCAATCTGCACTCTGCACTACCAATCTGCACTCTGCACTCTGCACTACCACTCTGCACTCTGCACTACCACTCTGCACTCTGCACTACCACTCTGCACTACCACTCTGCACTCTCAATCTGCACTACCACTCTGCACTACCACTCTGCACTACCCCTCTGCACTACCACTCTGCACTACCACTCTGCACTACCACTCTGCACTACCACTCTGCACTACCACTTTGCACTGTGCACTACCAATCTGCACTCTGCACTACCAATCTGCACTCTGCACTACCACTCTGCAATACCACTCTGCACTCTGCACTACCACTCTGCACTCTGCACTACCACTCTGCACTCTGCACTACCAATCTGCACTCTGCACTACCACTCTGCTCTACCACTCTGCACTACCAAACTGCACTCTGCACTACCAAACTGCACTCTGCACTACCACTCTGCACTCTGCACTACCACTCTGCACTCTGCACTACCACTCTGCACTCTGCACTACCACTCTGCACTACCACTCTGCACTCTGCACTACCACTCTGCACTACCACTCTGCACTACCACGCTGCACTCTGCACTACCACTCTGCACTCTGCACTACCACTCTGCACTCTGCACTACCACTCTGCACTCTCAATCTGCACTCTGCACTCTCAATCTGCACTCTGCACTACGACTCTGCACTACCACTCTGCACTACCAAACTGCACTCTGCACTACCAATCTGCAATACCACTCTGCACTCTGCACTACCACTCTGCACTACCACTCTGCACTACCACTCTGCACTACCACTCTGCACTCTGCACTACCACTCTGCACTACCACTCTGCACTCTGCACTACCACTCTGCACTCTGCACTACCACTCTGCACTACCACTCTGCACTCTGCACTACCACTCTGCACTCTGCACTCTGCACTACCAATCTGCACTCTGCACTACCAATCTGCACTCTGCACTAGCACTCGCACTCTCAAACTGCACTCTCACACTGCACTCTGCACTACCACTCTGCTACCACTCTGCACTCTGCACTCTGCACTACCACTCTGCACACTGCACTACCAATCTGACATGACTTCCCTGCGCATCACCCTCGGCCACGTGAGCACCATGGGCAGGGGGGCAGCCTCCGACTAGAAGCAGTGATAAAACATGGTGAACACCCCTCGGGCACCAGACAGCATCACCGGCGGGCAGAGATATCCGTCGCAATTGGAACACAAATGCAGCCCTTTCGCTGCACTCTCACCCAGGGGAATGTTCTACAGACACAAAGGGTAGGGCACAGACGCCACCAGACACGGCGGACTCGTGGAACATTAATGAAGTGACCTAGAGGGTGAGGATGGGATACTCCGCTACTATCGAGTTCGTACAAGAACAAGATTACATACGAAAAACAAACAGCACAGAAAGCGATCACTTTCGCTATCGCAATTGTTTAAAAAAAAAAGATCTGATGCATGTGATTCTCTACATTGCTGGCCGGCTGTTCATGCGCGCACACAGAGCTGAAGGGAAAAAAAACACAGCAGTGCACACGCTCTGCATAATGGTGAACGCGCCCACAGCATCTGGATTCCATTACAGCACCTCCCTGACAGCTCCTAATTAAGATTAATGGACGGCCGTGCGCGAAACCCCAGAGAAAATGCCAAAAATGGCCGACGGAAATTACAGATAGCCTATCGCGTCAAGGCTACTACAAACACAGCACAGCAAAGACGAATCACTATGCAGATGGCATAAAAACTAAGGAATGTTTCTTGCCCGAGCCCTAAAGAAACTTTTTTTTTCTTTAACAATAGGCGCTCGGAGCTCCGCCCCCGAGCCCTAAAAATGAAAGTCCTCAAACTACCGCTCTTGTAGTAGCATAAATATTGTAATACATGAGGTTCTTACAAATAAATGCTGAAGGACTGTTCATTGTGTGCGCCATTTTAAATCATGTAGATCCTTTTTATATTTGTAGTTTCACAATTTTCTTAATCATGTTATGAACATACTATGTTTTAGGACTGCAATGTACTATTGCTTAAATTTCTCCATTTTAACCTGTAAATGTGTATATATGTCTTTTTATGGTTTTTAACCGATAAAAAAGCTTTTTGACTGACTGTTAAACAGATTACTTTAAATACTGTTTTCCTTTACATTATTTTTAATATGGGCGATGTGTGAGAGTCTATTACAGACATTTAGCAGAAAAACGGTTCATTTAGGACAGGACTCACATATGAGAGTTGGGAGGGTGGCACAGAGAGGATTCGCAGCATTGTTACTGAGCTGCTGCTGTGTTACAATATTGAAAACACACATCACTCTCCCTGAATATTAGCTGTAAATACATTTTTAATTTGGAGGAGTGTGCCTATGAGCTCTCAGTGGTCTGGCCAAGGAGGGCATGAAAGATCTGAAACCGGATCCTAAAGTCAAAGCCATTCTGAACAGTGGCACCCAAAATATGTTTGGCCCCGGGCCCCAGAATCCTTAAGATGTCCTTGAGCCGGCTGATCTCCAGGGCCCGTCCCGGGACAATGTCACTTAGTCCTCAAAGCCTCACCCTGGCTCCCTCTCCAGGAAAGATGGAAGGGGGTGGCATCCTCATCCCAAGCCTTGCAGTCAAGTGGCGACCGCTCGCCAGGTTCCCTTCTTCCAAGCTGGTGCTGTTGACCCATCTGAACCAGGTGCAGTCAGAGAGGAGGACAAACAGCACGATTCTGAAACACGAAAACATTTAAGGACCAGTTAACACGGGTAAACATCCACTGTAGACTTACACTCGAAAACATAGACAAACAAGCATTTGCAATGCAACAGATCTCGCATTTGCGAGAGTTTAAGCTATTGGCATTGTAAATGACAATGCCTTTTATTTATGTGTTTTCAAAACCAACACATATATAAAAGGCATTATAATTTCTAATGCCAATAGCTCAAACTCTCGCAAATGCGAGACCACTTTCATAGTGGCCCCGCCCCTTTCTGTACATGTGGCTCGCTGTAACCTGAATGCGGCAGGAGCGTATAGAAAGGGGCATAGCCACTGTGTATGTGAAAGCATGGTATGGGGGCTCTCACTGCGAGGAAAAAAAATGTTTCGTAGCGCGGCCGCTAAAGTTAAAGCAGACAGCGCTGCCAAATTAAATAAATAAAGAAGTGCTGCGGGCTACTAAAGTAAAGAAAGAAAGAAACGCAGCCGCGATAGTTAAAGTGGCTGGATATTAGTAAATAAAATAAAAGCAGGCGTTGTGCTGCTTGTAGAAAAGCACGTAATGGGTGGAATAGGAGCAAATAATTGATGAAAATAGTGCTCACAGCCTAGATAAAGCAGGTAGTGTAACAATACAAGTAAAAAGTCCAGTCCTCATGGGAGGTTACAAGTGCAGACAAGGCAGTACCAAGGAGGGACTACTAAGCCTATTTATGAATCAAAAGCAACGATTTCGAAAGGACAGTAACAGGAGCCAATTGAAAAGATGGATAGGAAATGGGCAAAGCTTCAAGTCCCCACCTGAATACAGCATGCCTCACAGCGCAGCGCATGCGCTGCCCAGGCTCGACCTAAAAACATGGCTGCCACAGTATCTCAAATATTGAAGCATCACCCAACAACAAACACCCAAATGCACCCCCAAACATTTATTCCCACCTGCAGTAGCGGTGGAGTCCGAATACTAAATGAACCTAATTCTGTTGAGTTACGAATTTTAGATTTGGAAATTCACAACAGGCTGATTTGTGTAGGGTTATATGTTCTGACGCTTGGTAGATATGTTGGCAGTCGTTGTTTCAGAGTGCCTGGTTTTCCCTTCTGTGGTTTCACCTTTTGTTTTATTCTATTTGAGTGATTTGTAAAGCCGGGTTACACTCTGACAGGATTGCAGCCCTTGGAGAAAAGAACGTCTTCTATACAGGTGTCCAAATACAGGGCCATATTATCAAGAAAGGGCGATACATTATCGCCGCTTTTATCGGCAGGAAACTGCGGCTAAAGCGGCGATAATGGGCTTCATAATAGGCCCTTGTGAATTCCCATAGAAGCCCACGTTCTGGTTCTGAACAAAGGCTTCAGGGAGCCTGAGGGGATTCCAATCTCCTCGCGCCTTCAAAAGGCTTTGTTTTATTTTTTAGAACATTCTACCCTCTAGTGGCAGAATGTTCTAATAGCCTTATAGCCCTTCGTAGCTGGGCAATACTGGTTGTTAAAGTCCCTCTCCCTTGTTAAAGGCCCTCGCCTTCGGCTCGGGCCTTTAACGCTGGAGAGGGCCTTTAATAGCCAGTATAGCCAGCTTTGGCGGGCTAAAAGGCTATAGTAGTGGCCGAGGTCTAGTTGTTGAGAGAGGTTTTGCCGTTAGTCTGAAAGTCTTGCTCCTGTGGGAGTTGCTGAGGCCTAGCCTCTGAGAGAGGTTTGTGGTCTGCTGGCAGTCTCGCTCCTGTTGGAGTTGCTGAGGCCTACCCTCCGAGAGAGGTTTGTTATCAGTTGTGGATCTTGTACCTGTAAGGCTTACTGACACTTAATCTTCGAGATAGCCTGTAGCTTTCTGGACAGAGTCCATCTAACCCGCTCTTTTTTCCCCACCAGGTATCTGTGCAGGCCACATGTGTGACGCTGACCGCCATGAGTGTGGACCGCTGGTATGTGACCGTCTTTCCTCTGCGCTCTCTACGGCAGCGCACCCCGCGCGTGGCGGCTGCGGTCAGCCTGGGCATTTGGATAGGTAAGGAAGGGCCCTGGCACGGCCTTGATGACTACCCAGTTTCCATCCTCACACCTCCACTTGCTTCCCTCCCTCCCTCCCTCGCTAGCACTCTTTTCTCTTCTCTCTCTCTTTCACTTATGTGGCTATCCTCCCTCTCTCCATCACTTTCCATCTTCGTCATTGTCTTTCTTCTATTTCACTGCCCTCCCTCTTCATATCTCTCTCTTTTCTTATCCACTTGTATCTTTTTCTTCTTTCTCTCACTCTGTCGTGGTTGCTTATTCTCTTTTTACCCCCTATGTATTTCCCTCTCCATCCTGTTTCTGAGTCTCTCCCCCCACCCTCCCCCCCCCCACCCTCACCCTCACCCTCCCCTGAAGCTGCTGCTCGTGTCCCTCCTTCCAGCTGTCTTTTCTGGGCGCACGTGCTCCCCTCGATGATGTCTCCCTCCCTGGGTTTGTGTTTTGCTCCTTTGCCCCCTTCCTCCCCTCCACACACATATCTCGGCCCCTTGACGTCATTAGTCAGGGGTCTTCAAGGGCCTCATTCCGCCTCTGAAGGGGGCAGTGGGCCGCCTGGCTCCGGGTCACCCTAATTGCTAGAAACAAATGAGCAATTATCCAATTATCAATCAGGATCCAGGAAGGGACGAGGCACGAGCTCGGCGCCCATTAGGGGCACGTTGTACGTGGCGCACGCGACGCTCTCCCGCCCACCACGAGGACTTGAGAGGAAACAGAGGGGAGGGCTCCCTGGGAGGGAAGACACGATTAAGGGGCTTATTTACACGGGCTTTATCACCGCTTTTTTGGCTTACAAAGCCAAAAAAGCATAGATAAAACCAGCGCCCTATTTACAAGAGGGTGCTAACATGCATAATCGCATGTTAGCACCCTTTTCCCCAACGCCTCCCTTTGCATCTCCGATGAGATGCAAAGTGGGCGTCACTGGGCGTACCCCGGATGGACTACCTTGTAAATATCGCTGACGTTTACATCGCCATATTTACAAGGCAGCCCACATGATTTTAGCACACATTAGATTTTGGCAAAAACAGACGTTTTCACTAAAATCTAACGTCTGCTAAAATTCTGATTTAGCCATCCCTAACATAGGAGGTGGATTATGCTGATACAACTCTGTGGGTCGTATCAGCAAGGTTATCACCCTTTTGCAGGGAACATCGATGGAAAACCAGCATTGCTCCCTGCAAATGGACGATGACCCCCCTATCTCTGGAATCTTTATCACCCTGGAGTAACACGTTGTTAATTACGCGCTACCAGGGCGATAAATACCAGAGATGGACGGTGATAATAAAACTATCGCTCAGCACGGCCAGCAATAATCATCGCTGGCCATTGTTAATATGCCCCTAAATTATTATCTGTTATGGGAACATGTAAGGGTCTGTGTGGGGCCAGCTCGTCCCCTCAGAGATTGTGTCCAGAAGTTACAAAGAAGAAGACGCTAACGTCTGTAGTCAGGTGTGGCCCAGGTGTGTTTTTGGGGTGGTTGAGTGTGTAAAGGGGCTTTCGCCCCATGTTTGTCACACCTGCGTCACTAGTGGTCACCCTTGCTAGGTCTCTGTGAAGGAATTTGAATCACAGTAACACACACCGTACCGTCCTTGAGAGGTGGGGGCGTGGAGAAGGCCTGCAGGCTTCCTTCAAGTCAATAGGTGGTCAGAAGGCACTGCCATTGAGTGCCACAAGCTCTGGTGTACCCCAAAAATTCTACCATCTCAATAAGTTGTTGTTGAAATGCTGCCAGAAAGGGTGGGGCACGATCCTGAGTAAAGGGGGCAGTTTGGGCACCCGCCACCTGCAGAAGGGTTTCTTGGTAGGAGCACCGACAAATTGTGGGTCAAAACTGGGTGATCTGGATAGTGCATAATCAAACAAAATGGCAGCCTGGGAGTAGTTCTCACTGGGCGTTTCGGGCGCATCTGAATTCGAGCCATAGGATTGTGCTAGCATGACCAACTCCTAAAATCCTGCCACCGCCATGGAGGGCAGGACAGCACCCCACTAAGGAAACACAACCCCTCTGAAACAAGGATCCCCTTATTCAAACGTGTTCAAACTGGATTCACAAATATTGCCTTTAACACAAACACTCCCACTCCAGTCCAAGGAGGAAGACACAGCTCAATCCCAACTTTCACCCCCAATATTCAAAACAATTTGTGGGATCACCGACCACGAACATTCAATCCGCCCACCCCATCGACTTTAGAAACAATATGAACAGGAGTGAGTACCTGGGTACTTGATTCTCTCCACGCCTTGCTGCTATCAGACTCGGGCCAGCCGTGGTCCGTGCAGGTGAGGGGGGATTTCAAAGGACGATGGCGAGGGAAAATGAATTATTTATTTAATTTTCCCTCGCCATCGTCTGTCGAATTCTCCCTGCACCCGGCCCCACCGCCTCACCTCTCGTACCTGCACGGGCCGAGGCAGCTCAGGGCATGTCCTTCTGCTCCTAGACTGTGGGCATGCTGTTCTGTGGTTTGACTGTGGGCATGTCCTTCTGCTCTTAGACTGTGGGCATGCTGTTCTGTGGTTTGACTGTGGGCATGCTGTTCTGTGGTTTGACTGTGGGCATGTCCTTCTGCTCCTAGACTGTGGGCATGCTGTTCTGTGGTTTGACTGTGGGCATGTCCTTCTGCTCCTAGACTGTGGGCATGCTGTTCTGTGGTTTGACTGTGGGCATGTCCTTCTGCTCCTAGACTGTGGGCATGCTGTTCTGTGGTTTGACTGTGGGCATGCTGTTCTGTGGTTTGACTGTGGGCATGTCCTTCTGCTCCTAGACTGTGGGCATGCTGTTCTGTGGTTTGACTGTGGGCATGTCCTTCTGCTCCTAGACTGTGGGCATGCTGTTCTGTGGTTTGACTGTGGGCATGTCCTTCTGCTCCTAGACTGTGGGCATGCTGTTCTGTGGTTTGACTGTGGGCATGCCCTTCTGCTCATAGCCTCTGAGCATCCACTTGTGCTCTTAGGCTCTGGGAAAGTCATTTTACTGTCCGACGGGCATGCATTTCACTCACCCACCCACTGCAATTGCTCCGCCAGGTAGCTGTGCTCCATATTAGGTAGTGTGAGGCCTCTCTGAGCAACTGGTAAGTATAGCTTGGACAGTGCAACCCTGCACCGCGATCCGCAGTGGCGTAACAAAAGTTTAAGGGGCCCCCCTGCAATGTACATGGAGGGGACCCCGCTCCGGATGTAATACGGAGCGCTCAGGTTTAAGTACTGTACTGAAGGGGCCCCCTGCAGCTTGGGGGCCCCCGCACCGCGGGGGATGCGGGGCCTGTGTTAGGCCCCTGACAATCCGTTCCATATCCATTCCATATGAACTTACACATGACACATTAGAAGGAACAGAAGACAGGAGGCCAAATATACAAAAGCTAGTTAGTAAAGAAATACAGTAACCAGGGCAGCACCACCATTTTAAGTAGCACAATGCGGCCCATGGCGGCCAGGGGCAGACTCCGCCAAAAGAGCATTTGCAAATTTACAGCTGCTATCGACTGCAAGATGTTCCCCTCTTGTAGGTCCACTGATATACATGTACTCCAAAGTACAGAAAGACAGTGGGCTGCCACTCCACAGGTATATCGCCAATAACCAGTGTGGGGTTCGGGATGAGCCTGGTTGAATGGGTACAAGCAAGATTTCACACAATTCACTCTGAGACCAGTAATGGATGCAAAATCATTGAGGATCTGCACCAAGTCAACAGGCGTTCTCCTTATGTCCCGAACATACCGGAGCAGGTTGACTGCGTACAGAGAGATCGCATGCGTCCCATCACTCAAGGGGATACTCCATTCCACCCCACTTCCACAAATGGCTTCCACAAACTGCTCTATAGCCAGCAAAAAGAGCAGAGATGACATCTGGCACCCTTGCCTGGTACCATGACTTATGGGCACAGGGCCAGACACGAGGGCCCCTATTTTGACTCTAGCAGAAGGAGATATGTATAACAGCCGTATTAGGCAGAGAAAAGAAGTCCGAGTCCGTAGCAGAACAAGGCGGTGAATAGAAATCCCATTTTGTGGTTTCAGGGGGCATATTACTAAGTCCAAGCCTGGCGATATTAGATTATCACCGCTTTAGCAGCCGTTTTTGGCCGCTAAGCGGCGATAATTCTGTCGCCCAATTAGCAAGCTGTCGCTAACAGCAGTTAGCGACAGCTTGTAGGCGATAGCGAGCGGTTTGGGTCCCGCTTTGCATGTCATCGATATTTATCACTAATGACATGCAAAGTGGGCGTACCCAACTGTTAGCGACTGAAAGCAGTCGCTAACGTCGCTATCGCCTATTAGCAAGGCAGGCGCAGCGATGGAAATATTCGCGCTAAGCGCGAATATCTCCAAAAACTAACGCCTGCTCAGACCAGTTCTTAGCCATTATATACAATGGGAGGTGGATATAATGGCTAAGACCCTTTTAGCGATAATGCGTGAATATCGCTGTATTCTCAGCGACATTCACGGATTTCGCCGCTATCGACGGAAATATTATCACTTTTGAGATAAACGTTGCTAATAGCACGTTATCTCAGCGATAATATCCGTAGATGCGCGGCGATAAAAAAATTGCAGCTAAGCCTACTTAGCGATAAATATCGCTAGTTGTTGGTAATATGCCCCCAAGTGCCTTCTCCAAGTCAAGCACCAGACACCTGCAGTGAGGCCAACGTGAGGCTGAATAGCTGGCCACCTGGAAACATCGACACAGGTTAAGGGACGTGTTCTGGGGAGGCACAAATCTGTTCTGGTCAGTGTGCACTAGATTGGGCACTGGGGGGGCAACTAATCTGCCTGTATTTTGGTCAGGATTTTATAGTCAGTGTTTAAAAGTACCAGTGGCCAGTAAGAGTCCAAGAGCTTCGGGAGGATGGAGGCTTCAATCGAATCCTCATACAGGGTGAGCAGGTGAGGGGCCAACACAGGAGCCTGTGCCTTATGGTATTCCGCTGGCAGCCCATCTGGCCACGGCGTCTTGCCCATGGCCAGAGCTCTGATGGCCTCCCAGACTTCAAATAGTGTGATCAGCTCCTCCAGTTGCGGCCGCTGTTCCAGCGTAATGGTGGGCAAGCAAGTGGATGCAAAGAAGCCTGCTTGATCAGCCGGACAAACGCTGGCAGCAGACACATACAGAGCTGTGTAGTGTCTGGTGAGCTCCCCATGGATCTCCAGCTGAGTGTACAACAGCTGTCCCAAAAGGGAACGCAGTGAAAGGATAGTGTACCCCGCCTGCTGACGGATCAGCCATGCAAGCAACTGCCCGTTTGGTCTGCATCTGCATGAGTGCGGGCGGAATGTGCAGAATAATTCAGACACCGCAATCTCTTCAGTCGGTCTGCCTGCTCATGTCGCGCATCCGCCAAACGCCGAGTACCACTCAAGTATGTTACTGACGCAAACTCCAGCTTCAGGAGGGAGTGCTCAATACACATGAGATCCCCATCACTATGTTTGCGAGCACCCCAGCTGAGTTCCATGCAGTGCCCCCTGATCATGACTGTGAACACTTCCTATTCCACGTCTCTGGTGACAACTAAGAATGGGCAGAGTTGACAGAATACTACTACAGAGAATTATGCAGAATTGATCAAAACTCTATGAATTCTGTTCCGCAGTCCATCTCCCCGCAATTTATAGAACAGAAACCTCACAAGTAACTGTAATATCTCATGCTAAAATGCATATAACCGTCTTACAAAAGTGAAAATGAAAATTCAGCAAGCAGTGCGAGAGGTGATGATTTTGATGTCCTCACTAACCTAGGGAGAGAACCAAGCTGATGCCTTGAACACAAAGAGCACATCATGCTGAACAATTCGGTGGTGGTCCTATCCTCCTCGGACCACCCCAAGCCCAGTTATGGGAAAAAATACAATCCCAACCAAAGTCCCAGCAAAGCATTATGGGGTGAGATTCTCGAGTGCAGTGAATATTATAGTATTAGCTCTCAGCTGAGCCAGGAGCCTGTGCCTGAGAAATGTTTTGACATTGGATACTATAATATTCACTGCGCTATAGAATCTCGTCCCATAATGCTTTGCGGTGCCTTTGGTTGGGATTGTATTTTTGCCCATAACTGTGCTTGGGGTGGTCCTAGGAGGATGGGACCTCCACCGAATCATTCAGCATGATGTGCTCTTTGTGTTCAAGGCACCTGCTTGGTCCTTCCCCTAGGTTGGGGGGGGGGTAAAATCAACACCTCTCTTTTGACTGATATTTTCCAAAGCTCATGTTTGTGAATTGGTTGTATGTAAAGGTACAATTCATTTATCTTTTTTAATTTTTTTTAATTTTACTGAGAATGTAATACTTGTACAAAAAAACATAATTTGATGCATTATTCCAACTGGCAGGGTAGAAAAGGAGATACAATAAATACGATAAATAGACATATATACATTTACAAAGACTTTGATATTTACAAGAGAGTGATAGGCCCTCCATACATAAATAAGAATAGGTTATGCAGATATATATATACTAGCCTATATTTGCAGTCGTGAATCCCTCCAGGCTTTCAGGCGCGCCCAGATATTTAGCCCAAACTCCCGTGTTTTCCTGCCCTCATGCGCATAGAGTGTGGACTCGATATTATGGATACCAAGGAGCCTGGTCAGCCCCATCTGAAATGATGGAACAGTAACATCCTTCCATGCTGCTGATATAAGGATACGCAGTACTGCCACTGATACAAAAATACATTCTTCGGTCTCCCTATTTACACCCAGCTTACTTTCACTTCCCAAGATCACTAAGGTCGGGGATAAGATGATCTTTAAGCCTAGCAGCCCCTCCCAGCATGTCTCGATCTCCCCTTTAATAACACTTAGTTTATCACAGTGGTGGAACATGTGTAACAGGTCCGCCGGCCCTTTCAAACATCTGGGGCAGCTATTATCTTCCCTTTTACCCCAATCAAATAATTTAGAGGGTGAAAAATAGAGATTAAATAGTGTTTTAAAATGTTGTGCTTTTAAATTAGGCGAACGTAAAATCTCTTTGCCTAGGTGTAGCGCTTTCTCCAAATCCACATCTGGATCTTCCAGCTTTATGGCCCAGGCGGCTTCATTTTTTTCAAGATCATCTTGGATCCCAGCTATTAGGACCCTATAGATAGTTTTAATTCTGCTATCTATTCTGCTTCCCCCTTTTAACAAATACTCGAGTGTTAGACCTGGCACCTTGGCATGAGTCTCCCTTCCACTTTTTGCTGATGTGCCTCATATGTTTTGCTGGTGTTAGCTGCTCAGGCCACTGCCAATCAGTGCCACAGTGCAAGTGCTCCCTATGAAAAGTGTATACATTGATTGGTGTCCATGATTGGTTTATTTGGTTTACTGTCAGACCCCGGTAGCGGCCTAGCAAAATGTGTCTAAGGTCTGCCATTGCAGAACCTGCATGCAGTCTGGTACTGTCATGCTAACTGCACAAGTGCACCTACTTGCCAGTCCCTAAACCTTCCTTTAACTTCATATTAGTCACCCCTATGGTAGGCCCAAGGGCAGGGTGCATTGTAAGCATAAGGTAGGACAAGCCCTGATGAGTGTGGCATGTCCTAATAGTGAATTACAGCCAATTTCGTTTTTCACTATTGTAAGGCTACCTGTTCTCATAGGCCAGAATGGGTTGCTGGAATTATTACACTCTATAGTCCCAGCAGGCTCAGGGAACATGGTAGAAAGTCAAGTTTAGTATGCCTGAACTCAGTAAAATACTTATTTTAGTAAAGTTTATTTTAATATCCTGTGTTTGCAAATACCACTTTTAGAAAGTTAGTATTTGCTTGCCTAACCATTTCAGCCTGCCTCTGCCAGGATGTGTATCTGCTATCTGGTTTCTGTGAGTGACAGGGGTGGGGATGACAGGTGGTGAATAGAGGGATTACACCAGGATGGGTGGGGGAGTGCCCCTTGACTCTTAATAGGGCTGTGCTCTGCCACCTCAATTCTGGCTCCGCCCCCTGGGGAGCGACTGATGACTCTGCCCTGCACCTTGTGAAGAGAGAGGGGAAGACTGTCAACAGAGTACTCCTGGACTGTACTTGTCACCACAATGCTGGCTCCACCTCCTGCGGAGCGTCTGATGTCCCTGCCCTGCTCACTGAAAGGAGAAGCCAGAGTCTGCAAAACAAAAGTGCACAGGGACTGGACTGGATTAGGCAAAGGCCCCCCTGGCCTGAAAGAACAAAAGAAACTGTGTATAAAAAGATGAGCCCTGCTCCTAAGAAATCAGATCCTGTTTACGCCAAGAAGAAACTCTGCCCGAAGAGAAGGACCTGAAAAAGCTGCATGGAGGACTACTGTCTCTAATCCTGAGAGACTGGCCTGTGGTGGGTGCCTTGCTGCAAGAAGGAGAGGAGAAAGACTGAAGGACTTTTAAAATCTACTTGTGCATCTTTGTGAACAATCTCCAAGGGCTTGCTGGTGAACTTTCCCCCTGAACTGCGCCCCAGGAACATTGGGCGCTATCCCCCCCCCAAGGAAAAGCTGCTAGCTGTGCTGCTTATCCCGGCAGCCCTGTTCAGGAAAAGCAAAGTGCATCGTGAATCTGCATCATGCACTCTGAGAAACTGTGCCACTCCGTCCCCGCTGAACAACGCGACTTATGCCAAGCTACACCGCACTCGCACCGTAAGGACCAGCCCCCCGCCGGCCCGAGCATAGTGACTGTGGCGGAATCCGAGCCGTAGCTTGCATTGTAAGCTGGGACCTGTCCGCTCCAAACACCGCGATCTACTGGCCCGAGCCATAGCTCGCACCGCAACGTCAGACTCCACCTGTGTTCTCTCTTCTCCTGATCAACGTACTGCTATTGAAGTGAATAGCTGTGGTGCGTACTACGAGTAAGTACGTTGTGTCCAAAAGGATCGTACCGCCGTTCGCACCACAGCCGGCCGCTCCCCCTCCAGGGTAGAAGCGTACGCTGCGTGTCAGCCTGCCTCCCCACAGCGCATCATCAACCCAAGAGCACCGCGCCCACTAGAGCCTCGAGCCGTAGCTCGCATCGCCCCCGGTTAGACACCGCAACGTGGGACGACTGACCCCCGCATCCGTCCGCCTCGAACCGCTTCAAAGCAAAAGGTACTGTGTCCGTGTTGTACTGTGCGCAGCGCTCTGGACTGAGGTGTCCGTGAGGCGCGCACCTACTGTAGAAGCTTTTATCTCCAACGCTGTGCTCAATGTACATGTGAGACCCCCGCCAGCCTGTTTCACTGCCGCAGTACGAGTCACCCGGCAGCCTTACGCCTCGTACTCCTGGTTACCTCGACCGCGCCGTACGCATGGTACCTGGAGACGCGTGAGGTTTAGCGAGGCCCTTCCGGTAATTGCCGTACGAGACAGACAAGAGCGCTACGAAGCCCCCAAAGGAGTAAGCACGATTTAGACACTACCTTGATTACTGTGGAGCCGTTTTTAGAGCTGTAGAGACCTCTCAAAGAACTGAACATTGCTTTTTAAGAACTGTGGCAACATTTTAAGAGTAACTGGAATCGTGAAGTCGGTAATGCAAGCCTTGAAAGTCTATATATAAAGAGTATATTTTTACTAAACAACAGTCTTGTGTCTCTGAGTGGTGGGTTTATAGGTCACTGTGTATATTATGACAAATGCTTAGCCATATGTACTCTGGTAACTAGCCTTGTGTGCTCGCGCCACGCCGCCTAAAGGGTGAGCAGGGGTTAAGCATGGGCGAATTTTGCGAATCTCGCGTTCGCGGATTTTGCGGATTTGCGAACTCGCAATCCGCAAAATCCGCGAATTCCCGCGAATTTGCGGATTTTTTTTTGTGTTCGCCCGTGTTTCTGCCAGTTCGCGAGGGTTTTTACAATTTCGCAATTTGCGAACTTACCTGTCGGGTCGCAAGTTTTGCGAACTTGTTGTTTCTACGTGTCCAGCCTGTTTGGGACACTCTTCTTCATCACTGCCACTCTCTGTCACCACTGCCACTCTCTGACTACTCATGCCACCCTCTGGCCCACCCATGCCACCCTCTGTTTCATCACCACACCCTCTGGTTGTCCAGTGTACATTATTTTCGGCAAAGCAAAGCACACCTTCCCTGCCTCAAGTGACCTGAATTAATTTGGGGCTGATTAATGTGTCACAGAATATTTTTTTAGCTGGCACCTGCTTCCTTAGTGCGCCCTGATTAGTGATCTTTTGCACTTGCTAAGTGCTTTCATTGTTGCAAAATTAGTTACAACACCTGCCCTGCCCCAACTGACAATAATGAATTAGGGGCTGATTAATGGATTTTAACTTCCAGCCTGGCTCCTGCTTGTCTCCCTTAGCTGTAATTCAGGACCTTTGTGGCATATGTGTAACTATTATGAGGTTCAGAGCAGGGTCACATAATAGTTGCAACTGGCAACTGAACTCTGGAGGGGTCCCTCAGGAAGCACTACAGGAAATGGCTACTAATGATGAGCCTGAACTTTTGAACCTGGTAAGTAGTTTCAGTTTTGCTAAGATCGTATTTCTGCAATTTAGCACTTATTCGCGGGGCGCGAAGTTGTACTGGGAAGCCGCGAACTCACGCGAACAGTGCGAGCAGTGCGAGCAAAATCCGCTGCTCGCGGATTTGCGGATTTTGCGGGAGATTCGCGAATCTCGCGGATTGCGAATTTCCCGAAAATCCGCAAAATCCGCGAGCAAAACGGATTTTCCGCCCATGCTTAGCAGGGGTTATTTCTAGGAGTAGTCCTTTGCCCTGACTAGAGGAGAGGGTCCCTGTTTGACACAAGTGTATACCTGCGCCAACCAGAGACCCCCAATTCTAACATCGAGTATACTGCACCGGTTGCCAGGGGAGATGTGAGGTCTTATAGCTCTGAATATTTGCAAGACCTGAGCATATTTGAAGCCTTGACTACTAGATATCCTATATTTCTACTGGATCGCAGCAAAACTCATAACATTATCTCCCTTCATTATGTCCCCTACTGTCCGGATACCCTGCTGTTCCCAACATTTCCATGCGCCATCCACACTTAAGTTTGGGAAGAACCCTGACTTCCGGAGTGGCGTATGAGCATTGATCTTTGGGATTAATAATACCTTCTGTCATTTTTTCCACTGCTCCCAGGCCCTCACCAGTATTTTATAACGCGTTTTCTTGAAATACCTACGGTCCGTTTTCCTTAACAGGACCCCCACCACCTCCTTCCCCATTAATAGCTCATATATAGAAGGGACATTTTGATTACTATGTGACGGGTCTTGGGTATATGATTTACTTGAAGACGGATCAAATAGGATTGACATTTGGGTTAGCAAACATGCCCAATGATAGTACCTTACATTCGGGATTCCTAAACTGCCCAGTTCCTGTGGGAGAGACATATATTTTAATGAGCGCCTAATCTTCCCATATTGCCATAAAAAGCTCATAAAAATGGCCTCAATTGATTTTATCACCCCCTTGTCTATTAAAAAGGGAACGGAGCGAAACAGGTATAGGATTTTGGGTAGCAAAGTAATTTTCAGGACATTAGATCTACCTATTAGTGGCAGATGCAGAGTGTCCATTCTTTTAAGATCCTGCTCGATCGTTTTTAATAGTGGGACAAAATTATCCTTTATAATTAATTCTGTTGCTGCATTTATTGTCACTCCAAGATATATTGCAGAGTCTACATATCTGCTGTCTGATTTAGCAATATTTTTAGTACAAATCACCTGGGTTTTCCCCTCATTTAAACGATATCCCGAATGTCGCCCAAATTCCTTGGTGATTTCTACCAATGGCCGCATAGCCGAAGCGGGTTCCAATGAGGTTACTACCAAGTCATCCGCATAAGCTAATATTTTAGTCTCAAATCCATTAATTATAACCGGCTTGATCTCATCATTACGCAGAATATGTCTAATTAGTGGGTCGATGTAGATTGCGAACAGGATGGGTGAGAAGGGACACCCCTGACGGGTTCCTCTTGTTATATTAACTTTCCCCAAGCTTTCACCCATCAACTGAACCTTGGCCACTGGATCGAAATACATGGCTTTGATGGCAGTCAGGATTCTTGGGCCGAACCCTCTTCCTACCAGTACCCTCCACAGATAATCCCACCTGACGCGGTCAAAGGCTTTTTCAGAGTTGAGGAGGGTCATGGCCATCCCCTCCCCCTGGCAGCATGTGCCTCAAACAAAGATATTGCTCTTCTTATATGATCGGTTGTTCCTCGACCCGTAATGAAGCCATGCTGCCAGGGGGAAACCAGACCACCAATGACCCCCCACAAACGCTTCACCAAGATTTTAGCATAAATTTTATTGTCCGCATTTATAAGCGATATCGGCCTATAGGACCCGGGATTTTCTTTTGGTTTCCCTTTCTTGTGGAATGCCACTATATTTGTGTACTTCCATGTCTCAGGTATTTTACCAGTGCCCATTATACCGTTAAATAAATCTAATAACATTGGTGCCACCTCCCTGGATATACATTTATAAACCTCCAATGAAATGCTGTCCGGCCCACTGCCTTGCCAGTTGCTGGATCTTGTAATGCCTAGAGCACTTCATTGGTCATCACATCACTCTCCAATCCTTCCCTCTCTGACTCACCCAGTTTGGGGCCTTCATCCGGATAGCCCCCCTTTGACTTCTCCCCCTCCATCTCTTCCTTGTATAATGTTTGGTAGAAGCTTTTAAATACCTTGAGGATCTCCTGTGGTTCTACAAACTCTCGACTGTTCTCCTGGATACTAGTTATTATATTTTTTGTGTTGCCCTGTCTGATCCTGAGTGCCAGCGCCTTACCCGCCTGCTCCCCTGTTTCGTACATTTTACCCTTATATGCTCGATATTCTGACACAGCTTTTTCGGCCATCTGTTTGTGTAACTCTGCTTTAACAGAACTGATTTTTGACTGGCTTTCTTTACCTTCTTTCCCTTGGCCATGTTGCTCTTCCGCCTTTATCAATTCAGCTAATAGTCTATCCTTATCTGCCAGCAGTTTTTTCCTAGTCCGGGCTGCATAGCTAATTGTTTCCCCCCTTAATGCTGCTTTGAACGTATCCCAGACACTATTTCTAGCTGCGCTATAGCGATTGGCATCAAAG
This sequence comes from Lissotriton vulgaris, assembly GCF_964263255.1. Lineage (NCBI taxonomy): Eukaryota > Metazoa > Chordata > Amphibia > Caudata > Salamandridae > Lissotriton > Lissotriton vulgaris. Next base: position 10,266,679 of record NC_141700.1, on the reverse strand, counting down.
AATTCCCGGGCCCATTTCTTCAAATGATCAACATATTGACTATCGGCCAACAATTTCCTATCGAATGTCCAGGCCCTTTGTTTTCTTGCTGATCTTAGGCAATCGTAGCTCAGATACAGCGGGCTATGGTCCGATAGGACCTTAGGTAGTTTCCTGATACTGACTTTGCTCATTTCTGTGGATGAAATTAAAAAATAATTCAATTTAGTATACTTTTGGTATGGACATGAGAGGTAGGTGAACCCCGATTAGCGGGGTCCTTAATTCCCCATACATCTGATAGACCATGGAAGTATATCATAGAGCACAAAAGCCCGGAATACCATTGGCTTCCGGTCTAGATGCAGGTTTTTATTAACCAAGTCGGCTGTTATATTTAAATCTCCACATACCAGAATAGGGGCGGGCCAGCTCGACAATTCCTTCTCCAATACTTCAAAGACTTCAGGGTCATCTTGGTTAGAGCCATATATCCCACAAATTGTTACCCCACAACACATTTCGGCCAATGCCCATCTCCCTAATGGAGAGCTTAGCCCCCCCCCAGCCCAGTTTTCCCTAAAATAGCTACCACTCTTACTGTTGAAGTCTGTGATGAGCATGACAGAATATCGAAGCCTCCCAACTTAAGCAGCTGTTTTTTTGCCCAGGGTAGGTGTGTTTCTTGTAAACATAAAATATCTATGGGCTCTGATTTGACAAACTCGGCCAATCTACACCTTTTTCTCCAGTCAATAAGCCCTCCTATATTAATTGAGCATATACTAAGGTTCACCATTATTGCATTTGAACATTTCCTTCACTTTTAGTACCAACAGCTGAATAAAAGCAACACACATTCCCAAGATACCATACCCCTCTCCCAAAAGTGAGAAAACATTTGTACCATAAATTCTCTTTTTTTGATTTTCTCCCCGTTTGCTAACCCCCACATCTACCCCACCAACCCCCCTTGACCCACCCCCACTCCCCCCCTCCCTACCCTTCCCCCCACCTCCCTCCCTTGTAAAGCGCTCAGACCTTGGTCTGTGCTTGTGATGCTTGCAGTATTAGCGGTTTGGGCACTCCCACCAGTTCCGATACAGCACATAGTGCCCTTTTACTTCCCACAGCAAATATGAGAAAAAAAATGTTTTATTAAAAGAAGATTATAGCCACATATAATAATACAAAGTCCGAATGAAGAAATAGATCAAATTATACCACCACATCCCTCCCTGCCCAAAAACCAGCTAGTGTTGTCATCTCTCCGCTAGCTTCCCTAGGTACCAAGGGAGTCCAGATACTCTTGTGCTTTCACTTCTGACGCAAAGTACTGAGTCCGACCTTCATTTATTATTTTTATCTGCGCTGGATTGATGAGGTATACTTGAATATGCTTATCCTGAAAAGGTTTAATCAGTTGTCTCAGCCTTCAGCGCCTCTCCACTGTTACGGGGCAGTAATCTGGCCTGACAAAGAAAGTGACTCCCTCGCTAGACCTTCTTGCCTCCGGTCTGGCCTTTTCAGCTATGGCCTGTCGAAGAATGAAATTGCCCAGAAAAATTAGAATTGCCCTTGGTTTATCACCTCTCCCTGCACCAGATCGAATTTTAAACGGAGTGCGGTGCGCCCTCTGAATTTCCGCCGACCAGTTCCATTCGAAGAGCTCTGGAAAAGCCAATTTGAATAGATTTGTCATGTAAGCCCTGACATCTGACCCCTCCACCCCTTTTGGTATCCCAAGCACCCGTAGATTATTCCGTCTGAGCCTATTTTCCATGTCCTCTACTTTCCATTGGATATCGATCACCTGGGTGCTATGAGACTCTACTTTAGTGATGGCTGCGGCGGCCTCCGATTCTGTTGCGATGATCCTTTCTTTTAAGTTTGACACCCTATCTCCTACATTGGCATATGCCTTGGACAACTTTCTGACCCTGCCTTGCATCTTCCTCATTGCTGCTTGCGATTTACGACAGTCCTGGCGTGCTTCCTCTCGATGGGTAAGAATTGTCTGATAGATAACATCTAGAAGTGGAGGATGGGTGACCGGGGTTTCTACATTCGGGCTCCCTTGGAGTGGCATGGCTGATGAGTGATCCCAAATTAAATCGCACATAGGCTGCTCCTGGACGTTTGGTTGGGCATTAGATCTTTTAGCTGTACTAGGGGGGTCCTGTTCAAGATCGCTTTCAGACTCAAAGTTACTCTCCCCCTGAGATGAGCTCCGGTCATCTTCCGACCACTCCGCCTCTTCTGAGACAGAGTAGAAGCATTCACTGCTTTCCTTCTCTTTGCCATCAATTAGGGACATGGAAGGGCACAGCCCTCCAGCGCCTTCTTCCCCCGACGTACCACCATCGCCTGCTTGCACCGGCATCGGCGCTGCCGACCGCCCTTCGCCTCATTCTCTCCCTGTGGAATACAAGTGTCATTGCCCAGGGCCAGCCCCTCAGCCAGTGTTGCTTGGGTACTGCTAGATGCTCTGTCCCACATACGAAGGTGATTTGTGCTAGTGTCCCCATTTCACCATCAATAGACACCTCCTCTACCTCTGTTGTCGGATTTTTGCCCTGACAGTTATTTTGATTAATAGTATCCTTTAGCTTAGGGGTGCACACCGCATCCATACCTGACACTTGTGCTCCTGCTACCTCAATCTCCTGTGGGCCAAGTGCGGGGGCAGCTGCCTCCTCCATGCTACCATCCTTAGGGATCTGACCCTTGACACTTCGTGAAAACATCTCTGGAATTGATGCAGTCGTCTGCTGCGTTTTCACCACAGCTTGCTTCCCTTTCCTTGGCGGTTCCACCAGGTTGCTCCGCTATCTGAGCCTTCCTCCTAGCAGCCGCCGCTGCTGATTTCGCCGCCGCTCCAGCCACTGCCTTAGGAGCCATTCCGTCCATGTTCTGCTCTCTCCGATTGCTCTGCTTGCTTCGCCTGCCTCCTCCGCCACGCCCACAACGCTGATGCCGGATCCACAGAGACAGGACGCCGCTCAACACACGCAGCAGCCTGAGCCCGGACCCCGCCGAACGTGCTGTTTTCGCGATTACCGTCCCGCGCCCAGTGAGTGATAAACGGCATTAGGCTTTCTTCTTTCTTTGCTCACTACCGCTCATAGCAAGCTGACGCCAGTGCTGGGACTCAAATAAACCGTGCCCATTCTGCTGATACTGCTAAGCGACCACTACACGGCCGCCATCTTACTTCCTACGGTACAATTCTTTTATCAATGGAATGTAAGTGCAATAGCTCATTCTAGAATCTTTGCATAGATTCCATTGTCCTGTATTAATGAAAATTTTAAACAGAAATCTCACATATCGTTAGAAAGAAATAAAAAACAGTTATCTTTGCATGCTAATATACATAGAGCCATCTCGTGAAATTATAGCATGCAGTGCCTTTAACATAACATTAAATAATTCTATCTTTACATGCTAAAATGCATATAATCATCACACCAGAATGAAAAATAGCCAGCAGTGAGAGAGGTGATGATGTTGGGGTCCTCCCTAACCTAGGGAGAGAACCAAGCAGATGCCTTGAACACAAAGAGCACATTATGCTGAAATGATTCTGTGGTGGTCCATCCTCCTAGGACAACCCCAAGCACAGTTATGGGCAAAAATACAATCCCAACCAAAGGCCCTGCAAAGCATTATGGGTGAGATTCTAGACTGCATTGAATAGTATAGTATGCAATATCAAAACATTCCTCAAGGGGCAGGCTCGATGGCTCAGCTGAGAGCTAGTACTATAATATTCTCTAAACTCTAGAATCTCGCCCCATAATGCTTTGCGGGGCCTTTGGTTGGGATTGTATTTTTGCCCATAACTTTGCTTGTAGTGGTTGGAAGAGGATGGGACCACCACAATCGTTGAGCATGATATGCTCTTTGTGTTCAAGGCACCTGCTTGGTCCTCCCCTAGGTTAGGGGGGACCCCAAAATCATCACCTCACTTATTGACTGATATTTTTTAAAGCTCAGTTTTGTGAATTGGTTACCTGCTTTGTGGTATGTTAAGATAAAATTGTTTTATCAATGAAATATGGGTGCAGTAGTATTTACTGGAGTTTATGCGTGAACTCTGTGCCTTAATAGCAGTTTTAAACAGAAATGTCACACATCTTTAATAAAAATAAATAACATTATCTTTGCATGCTTAAATACATATTGCTATTTTACAATAATGAAAATTTAGCAAGAAGTGCCTTTCTTTAAACATTAAATAATTCTATCTATACATGCTAACATGCATATAGCCGTCTCACAAAAGTGAAAATGAAAAATAGCCAGCAGTGAGAGAGGTGATGATTTTGGGGTCCTCCCTAACCTAGGGAGAGAACCAAGCAGATGCCTTGACCACAAGGGGCCTCATTTATGAAAAGTGACGCATCGCTGCATGAAAACAGCGATGCGTCACTTTTCAATGCACCCTCCTTGCGATACCAATGATGCATCATATTTACAGTATGACGCATCATGGCGCAAGGAGTTACAGATACGTCAGTATTTCTGACGTATCTGTAAGCGCAAAAGTGAGGCATTGCTGGAATGTGTCACAAAAGTGACGCAACTCCAGCAATGTGTCCTTTCACATGGGGCAAGCCCTATGTGAAAGGGCCTGCGTCAGTCTTACACCTGCTGTGAGGCAGGCGTAAGATTTTGACGCATTTGAGTCCTAGAAGTGGCGCAGTGAAATCTTATAGATTTCACTGCGTCACTTCTATGACTCTTTATGCGTCAGAACGCCCCCCTGCATACATTATACCTGGCGTAGGTATAATGTAGCGCAGGGGTTTACAAAGTGACGCATCTACCTAGATACGCCACTTTGTAAATATGGTGCAACAGGCTACATTTTGTACGTTGCTGGTGCGTCACAAAAAGTGACGCACCAGCGGTGTAAAAGTGACGCAAGGGCTCATAAATGAGCCCCAAAGAGCACATCATGCTGAAATAATTTGGTTGTGGTCCCATCCTCCTAGGACCACCCCAAGCACAGTTATGGGCAAAAATACAATCCCAAGCAAAGGCACTGCAAAGCATTATGGGACGAGATTCTAGAGTGCCGTGAATATTATAGTATCCAATGTCAAAACACTACTTAAGGGTCAGGCTCTCGGGCTCAGCTGAGAGCTGATACTATAATATTCACTGCATTCTAGAATATCTTCCCATAATGCTTTGTGGCGCCTTTGGTTGGGATTGTATTTTTGCCCATAAATTTACTTGGGGTGCTCAAAGAAGGATAGGACCACCACCGAATCATTCAGCATGGTAGGGACTTTGTGTTCAAGGCATCTGCTTGGTCCTCCCCCTAGGTAAGGGGTGATCCCAAAATCATCACCTCTCATTGCCTGCTTTTTGTCAATGTTCACTATAGTGAATGGTTTATATGTTTTGTTAGTATGTTAAGGTAAAGTTGTTTTACCAAACGTTTGTGGGTACAGTAAATAATTATATTGTGTGAGGGAGTTCTTGTATCAATTCTGTGTTTTCAAAGAAATGTGTAGTTATCAAATTTCCACAACTTCTGTTACCGGAGCTGAATTTGTTGCCCAAGCTTAGGAGCAACAGAGCCAGCTTTTGTTTCATAGAAGTTCTCTGTGGCAGTGCCCAGCACTACCCATAAAGGAGGATTCTCCATTGCTGCAGGTTGTAGGTGCCAGATATGCAGCAGCTGTTTGGCGTCTTCCCATTCCAGCTGGAGAAGCTGGGAGTTGTGGTCTGAATGTGTGCGCCCCAGACAGTCTACATGCCGACAAACCGGGAGCATCTCTGACAAGCTCACAATGCGATCAATGCGGGCATGGAGGCCTTGCGACAAGGAATTAAACAAAAGAATCGGTCATACAGGTTCAACTCTCTCCAGACACCGGCCAAGCTCCAGTGATGTAGCAGATCTCCTAGTTCCCAGGAGTTAGACATGGTGACTGTATGGTAAAGCTGTGGAAAAGACCTGTCTAATCAGTAATAGCGTTGAAATCCTCCCTTAGGAGCCAGCGGATGGTGCTCCAGTGGGCTAGTGTACCGGAGATTGTGCGTAAAAAGGCCGCCTGGTCCATGTTAGGTGCAAACATATACCCAAATAATAAACGCCTCCCATTCAATCTCCCCAGTGGAGAAGTGTGGCTCAATGATTAGAGCGGCAGACCCTGTTGCAGAGGTCTAGCCCGGGACCAGGGTTCAATTCCCCGCCTCGGCGGGTCTTGGGCTCAAAATTACACGGACCTGATAATTCTCTCCTCGGTGCCTAGTCCAATCATGGAGTCCCACTCTGCAACTCTGGGCAATAGCTTGATTAATCTCCACAACGGCCCCCACAACGCTAAGGATGCCTGGCCTTCACCTTGGGGGTGCCCAGGAGTGGATGCCTCACAGGGAAAGCCAGGATGGGTTCCACAGCGGTATTCGTACAAGCGCCTTGAAACCCTTGCGGGTGAGTAGTGCGCTATACAAGTATCAATTTACATTTTAAATTTTTACGAATATGTAGCGGCCCTCCCCGTCCACCCCTGTCTCCTCCACAGCAAAGGGGATGCCCAGCCACACCCAGATAAGCAACCCCTCACGTATGCAGAGTAATCTGTTGCAAATATCCTATCACGGGATCGGCGCTTGGGATTGCGGGCTTCAGGCAGTGTAATATGTGTTTCCTGTAGTAACGCAATGTGGGCTTACCTGCCCTATGGTAAGAATACACAGCATAGCGGCACAATGGCATGTTCATGCCCCTCACATTCCAGGGGATTATGTTCATAACTGGCATGTGTGGAATGGTGCAGGCGTGTAGAGGTACACGCGGAACACAGCAGGAGGGAGAGAGCAGAGTATCCAGTCCAAAGCCATCAGATGTGGGCTGCACTTGCAGGACAACATTGTCAGTAATATGCACATGTTAAACAATAAGGTGAGGGGGAGAATGGGAGTATTGTAACATTTAACAGCATAAGAGCGAAGGGACAATATGTATCCACCCAAACTGGTCATAACGCCTTGTGGTAACTGCTGGCAAGTATCCCCAGCCGAACAGAGCTGAAGGCTCTAGGGATTGAGATTCTAGCACACCAGTGCCCTACATGTCCACAAGAAAGAGCGCTCAGTGTCATTTGTATGAGTCTTCAGTCCAGCTGTGAGGGCAGGCACGGAGCTTTCCAGACTACCTTTTATCTCTCCATCAATGGCCATCCCAGCCGATGCACCAGAGGCCCCTACTGAGTGCATCAGATATCACTGCACTACATGTTCCAATTGGTAGTCATCACCTTAAATTAGGTCATCTGCCATCTGAGGAGTAACATCCAGGGGCCGCCTGGACTCCGCACTGGATGGACACGTTGCAGTGGAGCCATCGTCGCTTGGGAGTGTTATGGGGAAGTGCTGGGATCCTGTCCCTGAGTGCCATCGTGCATCATCGCCACCACATGCAGCACCTTCCGCCTCTCTTGTATAACCTACTCCAGATTGGGGGGTCATTTGTAGCTGTGGCAGAGGACGCCTGCTCCTCCTATGCCTCCTACTACAACTGGCTCTGTGAATGATAGTTTGTTGTGCAGACCCTTCACTCCCTGTCCGCTGCACCTGGGGACCAGAAAATTCCAGCGAGGCCCAGACCTGTTCTACTGCGACAAAGAATCATGTATTACCATCTGAGACCACTCGCAGCCTTGCTGGGAAGAGAAGGGAGTATTTGATGCCCAACTCTTGGAGGCATCGCTAAACCACTAGAAATGACCCCCTCTGCCTCTGAACCCCTATGGTATAGTTAGGGAAGAAAAGTGTGGCGTTATCCACTTTCACCTCCCCCAGCTTGCGTACTTCCCTCAGGACAGCATTACGATCCCTGTAGGAGGCGGAAGAGAAAGGGTCTGTGACCTGTCCCTGGCGGCGGATGGCTCACCAGCACTCGATGGACCCGCTCCACAACAAAGAATGGGGAAAGTGTACCTGCTGGCAGTAGATCACACGATCATGTCTCAATATATGCAACAGCATCAGCTCCTTCTGCTCCCACTGGAAAATCCACCACCCACATGTTGTTCTGCCGGGAGCGCACTCGGCATACTCCTTTCTTCTTTCTAGTGACTTCACATGCGCCATTAGCTCCTGTACCTCCAACGCTGCGGTCCGGGTAATAGGGTGGACTTTGGCCAGTTCTTGCTCATTGTTGCTTACCTTCTCAGTCAGCTTGTGATGATCTGCGCGCTCCTGAGTGAAGCCAACTGTGATTTTGTCGATACGGCCCTCAAGGGAAGTGCAAGTTTGTTCGAGGGAAATGCCTATTGTCTCCACAGCTGTGAGTACAGAGTCTAGTTTGGAGTCCGAAGACAGCTGTAATGCCAGAAACCGGTCCCCGGAAGCTTGTTTCCTTCCCAGTGAAAGAATTGGCTTGGTAGTTTGGTCTGCCCTGTTCCCATGATGCACTGGGCCAGGGACAGACTAATTTGCATATAGCCAGGTTCTGAGCTGGGATGGTGCAGTGAGCTAAAAAACGGTGTTGGATCAAGCCCTGATCTCTTGACTGGGTGAGAGTATTCTGCTTAATTCAGAAACTCTGTCCATCACCACCCCCTGTTGTTTAATTATTTTGTCCACCATAAGCGTGGAAGGGTATACTCAGACGTGAGTCCCTTGCTCATTGCACCATCAGGATTCAAGCAAGCCAGGCCGAAGACGGCTGTAATGCCAGAAACCGGTCCCCGGAAGCTTGTTTCCTTCCCAGTGAAAAAATTGGCTTGGTAGTTTGGTCTGCCCTGTTCCCATGATGCACTGGGCCAGGGACAGACTAATTTGCATATAGCCAGGTTCTGAGCTGGGATGGTGCAGTGAGCTAAAAAACGGTGTTGGATCAAGCCCTGATCTCTTGACTGGGTGAGAGTATTCTGCTTAATTCAGAAACTCTGTCCATCACCACCCCCTGTTGTTTAATTATTTTGTCCACCATAAGCGTGGAAGGGTATACTCAGACGTGAGTCCCTTGCTCATTGCACCATCAGGATTCAAGCAAGCCAGGCCGAAGACGGCTGTAATGCCAGAAACCGGTCCCCGGAAGCTTGTTTCCTTCCCAGTGAAAAAATTGGCTTGGTAGTTTGGTCTGCCCTGTTCCCATGATGCACTGGGCCAGGGACAGACTAATTTGCATATAGCCAGGTTCTGAGCTGGGATGGTGCAGTGAGCTAAAAAACGGTGTTGGATCAAGCCCTGATCTCTTGACTGGGTGAGAGTATTCTGCTTAATTCAGAAACTCTGTCCATCACCACCCCCTGTTGTTTAATTATTTTGTCCACCATAAGCGTGGAAGGGTATACTCAGACGTGAGTCCCTTGCTCATTGCACCATCAGGATTCAAGCAAGCCAGGCCGAAGACGGCTGTAATGCCAGAAACCGGTCCCCGGAAGCTTGTTTCCTTCCCAGTGAAAGAATTGGCTTGGTAGTTTGGTCTGCCCTGTTCCCATGATGCACTGGGCCAGGGACAGACTAATTTGCATATAGCCAGGTTCTGAGCTGGGATGGTGCAGTGAGCTAAAAAACGGTGTTGGATCAAGCCCTGATCTCTTGACTGGGTGAGAGTATTCTGCTTAATTCAGAAACTCTGTCCATCACCACCCCCTGTTGTTTAATTATTTTGTCCACCATAAGCGTGGAAGGGTATACTCAGACGTGAGTCCCTTGCTCATTGCACCATCAGGATTCAAGCAAGCCAGGCCGAAGACGGTTGTAATACCAGAAACCGGTCCCCGGAAGCTTGTTTCCTTCCCAGTGAAAGAATTGGCTTGGTAGTTTGGTCTGCCCTGTTCCCATGATGCACTGGGCCAGGGACAGACTAATTTGTATATAGCCAGGTTCTGAGCTGGGATGGTGCAGTGAGCTAAAAAACGGTGTTGGATCAAGCCCTGATCTCTTGACTGGGTGAGAGTATTCTGCTTAATTCAGAAACTCTGTCCATCACCACCCCCTATTGTTCAACATATGCAACGGCATCAGCTCCTTCTGCTCCCACTGGCAAATCCACCACCCACATGTTGTTCTGCCGGGAGCTCACTCGGCATACTCCTTTCTTCTTTCTAGTGACTTCACATGCGCCATTAGCTCCTGTACCTCCAACGCTGCGGTCCGGGTAATAGGGTGGACTTTGGCCAGTTCTTGCTCATTGTTGCTTACCTTCTCAGTCAGCTTGTGATGATCTGCACGCTCCAGGGTGAAGCCAACTGTGATTTTGTCGATACGGCCCTCAAGGGAAGTGCAAGTTTGTTCGAGGGAAATGCCTATTGTCTCCACAGCTGTGAGTACAGAGTCTAGTTTGGAGTCCGGAGCATCTGTTGTCAGCTGTCCCAGTGGCTAGTGACCCCCAGCCGTTCGGTCCAGCGACACAGAGGAGCGGGCAGGTGTTGACGCCGCCCCCGTGCGCAGGCGACCCATCATTGCACCGGACACCCAGGCACTATATATGGCATGTGGTGCAGTGTAGTGGGGCCAGCAGGCCCATCTCCTCCAGGCAGGTGTATGCTAGCCAGGATCCTTCGCTTGGGCGGCCCTGATGGAAATCCCCCGTACACCCAAAACCACACTAACGGGGTAAGGAAAGGCAGCACCACCTGGTCGCTTCCTCCAATCTAACAGTGGTGACCAGATTCCATATCCCCCAGTGCCCCAGCAAGTAACGGAGGATCAAGCTGTGTGCCCAAGGGCCTGGGCCCAAACCAACCTCTGTCCCACTGGCACCCGCTGCCACTAATGGACGATATCAGTGACTAGAGGCAGTTAGTGGACTCCCCCACCAGTCTTGTATGGTGCCCTCTGTGATGAAGGTCCGCCCTAGAGCAGGGATTGCTCAGGGCACGGTGTGCACCGCCCACAGGCACTAGGCCTGGGCCCCACACAACCCCCGGCCTCATCCGCTCCCAGTCCCACCTTCTCCTCACCTGGGCATCGACACTGGGACTCTGTTAGTCTCCTAGCAGGAGCCTCAGCCAGGCTGGATTTCACAAGCCTGGGTACAGCAGTTGCCGCCGGGCCCTCTTAGGCGCAAAGTTGCAGCGCTCCCGCCACACAAGTTCGGTGCAGGTCACGGGCTTCACCCTCCACAGCTTCCGGGCAGCGCCACCTGCTCCGGCCTGTGATGCAGAGAGGTGTGGTCCACCATCAACAATCTCCTCTGTTCACCCCGGTGTAGTGGTGGCACGTGTTATGCAATGCAGACCTCCCCACGTCGGTGCACAGGAGTGCCTCTACCCATCACTGCTCCAAGGGACGCCAGGAGATCTTCTTACACAGGTCAGTAACGTGTCTCCATGCGAACTGCCAGACTTCACCACTAGGTAGGGGCTATCGCCAAAGCCTCAATGTCTACCACTGGGGCCCGTCTCCAATGTCAGGTTGTAGCAACTCCACAGTACCAGCGCCTCCAATTCCGAGTCTCGGATGCAGGCCCAGCGAGGACTCCAGTCCCCGGGGACTGTCCGCGCTTCCAGACATCGGCCACCATGGTGTCACAAGTGCAGCATCATTGGTTTCCCCCAGCGATGCTGTCCCGCTTTTCATAAATGAGGCCCTGATTCTGCATTTCCTCTTCCCCAGGGAATCTAGCTGGTCATCCTGACTGTTGGGGGATTTGAGGGGGGATGTCGACCTGTGCCGAACTTGGTCCTGGCTGCGGCATTCTGCATTCCAGTTTTTTTTTTAGAGGTGTATTTGTAAGCTCTTTTTGCCTCTAGATGCTGAAAAGTGACATTGGGCTGACTAACTTGAATTTTTTTGCTGCTTATTGGTCGGCCTTCACATTTTGTAACGCTTGTGTGTATTTTTCTATTCCTTGACGCTAGTGTTAGTGACAATTTTCCCAGCCGCTAGCTGATCCTAACGCCATGTAGAGATGTCTTGTAAATACTTCGTAAACATAGCATTAGGATTTGGGCATCGGCAGCGGTAAATAAATTGCCGCTAAGCAACATCAAAACTGCATAGCGGCAATTCTTGTAAATATGCCCCTTAGCATGCTGTTCTGCTGTCTGACTTTGGGCATGTCCTGCTGCTTCTCAATTCCAGATTTGTGTCTTGCTGTCTGAGTCTGGCATGCCCTTTTGTTTCTAGACTTAAGGAATCGCCTTCTATACACTATTGGCATCCTCTTCCGTTCTTAAGCTGTGCACATCTTTCTTCTCTCTGACTGGAGGCATGCCCTGCTGCTCCTCAGCTCTGGTCTTGTGATGGTGGCCGCAGATGGCAATTCCCTGTTTTTTTTTTATTGTGAAGAAAATCAATAAAGTTGGTTATAAGGGAAAAAACTCTGGTCTTCTTACTAGAATCTGGTCATATCCATCTGCCCCTTGACTGGATATGCCCTTCTGCTGTTTGACTCTGGGCAAACCTTTCTGCTCCTTTACTCTGGATGTGTTTCTCTTCTGTTCGACAGTGGACATGCGCAGCCTATCTGCTATGTGACTCTTACCCTTGTATGTTCTTCTGCTGCTTGACTCTGGCCAAGCCCCACGTTTGAACCCCTAAAAGCTAATGGTGGCATCACTGACAGACTGCTGACCCACCCCTGCGTGCCTCACCAAATGGTGAGAACATACCACCCACAGGATCTGCTCTCACCTCACTCGCCCCACTTTGACTCACAGATTAAACTGTGCTTCTCTGGGGTAAAACAGTGCGCAAGAAGCAAGGAGGGTCTGTCTTTGGGAGGCAGATTTATGGAGAAAGTTAGTGAAAAAATCTACTAACAGAACGGGGCATATTATCAAGGAACAACGTTAAAATTATTGCCGCTTTAGCGGCAGGAAACTGCAGCTAAAACATCGATAATGGGCTTGATAATATGAGTAGAGCAGCGTTTCCCAAACTGTGGTCCCCGGACCCCCAGGGGTCCGTGACACATTCCCAGGGGGTCCGCAGGACTTGATTGCCTACTGTCCTTGTAAAAAACGAAACGCCCATGCGCCCTCACAGCACTTAAGAGGAATGAATGTTGCTGGCGCCAGGGCATTAAGATACAATACAATGCAGCAACACCACACTGGCCAATCACCATTCCGCTTTTGGTGCAAGCTGAAGGGTGATTGCCCTTATTTTACTATTCGCTTCTGCCCATCACCCAAAGCAGTGCATGCGTTTCCTCCTCTGTTTGTGGCCAGGCCCAGGGCATTTTGCTTATGTCCCCATTTGCGCTGAAAGTGAGGCACAGCTGTGCCTCGTCTTCCGAGACTGAAGAGCATTAGAGGCTGGAGCACCTCGAACGGGCAGGAGAACGTTTCTCCGTTTGGAACTTCATGGAAGGGTTTCACTTGTGTGTACTTATTTACAGTAAAAGCGCACGCTCGCATTTGGGACCTTATAAGTCAGGGTTAGTCAGGGCTCAAGTCCTAAAAAAAGAAGTGGGGGGGCTCTCCAATTTAGGCGGTGTGACAGGAAGTGACATCATGACAGGAAGTGACATCACGGCAGGAAGTGACATCACGACAGGAAGTGACATCACGTGTGAGGCAGAGCTATCATTTGCACATATTGCAAGATTTAACAATTGAAGCTGCTCAGTACTTAAGCCAGTGACTTAAGGTCCCTGTGTGGGGGAATTAACAGCCCTCAGGTGGTTAAACAACAGCATAGATATGTAACTGGTAATTGTGGTTTGTAGCGCAACAATTGTAACTCGAGTTACCCTCTGACTGATTTTTACTGGTGTGACCAATATTTTAATGTCTTAGTTGGTACAAAAAAAAGCTATGAAAAATCACCTAAATCTGTTTTTCCTCTAATCAGTACATATTTAAAATATAAACAGAAGACACTTTAACATGTGTCCTAGAGCTGCCTGAATGATCCATGACTGATAGTTAAAGTAACAGACAGCAAAGCATATTAAAATGGATACTGACGATTTTATATACCATACTGCCAAATTTATATAACGTCCTATTAGCTCTCATGTCTGACCGTTTGCAAAATCTTAAAAGTTGGGTAGATAGCCGGGATGTTTCGCCGAGATATTTAACGTTTATTAGGATGTTGGCGAGGAGGTGGGGGTACATTGGCTCATTATGCCTCTCGTATGCTAAGAGCAAATGCCAAGCTTGACACATCTCCCTGTGCTACCCAGACAACTTGTCCCAGCACACACAGACTGCCTGTCTAGCACTCTGCACTAACAGGAGAAGCACCATTCACCTGGCGGGTTCTGCCTCCAGAAAAAGAGGTGCCTGGAAGAGTTTCTCTGTCTTTGTAGGGGTGGGTGCCTGGCAGGCAAAGGGTCCCTGGCTTAAGACGTGTGTCTGACAGAGGGTCCCTTCCAAAATAGAGGTGGGTTTCTGGCTGTCGGAGGGCCCTTGGCTCCAGCCAGAAAAGAGTGCCTGGCAGTGTGTCTCTTACTATGTAGGGGTGGGTGCCTGGCAGGGAAAGGGTTCCTGGCTAAAGAAAAAGGGATTGTGTCTGAGGTCTCATTCTAAATAGAGGTGGGTGACATGCAGTTAGAAGGACCCGTGCTCTAGAAGATGGGTGCCTGGCAGAGTCTTTTTCTGTATAGAGTGGGGTGCCTCGCAGGCAGAGGGTTTCGCTTTACAGAAGAAGAGTACATCACAGACGGTCTCTGCTTTTCCAGAGAAGGGTTATTAAAACTGCCTTTCAAATTCCCGTCCTATCACAGGCTTGCCGTGTCTTATGAAAATCACCTGAAACTGTGTCGCCTCCGAGCTTAAGGACTATTTAGAAGGAAACAGTCTTATCTGTATCTTTCACCCTAGTTTCCTCTCTGGTCACAGCACTGAAGGAAACAACGGGGGAAACAGCAGGCATAAAAGCACAAAAACAAGGGAAAACGAGTCGAACAGAGGGCAGAAAGGCACAAAAACAAGGGAAAAACGAGTCTAACGGAGGGCAGAAATGCACAAAAACAAGGGAAAATCGAGTCTAACAGAGGGCAGAAAGGCACAAAACAAGGGGAAAACAGGGGAAACAGCGGGCAGAAAGGCACAAAAACAAGGGAAAAACGAGTCTAACAGAGGGCAGAAAGGCACAAAAACAATAGAAAAACGGGGGAAACAGCGGGCAGAAAGGCACAAAAACAAGGGAAAATCGAGTCTAACAGATGGCAGAAAGGCACAAAAACAAGGGAAAAACGAGTCTAACAGAGGGCAGAAAGGCACAAAAACAAGGGAAAAACGGGGGAAACAGCGGACAGAAAGGCACAATAACCAGGCGAAAAACGAGTCTAACAGAGGACACAAAAACAAGGGAAAAACGGGGGAAACAGCGGGCAGAAAGGCACAAAAAAAAGAGAAAAACGAGTCTAACAGAGGGCAGAAAGGCACAAAAACAAAAGAAAAACGAGTAACAGGGCAGAAAGGCACAAAAACAAGGGGAAAACGAGAGAATCAGCGGGCAGAAAGGCACAAAAACAAGAGAAAAACGAGTCTAACAAGGCAGAAAGGCACAAAAGCAAGGGAAAAACGGAGGAAACAGCGGGCAGAAAGGCACACAAACAAGGGAAAACGGGGGAAATAGCGGGCAGAAAGGCACAAAAACAAGAGAA
The DNA here is from genome assembly GCF_964263255.1 of Lissotriton vulgaris. NCBI lineage: Eukaryota > Metazoa > Chordata > Amphibia > Caudata > Salamandridae > Lissotriton > Lissotriton vulgaris. The sequence goes on along the minus strand of NC_141700.1, from coordinate 10,251,159 downwards.
AAACGGGGGAAATAGAGGGCAGAAAGGCACAAAAACTTACCTTAAAAGTGAAACTGTCTCCAAGCCAAAAATGGTGTCCTAGGTGACTGTAGATGCAGGAAGGGAAGTCTCCAGCAGGCGAGGTCAGGCAGGGACTAAGAACCGCATCGATATCCGGATCCGGTCAAAAGGGAAAGGAGCCAGAGCAAGAAAAGCCCGAAAAATAAAGGGACAGCTGAGGTGCAGTAACACCCACCCACTGACGTCTGCTATGACCACTGATTGGTCGCAGACGCCTCTGTTCCACTGGTAGGTCCGAGTCCGGACTCCCCACAAGGTTAAGAAGGGGTGGGGCGGGTTGCGTGAGCTGCGATAGGCGTGGTGATCAGCAAGCTTCACCCGGAAATGTGTGCTTTGGTCAGTGCGCGCTGTGTGTGCTTCATCGCGTTTTGAAGGAGCAGACCAGCGCAGGGTGGACGGCGTTTTAATAAGTAAGCAGGGGGGATGGCGTCCCCCTGGAAAATAAGTGGGGGGACGCCATCTACCCGCGTGGTACCCCGACTCGAGCCCTGGGGTTAGTCCTGCAACACATTATCAAGTTACGCTACGTTAGACGAGATTAATGCACTTTTGATAACGTACTGATGCCTTCAGGTTTAGTAATGGCAGCGGCAGCGTGGCCTTGCAGGTCACGTTATCATTCCATCACCTAGCTCTCTGTACCAAGGTATTCCAGCCTCCTAATCGGCCTGATGGGAATCTAGTTATTTTAAATACGAGCGCCAGAATGAAGATGAGCAGAGCTGTAGTCACTACAAATAGCATCATGGGACGGCATGTTTTTATATTTATGCAAGGGAGTTAGGCTAAGTGACCGTAATAACTAAAAGGAATAATAGCTGTTTAAGTCTAAGAGGAGCACTTGCAAAAGGCAGCAAGATGTTGTATGCTTCAACTGTATGAAGGTTTACTGGTCTGAACTCGGAGGAACCAGTCGCTAGGGTCTTCAGGGAACTACGAGCTGCCCCTGTGTAAAACACCTATTTGTGTATGCCTGAATGGTTGTGGTATATGCTCTCTTTATCAGGACCACTTAATAGACACTGACTTCGAAGAAAAGGTGCCGTAAAAAATTTAAAGTGCGCCCCCAGCCTTCATCAAGAGGAAGCTAGAAGAACCAAGCATTGTCATAGTCGGTAGGCCCGGCACTGTCTGCGAGTCTTGTTTGTCATTGCTTAGTTTGTCCTCTACAAAACTTTGTTAGGGGGCTACCGGGGGACAAGTCAATATTAAAACATCTTTGGTTGGAGGCTTTTGTGTCCAGAAATACACATGTATTAGAGTCCCTGGAAATAAGTACTGTGTGCAAATTACAGCGTGAGATTAGCTAAAGTGGGCTGGCACACTGACTTGTGAATGGCGCAACTGTCCAACAAAGTATTACTACAACCAAAATATTTGCAAACGCGAGACCTAGAAGGCATTAAAGACTGCAAGAAAGAGGGGGGAGAAAAGTGAGAGGTAAATAAGTATTATGAAAGAAGGTCTACTTTGTCAATAGGCGGAAAGGTGGGCGAGTAGTGTCTGGGTAGAAGGGAAACAAGGGCAGAAAGGGACAAAGGGTGAACAAAAGAAGATACTGACGCACAATCACGGCTGAATTTCAGTGTAATTTTGAGTGACATTCAAATACTATGAGTGACACTTCAAGCATTCATAGGTTATCTCAAGCACTTACCTACTTTAAACTGCCTCAGTGTGAGTTCCTGGCGCTGGGCTCCAGCCTCAGGCCATTCCCTCTGCAGTGCACACCAGGCGCCCAACGCCCATTGGGCTCAAAGTGCTTCAGCCCCCCCCCCCCCTCCCCTGTTGTGTTAGGCAGCCCGGGCAGAGACAGCTTCCCAGGCTTACACACAGCCGCACCCGAGTACTTCATAGGTCTTTAAAAGACAATTTGCTTGTTAATGAGGCCGAGATGCAGCACCATCCTTCCCATTAAAGTTTTGATTTTTGCATATTTGTCAATATATAATAATAAAAGCTTTAGTAATGGAGACATTTATTTGGTGTGTACTTGTTTGTGTATTTTTTGCAAATTACTGTTTGAATTTTTTGAAATTTAAATTGTACAAATTGCTTGGGGGTCCTCAGCTTTCAGTAGTGACTCAGTGGGGGTCCTCAGGAGTCAAAAGCCTGGGAACAACTGCAGTAGAGAATTCCAATAGAAGCCCATGTTAACACCAGAACATGGGCTTCAATTGGAATTCTCAAGGGCATATTATCAAGCCCATTATCGCCGCTTTAGCTGCAGTTTCCTGCAGCTAAAGCGGCGATAATTTTAACGCCATTCCTTGATAATATGCCCCAACATTTCGATTTTTTTTTTTTTTAAAGATGGCGAAAAACTGACTTTTAGGTTGAACGCAATCCTGGTGCTAATTGCTCCCCCCTTACATACTGACAGAGTAGGTTATGGTATTTACGGGGTACAGTATATCTCTGGTACGCAACTGAGCATCGTTCTGAGTTTCGGATCATGGAATGGAAATTAACGAAGTAATCAAGAGTGGCCTTTTTTGCCATTCCCAATTACGCAAACTCGGAATGTGCGCTATTTGCCTTTCTGATTCAAGCCAGGTTTAACCCAACAAAAATCATGCTGGCAAAGATCTCAGGGGGCACGGCAGACCCCACATTGGAACCCCAAAGTGGGCTCAAGCAGGAGTTTAAAACTAAGCCTGAGCAAAATTGCCGTCATGCCACTTTAATTTAGTGTGAATTCTGAAATTTCACATTATGCTTGTTACAAGAAATTCCCGAAATGATATAGCCAGAGTCCATGCAGCTGTTGTTCGCCGTATTTTCAGGGGTGCTGCCTTATCCTTTATTGTTAACGACTTTGATATTATTGATTCTATTTGTCTCTGAACTATTAAAAGCGCTCTGATATCCGCAAAGGTCATATTTGCGGTATATAAAACTTTCTAAATAAATATTTGTGTTTTCTGGGCGATTTTTTAGCGCTAAATGCATCCTCGCATCCAAAAATGCATTTTGCACACCGCTACTTAGAACTGGCACCTATATTGGAAAACGGTCTCCTCCTTCCCTAAAAATAGGGGGCATATCAGCAAGGGCCTGCGATAATTATCGCTCAGCGCATTTAGCGTGGGGATGATTATCGCCGGCTAATGCTGGATACTATCGCGGAGATAGCGTGCTATCAGCAATGCTTATCTCCCAAGCAATAGGAATCCATGCGTTAGCTGGAAAACAGTGGGATTATCGCTGGAAATCCACCAATAATCGCACTGCGACCAGCGATACCTTGCTGATAGGGCAGGGTGTTTTAGCCATGTGATCCACCTCCCATTGGATTACATGGCTAAATCAGATTATAAGCAGGCGTAAGGAAAGTAGCGATAACTGTGGTTAGCGCTCCTTTTATTATTGCTCTGCTTGTTTGCGTGCAGCTTGATAATTGGAGAAATGTCGGTTAGCGACATTTCTCCAGTTATTTTGGCACGGAACGCCCACTTTGCATCTCATTAGAGATGCAAAGCTGGGCGGTGTTGTAAGGGGCGCTAAATCAGCAAAACACCCAATAAAGTGTATTTGCTGATAAGGCAATTAAATTATCGCCGCTTTTCGCCCGAAAATGGATGCAAAAACGGCGACAATTTCATAGCACCGCCTTGCTGACATGCCCCAGGATTTTTCAGGGAACCTTCTCATGAAATGTTTTCTTTCAGAAACACTTGTCCAGAGGAGGGTTAAGTCCACAAACTTCACAACTTTGCCCAGTCCACAATCTGGCAGCTTTAATTCTGCACACCCGCTGCTGGAAGAGGCCTGAAGGACAAGAGCGGGGTCGGAGCTCAGGCCTCGCTCCTCCCAATGAGCCCCACACACTTCACTCGGTGATGTGACTGGTGTAGCAAGTTCAGTTCGTAGCAGGTGCGGAAAATTTCTTGTCACCCCTCCCCCATTGAAATTATTAAAGAAAGTAGGAAAAATAAGATACTTACAGTTGCAAGTGTCATTTTTTTATTTTAAAACACATATTTTTGCCATTTTGTCACCCCCCTCAGTGATGACACCCGGGGCGGCCCGCACCCACCGCACCCGCCGCTGTGTGAGACCACCCTCTTCTGCATCCCGTCTCTCACTTCCTTTCTTTCGAGAACATTCTCCGGCCCTGACCTTCAGCCACTATTCTCTGCTGATGCTGCGGCCCTGTCTCGTGCCGGAGCTTGTTCTGTGCCACCAGGGCACAAGTCCTAAAAAAAGAAGTAGGGGGACACTGACGTCACAACAGGAAGTGACGTCACGAAAGGTGGCTTGCACTCAATTGCAGTTTATAGTTATTGAGCTCCCGGTAAAATAAGTGGGGGACTCCGTCCACCCACGTGGTACCCTGACTCGAGCCCTGCGTGCCACAGAACAGCTTCAAAGGACGGGGACCATCTTGCTGTGTTTATTGCTCCCACTGCATTCTCCGGCTCCATTTTCTCATGTGTGCCCCTGCCTGCAGCTCTCGCCGCCTCCACCGTTTAAGTGCCTATCTTCCGCTCTCCGAGCAGCAGGTCTGCATTCACACAAAGCAGAAGAGAGGGGGCTCTGAGAGGAAAACTGCTCAGGATGGAGGAAGCACATAAAGAGATGTAGTACATAATAATAATAGTAGCAATAGTCTGAGTCAGAGAGGGAGGGTTGGGGGAAAAAGAAATGAGAGGATTAGAGAAAGAATCTTAGAGGAGAAACGTGCGGGCATATTATCAAGGACGGCGTTAAAGTTATCGCCGGTTTAACGGCAGTAAACTGCTGCTAAAGCGGCGATAATGGGCTTGATAATATGCCCTTGAGAATTCCAATAGAAGCACATGTTGACACAAGAACAGGGCTTCTATTGGAATTCTCAAGGGCATATTATCAAGCTCATTATCGCTGCTTGAGCGACAGTTTCCTGCCGCTAAAGCAGCAATAATTTTCAATGCTGTCCTTGATAATATGCCCCATAAATGTATGCACAGAGAGCCTGGCTGAGAAAAAGGAGGACATGTAGACAGGCGGATGGATGAATGCATGGATGTTTCACTGCCAGACTATGAGAGGGGAGACCAAAGTGTTTTTTTTATTGAGCAGACATAGCAGATAAATGAATGATAAATAGTACAATTAAGATAAACCATGAAGAAAATAGCATCACACATCGTATGGAACAAATCATCTAAAATGCACCGTAAAACATCTATAAATAATTCCATTCATTATGTACATTGTACGTGTTCATTTCTTCATATATTGTTTCATTACTTAGAATAACTAGAGAAATGCAGACCAATAAAATGAAACTACTTCTAAAATCTACTTATCCACTTCTCCACCGCCTCTGCTCTAATCCAGGTAGTCAATCCTGACCTAGCATTTATAAAGAGCAAGGGCAGGAGTGCTATTAAACTGACATAAACACTTATCATTCTGCCCATTTATTAATTCATTAAAGGAATGGTGCTAAGAATAATATAATCAAATATAAATACCCTGATTCAGAATGAAGTGAGCGAGTGCTTCTAGCGTGTAATATACCTTTGGGTGCACTGTAACTTCAGTTCAAGAAATTACCAGATTAGAAGTAGATCTAGATGTACCAGTGTTTTCATATAATAAAATGTTAGAAAAGAACCCCCAATTTATCTAGCAATGGATCACCAGTTCATTCTTACCTCCGTGTCCTACTTACAACATTGCACAGTGGCGTTGTATCTTTTGAGTCCCCCTACTCGCTTTGCAGAGGCCTCTTCAAACCTCATGGTAGGGGTCCTTTTGTCTTTCCATTGCATCTTTGTTAGAGCCTTACTAGTTCGCCAATTCTGAAGGATCAAGGAGCGTGCAATCAACAATGCTACAAAAATTCAATATTGATGACCCTTTGTTAATTGTTGACTCCTTTTGGAGACACCAAATAAATCCAAATTAGGATCTAGAAGAACTGTACAGCCTATGGCCTGACATATCCTGAAATACTTGCCGCCAGAAATTGGTATGGTGTGGGCATATAAAGAACGTATGGAGCCATCCCCCTTCACCTAATTGCTGACAGTGAAAGCAGTTATTGGAGACTGCTGGATACATTTTGTGGAGAATTTCCGGAGTATAATATGCCAGCCATCTTGACAGAATTGCCATTCTTTTATAATTGGCTGCCCGTAGAGATTTATAGCCTAACTCTGCAATTAGTTTCCACTTGTTCACTAATAGCTGACATTGTGTTTTTTCTAGCACCCTTGAAAAAAAGTCTGCTAGATTTAACTTGCCCGAAACTACCTTAATGTTCTATACCAATTTCCAATTCCTTGCAATTTGCCCATATCGATAATGCTGCTAATCGATTGAAGCTCTTGTGTCTGATTTTTGTAGTGAAGCTGCAAGAAATGCTTTATCTTATTAAAACTTAGAAAGTGTTGCTCACACTGAGGGCCCACCCTAGCAATTAGATCTCCAAATGAGATAGATTTCCCTTGATCCATAAAGTCGCAAAAAATTTTGAAGCCTAAAGAATTCCATAATCTGATTTCACGAGCTGTCAAGAAGAGGCCCAAGTAGCTGCCCTCCTCTAACTTTAATGAAAATACATCAAAACTTTACATATACTTTACCCAGAGCATCCATCCGACTGTATATATCACCCTAAAAACGTATATCTAGTTTATTTTGAAAGCTTGGCTATTTAAAAAAAAATAGCTCACTTATATCTGATCCCGGAATCATCTTTGTGATGAAAAGATTATCTAATAACCCACTTCTATTTGAACACCGAGAGAGAGCATCTAATAAAGCTGCCTGGTAGAAAATATGCCTATTGCAACATGCCAACCCTCCTTCTTCCTTTTCCGATTGTAGCACCTCCAACTTCACCCTGGCCGTATTTTTATTCCAAATAAAACTCCTAAAAACTGAATCAAGTTCACAAAAAAAAAGCTATTCTGAATTGTTAATGGTACCTTAGAAAATAAGAATATTAAGAGAGGGAGAATACACACTTTGATCATGGAAATACAACCTATGATGGTTAAGGGGAGCCTTGACCACCTGTCTAATAATCCCTTAATTTTACACAGCATTTTTTCATAATTCAGATGGATAAGACTAGATAAATTATTTGTGACCAAAATACAGAGATATCTACTTGGAGATGCTATCTCGCTTGCGGCTGTAAAGAAGACGGAAGGTCTTCAACTGTCACGTTAAAAAGTAACAACTGACCCTGCCATTTTGGAATTCACCAACACCTTGGCTTGAGCGCCATTATATAAATTAGATAGCTTCGACAAACACTGGGAGGGAAATCCAAATCTCTGAAGACAATAGAATAAAGCATCCCAATTCACAAGATCGAATGCCTTTTCGGCATCAACCATCATGACTAAGGCTTTTGATATGATTCATTGAAAAATAATTTATGGCCGTAATTAGAAACTGGGTGTTTTATGCCATTGACCAGCCTGCTATCAAACCGCTTTGATCTATATGTGTTAGCTGTTGTACAGCAGGCATTATACGAACAGCCCAGATCTTCGTAAACAATTTATAATCCGAATTAAGCAGACTAATCGGCTTATTTGAATGAACAGATATTGCATTTTTATCTTGTAGGAAGGTGGATATCTGACTATGGTTACCCCCAAACTTTTTGCCTGGTGTTTAGCTGGTTTTTGACTTAGTTGGCCTGGGATCCTGCTATTCAGGGCCCCAGGCTGATTGCTCTCTCCTTAAAATGGACTCCATGTACCTTAGGTGCATAACACAATTGGAATTGGTTCACCTTATAGGCCCCTGTAACAGTGTACCATAGGTACCCAGGGCATAGGTGTAGCCAAGGCCTACCAGGGGCTGCAGCATGTATTGTGCCACCCCTGGCCTGGCCTCCATATTTGACACAACTGGCTGATCACTCAGCTGGGGTAAGTTGGTGTAACCACCTCTTACTTAGGTACAGTATGCCTGTGCCTAACCCTAAACTGGACACATATGTTCCTATCAGCCACTCCTAAGGAAGGCCTCATCAATCCTGGAGGCAGAGTGCTTGGAAATATGTGAGATGGTGCTCTAGCATGAGCTGAGCCTGTCTGCAGCTGTCGGGAACCACTCCCTAAGCTGTTCCGGGATATTGCCATACCATATACTCTTAAGTGCATTATAATCCTCGCGGTTAAATGCTATCTTTGGTTTGGCTTTATCAAAACATGTCGAGTAAGGTGTCATACGAATTGGAATACTATCCCCTCGCCAATTCTGGCGACGGGGATAGCATTCCACCCTTCTAGAGGGACACGACATGTGTGTAGCCTTAACCCCGGTTAAAGTTAACCAGAGCCTCAGCATCACAAAATGGATGCTGCCACCACAGACACATGTCTGACCTCCTGCTGCTGGGAGTCCTTCCAGCGAGGAGGGCCTGGACAAAGGGTTTCCTGCCTGGGGAGGTGCGAGCACCACCCCAGACAGGGTTTTGTGTATTGGGTAGGACAGGGCTGAATAGATTGAGACATGCCTGGGGCACACAAGGTGTCCCTGTGCATAAGCCAGCCCAAACCGGTTCTGGGGCTTTCCAGCCCCAGTCCTGGCGAGGAGCTGGACAAAGGAGAGGGGGTGTAACCACCCCCCTTCCTGGTTCCACCCATAGGGGAGGGACCTAGTAGGTGATCCACCCCTCAGATTGGGAATAAGAGAGGGAGCAGTGCCATTGCACAGCAGATCATCCTGAAATCAACTTTAAACAAAGAAGAAGACTGGACTTCGACATTCTGCTGCTCAGAAGACTGAAGAGAATCTCCCTTGTGGCCTAGGAGGGGCCACCCTGTGAACACAGGCATCACCCAGCACCTCGACGTCTGCTTTGCCGCCGCCTCCCGCCGGAGCCCGAGAGCAGAGCCTGACAAGACCCAGCTTTTCAGACTTCTCCCAGCCCGATCCACAGTCCCTGCAAAGAAGGGACCCGTGGAGGCACCGAGAGACGTGGGAGCGGCCATCTTGAAAGACCCTCGAGACGCTGACTGCGAAGCACCCGAGGCACCCTCGACTCTGTGCTTTGGGGTTTAGGAAGCCCTAGAACCGAGCAGCATTTGCACCAAAGATCAGCCCTCCAGCATTTCCACGATCTGCGTGGGGCCCTTTTGTTTTGTGCCACTCGACTCGCCATCCCGGCCGCTTGTCACGTGGTCAGCGGCCATCTTGGCAACGAAACCTACAATTTACACTGTGGGTCTGGTTGCTCCAGACCTGCCCTCACTCCTGTAGAAAGGAGTACCCGCTCTGACCTTGCTGGTCTGAGTAATAAGCCTTTTTCACTTTCCCCGTGGCTTGCATTAGCCAAGGCTTGTTTGCTTCAATCGAGTTGCTGACACCGCCATCAGCTAGAGCCTTTGAGGGACAGCTCGTGATTGACTCCTGGACGTCCTTGACTTCTTCGTGTCCACGCAGCTGCAGAGAGAAGCAACCCTTGATCACCTGTTTGCACCCGACTTTGCCTGGTTCCAATCTGGTTCCACGGTGGTCACTGGTCAGTGACTTTGAACATTGTCCCCTCTGCTTTCAGGTCTTCACCACTTCAGATCCACCCTTGGATCCACCGGACACTTCTCCTTCACATCGCCTGCAGCATCTTCAGCTTCAAGCGCCAAGAACCTGCGTGTCAAAACCCGACTTCACTTCGACCCTGTGCACCCACTTCCTGTGGGTGAGGTAACATTGCAAAGCCGGTGTCCCTACACTGGTACACACCTCTAGGGTCTGTGTCTTAAGTTTTGTTCCTCTAGGTTCAGCGGAAGTGCCCTAAACTAACTTTGTGTAACTTTTACGCACCATAGACTTTACATTGGAAAGTGCGTGCACTTTGAACACTGCACCCGAGTCCCGCGGGCCTTTCCCGACTTAGTCACTGCTAGTCTCGAATAGCTCCAGCGATTCCCAAGGCCCTAGGCCTGTTCCCTTTCTGATTGGTATCTCTTATACCACTTTCTTAGTATATGGTTTAGGTGGCCCCTAGGGCTCATCCATATTGTGCAACTTTTGTGTATTTTAAACTGTCTTGTGATTTAACGCTTGTGCTTCTGTGCTCATAAAGAGTCCAGGGGATTTTAATAGTTAATAAATCAATATATATTTTCAATATATATTTCATTTGGTATTCAAGGGGGTTGTGTATGGTATAACAGCTGGCTTCACATGCCTTTCAGAGTTTAGCCTAAGACTGCTTTGTCCACGTTACCACTAGGATAACTGGTCTACAAGGTTGAATTACAACCATCATCATAAGGGTTGCTTGGCATGGTACAAAGTGATCACTAAGAATTAGTGAGCATTATATACCAGGCCAACTTCTCACATTGGTGAGCAGCGGATTGGGATCTGAGCTTGCTGTTGTTTTACCATTACAATCTTTGAGATTATCATTTGAAAGATCATACAGGTACCTGCTAGGTACATATAAAACAAGACTAGTATACTTAAGTTCTACTGAACTTAGTTGTTGTAGAGCAAAGGGAGTAGCACACCCTAGCTACAACTACTAGATAGGTTTAGTAGGTAAACACCAGTGTAGGTAGATTGCAACACATCCACCACACTAGAGCAATGTCTGGAACAGAGGGGTCCAGTGGACTTACTCCTGTTGAGAGTGACCCTCCAAGGGCACCATCCAAATTTGCTATTTTTTCCTTTAAGGAATTAAGACAGCTTTGTGTCTTAAGGGGTCTGAAGACAGGGCCTTCCCCTACTACAGACCACCTAAGAGAGCTCTTAGACCAGTCTGAGACTCTAAAGCCCTCTAAGGCAAACCCCACAGGGAATGCTGAAGGAGGCCATCCTTCGGAGGATGACACTGTAGACACCCCTGCCCCTATCATCCTGGTAGATGAGGAAGCCTCCACCACTGGAGCTCCTCAGGTAGATGAAGAGGAAGAGGAAGAGGAGGAGGTGGAAAGCAGTGAGTCAGATGATGACAGAGATAGTCAGGTGCTGGTCAGTAGACTGAACCAGGCTAACTTAAGCTTACTTGGGAATGAATCAGGTAACAACCCATTCAGACCCCCAGGTGGACTTAACCAGAAGCCTAGGAGGAGAAGGACTCACTCAGGTGACTCTGACAACTCACATGCTTCTAGAGGTTCTCATGGTCACTCCAGAAAGGAGATGACTAGCCCTCAGAGAAGGGAACATGAGGCCAAGATGAGAGAGGCTGAGCTTAGGATTCAGAGGCAAGAACTAGAGGTTGCCCTGGCCAAGGAGAAACTTGCTAGAGCAAGACAGCCTAGAGAGAGTGGATTAGGATCCACTGGTGGCAGCAATATCCAGAAGGATAAGGACAGGTCCTTTGATACAAGAAACCTGAGTAAGATTGTGCCCCCCTACAAAGCTGGGGATGACATCCACAAATGGATGACTGCACTTGAGAGAGCCTGCATGGTACAGCAGATCCCTCAGGAGCAGTGGGCAGCAATCTTGTGGCTCTCCTTTGAAGGTAGAGGCAGAGACAGACTCCTCACAGTTAGTGATGAGGATTCTAGAAACTACATGGTCCTGAAGAGTGCTCTGATTGATGGGTTGGGCTTAACCACTGAACAGTACAGGTTAATGTTCAGAGACACCCAGAAGACACAGACTCAGGACTGGTCTGAATTTGTTGAGTGTGCCACTAAGGCTCTGGAGGGCTGGTTGCTGGGAAGTAAGGTTACTGACTATACAGGATTGTATAATTTAATTATGAGAGAGCAAATCTTAAGTAATTGTCAAAATCAGCTTCTACATCAGCACCTGGTTGACTCTGATCTGACCTCCCCACAAGAATTGGGTAGGAGGGCAGACAAATGGGTCAGAACCAGGATCAGGCCTAAGAACCAGGGTGGTGACCAAAAGAAAGAGACTACCAAGCCTCAAGAGAAGGGTGGGGATAAAAGTAAGGAAAAGACTTCCCCAGGGCCCCAAAACTCCAAGAATGGGGGTGGGTCCCAAGACACTTCTACATCCCAGAAAAAGCCTTATTGTCATACCTGTAAACAGGTGGGGCATTACAAAACAGATAGCTGTTGTCCCAAGAATGGCAATAAGGAGAATATACCTCCAGGTAAGGCTCCAACACCTCCTGTCACTGTTAGCAGTGGTCCCCCAGGTGGTGGGAGCACCCCCAAGAATTTGGGTGGGTTTACTTTTGGAGGACAGGTGGACTCTGGCCTATCCAGGTCCCCTAACTCAGATACTCTTGTCTATGAGACTGGCATGGGGTTTGCCAATTTCACAGCTTGCCCAAACACTTTGAGCAAGTATAGACAGGAGCCCCTCATCAATGGCTTGAAAGTGGAGGCCTTCAGAGACACAGGGGCTAGCATCACCATGGTGGCTGAATGTCTAGTCCTCTCAAGGCAACTTTTACCTGATGCCAGATATCAGGTGACAAACATTGATGGCATAGAAACCAATCATCCCATGGCAGTAGTCAATCTTAGCTGGGGAGGTGTCACTGGCCCAAAGAGAGTGGCAGTGTCAGCAAACTTGCCTGTAGATTGCCTACTGGGTAATGATTTGGAAATCTCAGCCTGGGCTGAGGTTGAACAGCAAACCCATTCTAGAATGGTAAATCTCCATGGAAAAGTTAGTGGGGCTGTAATGGCTACAGCCCCAATTCAAGATGTCCTTCCTGAAAAGGTTGGGAGGGCTGAGCAAACCTCAGCCCCATCTTTAGATAACTTCCCTCCTGGAAAGAGTAGCAGGGCTGTACTAGTAACAGCCCATACCCAAACTGAGTCTCCTCCTGAAAAGGTTGGTGGGGCTGTGATGGCCACAGCCCAAACTCAAACTGATACATGGGTAGTGAAGCCTGAAATGATGGATCACTCCACCCAAACAGAGAGCATTGAGGAGGAAGAGAAATCTCCCTCCCACCAGACTTTAGGAAAGGATCAGCCTCCTCAGGGAACTGATCTTACCCCTGATGAAGGAACTGTCCCAGAGGTTGTTAGGCCTGGCCTAACAGAGCCTCTGATGGCAGTGGACCCTTCTCAGGTGGGACCCAGTCTGGAGCAGGTAACCTGCCCCTCTCTACCTTGCCTTACTCAGCCCAGGGCTGCAGAGGACAAGAAGGACAGTGAGACCCAAAGGGCCCCCTGTCAAATAAAGCACCCCCATCCACAGATTAGGGGCACCGAAACTAGTAGCCCTAGTGAGGTGCAAACTTTAAAAACTCCTGAGGGATCCCCCTTAAAAGTAGTTAGGGACCTCCCCCAGATGGATATTGTTGGGCACAGCCAAACCTGGGACCCTAAGGGCCCAAACCTGAACTGTCCCTTCAGTAAGCCAAACAGAGGGACCCAGCCTCCAGCTTTAGGTAGCCAGAGGTTGACCCTGAGAGCACAGTGCAATTCAGTCAGAGAAAGAAAGGCACACATGGTGGAGAGTGATTGGAGGAAGCTGAGCCCTACAGAGGAAACTCACTTCAGTACTCCATCTCAACACCAGCCTTTGACTTTGCAAAGACACACCACAGGTAGAGATTCCCTATGGTGGAGACCCTCAGATACCCTTAGGGCGAGGGATTGCTTAGGGGACCATGAAACAGGGGGTTACCAAGCCAGAGCTGGTACTTCCTTATATGGCCACTTAGGCAATATAGGCTTACCTGGTCAAGGATAGCCTTATCTCCTTTCGTTTGGGGGGGGGGGGGGTTATGTAGGAAGGTGGATATCTGACTATGGTTACCCCCAAACTTTTTGCCTGGTGTTTAGCTGGTTTTTGACTTAGTTGGCCTGGGATCCTGCTATTCAGGGCCCCAGGCTGATTGCTCTCTCCTTAAAATGGACTCCATGTACCTTAGGTGCATAACACAATTGGAATTGGTTCACCTTATAGGCCCCTGTAACAGTGTACCATAGGTACCCAGGGCATAGGTGTAGCCAAGGCCTACCAGGGGCTGCAGCATGTATTGTGCCACCCCTGGCCTGGCCTCCATATTTGACACAACTGGCTGATCACTCAGCTGGGGTAAGTTGGTGTAACCACCTCTTACTTAGGTACAGTATGCCTGTGCCTAACCCTAAACTGGACACATATGTTCCTATCAGCCACTCCTAAGGAAGGCCTCATCAATCCTGGAGGCAGAGTGCTTGGAAATATGTGAGATGGTGCTCTAGCATGAGCTGAGCCTGTCTGCAGCTGTCGGGAACCACTCCCTAAGCTGTTCCGGGATATTGCCATACCATATACTCTTAAGTGCATTATAATCCTCGCGGTTAAATGCTATCTTTGGTTTGGCTTTATCAAAACATGTCGAGTAAGGTGTCATACGAATTGGAATACTATCCCCTCGCCAATTCTGGCGACGGGGATAGCATTCCACCCTTCTAGAGGGACACGACATGTGTGTAGCCTTAACCCCGGTTAAAGTTAACCAGAGCCTCAGCATCACAAAATGGATGCTGCCACCACAGACACATGTCTGACCTCCTGCTGCTGGGAGTCCTTCCAGCGAGGAGGGCCTGGACAAAGGGTTTCCTGCCTGGGGAGGTGCGAGCACCACCCCAGACAGGGTTTTGTGTATTGGGTAGGACAGGGCTGAATAGATTGAGACATGCCTGGGGCACACAAGGTGTCCCTGTGCATAAGCCAGCCCAAACCGGTTCTGGGGCTTTCCAGCCCCAGTCCTGGCGAGGAGCTGGACAAAGGAGAGGGGGTGTAACCACCCCCCTTCCTGGTCCCACCCATAGGGGAGGGACCTAGTAGGTGATCCACCCCTCAGATTGGGAATAAGAGAGGGAGCAGTGCCATTGCACAGCAGATCATCCTGAAATCAACTTTAAACAAAGAAGAAGACTGGACTTCGACATTCTGCTGCTCAGAAGACTGAAGAGAATCTCCCTTGTGGCCTAGGAGGGGCCACCCTGTGAACACAGGCATCACCCAGCACCTCGACGTCTGCTTTGCCGCCGCCTCCCGCCGGAGCCCGAGAGCAGAGCCTGACAAGACCCAGCTTTTCAGACTTCTCCCAGCCCGATCCACAGTCCCTGCAAAGAAGGGACCCGTGGAGGCACCGAGAGATGTGGGAGCGGCCATCTTGAAAGACCCTCGAGACGCTGACTGCGCAGCACCCGAGGCACCCTCGACTCTGTGCTTTGGGGTTTAAGAAGCCCTAGAACCGAGCAGCATTTGCACCAAAGATCAGCCCTCCAGCATTTCCACGATCTGCGTGGGGCCCTTTTGTTTTGTGCCACTCGACTCGCCATCCCGGCCGCTTGTCACGTGGTCAGCGGCCATCTTGGCAACGTAACCTACAATTTACACTGTGGGTCTGGTTGCTCCAGACCTGCCCTCACTCCTGTAGAAAGGAGTACCCGCTCTGACCTTGCTGGTCTGAGTAATAAGCCTTTTTCACTTTCCCCGTGGCTTGCATTAGCCAAGGCTTGTTTGCTTCAATCGAGTTGCCGACACCGCCATCAGCTAGAGCCTTCGAGGGACAGCTCGTGATCGACTCCTGGACATCCTTGACTTCTTCGTGTCCACGCAGCTGCAGAGAGAAGCAACCCTTGATCACCTGTTTGCACCCGACTTTGCCTGGTTCCAATCTGGTTCCACGGTGGTCACTGGTCAGTGACTTTGAACATTGTCCCCTCTGCTTTCAGGTCTTCACCACTTCAGATCCACCCTTGGATCCACCGGACACTTCTCCTTCACATCGCCTGCAGCATCTTCAGCTTCAAGCGCCAAGAACCTGCGTGTCAAAACCCGACTTCACTTCGACCCTGTGCACCCACTTCCTGTGGGTGAGGTAACATTGCAAAGCCGGTGTCCCTACACTGGTACACACCTCTAGGGTCTGTGTCTTAAGTTTTGTTCCTCTAGGTTCAGCGGAAGTGCCCTAAACTAACTTTGTGTAACTTTTACGCACCATAGACTTTACATTGGAAAGTGCGTGCACTTTGAACACTGCACCCGAGTCCCGCGGGCCTTTCCCGACTTAGTCACTGCTAGTCTCGAATAGCTCCAGCGATTCCCAAGGCCCTAGGCCTGTTCCCTTTCTGATTGGTATCTCTTATACCACTTTCTTAGTATATGGTTTAGGTGGCCCCTAGGGCTCATCCATATTGTGCAACTTTTGTGTATTTTAAACTGTCCTGTGATTTAACGCTTGTGCTTCTGTGCTCATAAAGAGTCCAGGGGATTTTAATAGTTAATAAATCAATATATATTTTCAATATATATCTGTGTGGTGTCCCTTTCATTTGGTATTCAAGGGGGTTGTGTATGGTATAACAGCTGGCTTCACATGCCTTTCAGAGTTTAGCCTAAGACTGCTTTGTCCACGTTACCACTAGGATAACTGGTCTACAAGGTTGAATTACAACCAATCATCATAAGGGTTACTTGGCATGGTACAAAGTGATCACTAAGAATTAGTGAGCATTATATACCAGGCCAACTTCTCACATATCTTTCTTAAGGAAATAGACTATTGTTGCTTTTATAAATCTTTTGGGAAAACCATTGTTTCCACATGCTTTGGCATTTTGCATTTTCATCAAAGCATTTTAATCCCAGTGGGTGTTATGGGCTCCATAATTAGCTGGAAGAGCGACTCTTATAAATGAGGAAGAGGCATGTTCTCACAGTACTGTTGCATCTGACTTAGTGGCACTGTATATAGTTTGATAAATATCTATATAACGCTGCACCAAGAGTTTTACAATCTCTTCCTTATCATGTATTCATTTTCCTTTTATAAGACTCTCTAAAGACTAAGGGGCATATTACCAAGCAATAGCGATAATTATCGCTATTGCTTGGTTAAAGACAAAAATTTACCGCTGAGCTGCGGCGATTTTTATCGCAGATAAACCTTGGTATTACCAAGGTTTATCGCAAATGCGATAAAAATCGGCCGCAATGCATGAATATCGCTGATAAGTCAGCGATATTCATGCATTACCGAGCTAATGCTCTTAGCCAAGTTATCCACCTCCCATTGGATAACATGGCTAAGAACTGCTCAGGGCAGGTGTTAGCTATTGGAGATATTCGCGCTTAGCGCGAATATCTCCAAAAGTTGGTAATAGGAGATAGCGATGTTAGCGACTGTTTCCAGTCGCTAACATCTTGGCACGCCCACTTTGCATGTCATTAGTGATAAATATCACTGACATGCAAAGCGGGGCCCAAGATGGTCGCTATCTCCTACTAGCTGTCACTAACTGGTGTTAGCGACAGCTAGGTAATAGGGAGATAATTTTATCTCCGCTTTCTTGGCTTTTAAAGCCAAAAAAGCGGAGATAAACCCCCTTGATAATATGCCCCTTAATTGTTGCCTTTTTCCTTCTTAACTCTTGTGGACCAAGCAAGGAACTTCCCAATGTGTTGATTTTCATCATGTATTTTCAGCTGGTGGCTATTAGAATTATTCGTTTATTCTAAAATAAAGAAATCTCTAACATTTTGTTTTGCCGTTTCTACTTGGCCAACCTCAGGCTCCATCCCTCCACTTCGCTCCCTAGAACCAATGGTGCTATCCAATGCTAACTGGAGACATACTATCTGCTAAGATCGTTCTTTTCTTTGACGTGCTTTATATGCTATCACTCTCCCTCTTAACGTTGCCTAGGAGCTTCCCAAATTGAGAATAAAGAGGCCGCATTCTGATTAATAATAAAACACTCAGCAATCAACTGTTTCGTTTCGGCTACCCATTGTGGATTTGAGAGCAACGATCTATCCAGTCGCCATCTTGGTCTGTTCCTATGATTTAGACCTATCACTATTGCTAGGGAGACTACGGAATAACCTGAAAAAGCATTAGCCCAAATTTCAGGCTCCCCCTATTTACTGATTTTGAAACTAAAAAGAAATCAGTTCAGGAGACTGTTCTAAATCTATGAGAAAAACATGTATATTGTTTGGTTACTGGGCGGTCCTCTCTACAGGGATCCACTAGCTGGAAGCTTGACTTCAAGGCTTGTATTCGGTTTTTCATTCTAGGTTTAAGCTGTTGTTTATTATTATTTGAGGTGTTTTTAGCCAGATTCTGGACAACGTTAAAATCCCCACGCCAGATCAAAGGCCCAATGCTCCCAAGGCAGTATCAAACATCTTTAAAAGGGGGTCCGTCTCATTAGTTGTAGGGCCATAATAATTAATCAAATGTAAGTCTTTGCCACTAGTTGTTACTTTGAGCCAAGTCCACCCTCCCAATGGATCCCAAATCACTTCTCTCACATCCCAGTCAATGCTCCTTCCTAAACAAATTGCAGCTCCCCTTACAGCCCCCTGTGCGGATGCAAACAATGTGTGAGAAGATCTTTGGGGGTTGACAGATTTGGAGTGTTACTTTTTTAATGGGTCTCATGTAAAAAAAGAACCTCTGGCGAACGAGATGCCAACCAACCCATTAAGATGCTACATTCGTTTTTGTTTGCGAGCCCGCTGACATTGCATGATAGGATCCTAACTTTACACTTCTCCAAAGGCATCATCATAGAAACAATGCATGATAGCATTTACCATCCTTTCTGCCACCGAGCCCACAGTTAATAGATTTTACCACCACCTTTGCCCTGAATATGTCTGCTCTTTTCTCCAAATACAACAGTGCTTCCCCCTATCCCCTTACCGGCCTCCCTCTAAGCCCACTGTGTAAACCCCCTGTACCCCATGCAGAACCACACCCCTAATGGGAGTGGTAGAGCCCTCCACTGAAAACCTGTCTAAGATTGGTGCCATGATATTGCACCCTTGCCCCCTCTGCCCTCCTGCCCTGTCAACAATCTTGAAAATATCAACATTGATTGCCTAAAAAAAGTCCAGGACCCTTCTCGTTCACTTCACTATGGGCCATATTATCAAGAATGGGCAATAGATTATGTAGCGTTCTAGTTTACGCACGTCACGTAGACGTGACGTGGGGCGGCAATGTTGGCGCCGGATGCGCGCGCAACCAGTAGCGCGCTGAGAATTGCACGGAGGACAGCGCCGGCCGGCGCTCCTCGGATAAGATAATATTGTACTTAAATAAAACAGAGTTCCACTGAATATACTTGCTGCCTGTGATTATTAAACATCATTACAGTGGCGACGAGGTCGGGAGGCACATCCAGACGACCACGAAGAGAAAAAAACGTCGGACCCCCACGTGGGCAGCCACAAGGAACAGACGGACCTAGACACGGTCACCTGGCCCACCCAGACACGGGCAAGGTCTACCCGGCACAGCCCAGCCGACGAGACGAAGCACCAAGACACGGCAGGACACACCTGAGGTACGGCGAATCCGAGGAGCGTGGCAGTGCCACAGCTAAACACAAAAGCGGCGAATAGGCCAGAGTGGTGGCGCAAACACCCCACAGTCAATAGGCCACACGCACTACATTCCTGAGAATCCACGCCAGGGAGGTGTAGCGCTGGCTACTAAAGAGGAGGAGGTGGGGACCAGCACCAAGAGTCCCCAGGGAGATACGAGCACAGGGTTCAAGGACAGCACCCCAGGCAGCCCCACCGGCAAAGGCACCGACATAACAGTTACCAGGGAAGTGAAAATGAGCACGCCGGCGGGGTATGCAATAGCACCTGTGCAATTCCTACCAAAACCCGGAGAACCACTAATGAAGTGGGAGGACTGGAAAGAATATATCGATAACTTTATAGGGGTCCTGGAGGATGAAAATGAAGAAAAATTCACCCCCCAAAGAAAGAAACGCATTCTGTTGCTGAACCTGGGACCGGAGGGACTCAGAATCTACAAGAGTCTGGTGCCCAAAAAGAGAGAGGACACTGATGACGATGTGTATGCCCATGCAGTGGAAGACCTAGATGAACGTTATCGGCCCACCATCTGTGTGTTAGTGGACAGATATAACTTTCAGCAGAGAAAACAACATGCTGGAGAAACCATAGAAGAATATGTAGCGGCCTTGAGGAAGCTGGCGGCCACGTGCAAATACGCACTGTGGGAAGATGAATTCATCAAGGATCAGATAGTGATGCACACCACGAGCATGAACGTGCAAGATAAGTTATGGGCAAGCGGTGACACCACGCTCAAGGACGTCTTGGTCATCGTAAAAAGAGCAGAACTCGCACGGAGATGTGCTAACGCAACCAAGAAAGAAGCGACGACTCCTACAATGGTGAACAGGGTACAAGAGGAAGATCACCGCAGAGACCAGAGGAGCAAGAATCCAACCCCCAAAGGAACCAACAGATGGCAGGGAAACGTAGGATCGCAAGGAAAGCAAAAAAGCAACGACAGCAAGAAAACGTGCTACAGGTGCGGTAGCTGGTCCCACGAGGCACACGATAGAAGATGTCCGGCGTTCCGGGCCAAGTGCCAGCACTGCGGCATCATGGGCCATTTCGAGAAAGTGTGTCGGAAAAAGCTATCCAAAGGTGTAGTGAAGTGTGTCGACCAAAGTGAGGAAGATTTAGAGGAGGTCGCGGAGGAAGATGTTGTCACCGTCCTATGCATCTACGACCAGGTACTATGTGTGGAAGGGAAGAGGTCGACCAAACCCGTATTGGAAATGTCAATGGGCGGAATCACCATCAGCGTGGTGGCGGACACAGGTTCCCCATACACCATTGTTCAACGTGCTGTGTGGGAGGAAGAGTTCAGACCGAAGTTGGGCCCGAAGTTGGAAAAGCTAGACATCAGACCGGTCACATTCAATGGTGATCGTATCCCGATGGTGGGGTTCCAACGCTTGATGTTCGAGTTCAGGGGCCGATCAGCATGGTGCAAGCTGTACATTGCGGAGAAGGGACCCTCCGTCTTGGGGTGGCTTGACCAGGGCGACCTAGGAATCAAACTGGACCCAGGAGGGAAAGAACAAATATTGCTCACGGAACCGGAGGAGTGGCCCGATTTGAACAAATGGAAGGAGAACTACCCAAGGGTGTTTGGAGGCACAGTGGGGAAGATGGAAAAATTCCAACACAAGATTGTGCTCAAGGAAGGAGCTACCCCTGTAGCCCACAAGGTGAGGAACGTGCCCATAGCGGTGAGAGAGGCAGTTCAGACAGAACTCCAAGAGTTGGAGAGGAAGGGCATAATTGAACCGATCACCTGCGCAGAATGGTTGGCGCCCTTAGTGGTAGTTATGAAACCCAACGGGAAGGTCAGGCTCTGTGTGGATTTGAGAGAACTGAACAAGAACATTGTCGTGGAGAAATTTCCCCTCCCTAGAATCGAGGAGATGTTGGCAAGGACCAGGGGAGTCAGGTGGTACTCCACTATCAACTTGACCTCAGCCTACCATCAGATAGCACTACATCCGGACAGCAAAAGCCTAACATCCTTCATCACCCCGTTTGGGTGCTACGGGTTCTGCCGCATGCCGTTCGGACTGGCCTCGGCGGCCGCAGTCTTTCAGAAGATGATGCACCAACTGTTCAGAGACATCAAAGGCGTCCAGTATTTCAGGACGACATCCTGGTAATGGGTCGTGACAGACTGGACCACGATCAGAAGCTGGGAAGAGTGCTACAGACATTGGAGGACAAAGGCCTCACAGCTGAGTGGTCCAAGTGCCGATTGGGTCTGGAATCGGTGACATACCTAGGCCATGAAATCGGAGTGCAGGGCATCACGCCCAAGGCTGAAAACGTAAGAGCCATCGCAGAAGCTCCACCCCCCAAGAATAAGGAGGAGGTCAGGTCATTCTTGGGGATGGCGGAGTACTACAGCAAGTTTGTGGTACACTTTGCATCGAAGACCTACCATATGAGGTTGCTGACCAGGGAGAGCACATCGTTCCAATGGACACCGGAAGCGCAAGCCGAGTTCGAGATCATCAAGAAAGACGTCACTGGAGCTGTCCCACTCAAGGGATACGACCCACAAGGCGCCACAGTGCTCACGACCGACGCCAGTGACAAGGGCCTAGGGGCCGTGCTCATGCAAGACCGAGGAACAGGCGAGATGGAGACAATCAGCTTCGCATCAAGGGCGTTGACGGACACCGAGAGCAAATACAGCGTGATTGAGGGTAGACAGTCAAAATATCGAGTTGTAAATATCGACTTACCATAATATCGAGTCTGTAATATCGAAGGAGCATAATATCGAAGGCAAGAATATCGTAGGACAGAATATCGACCCAAGGTAAGTAATATCGAAATACTTAATATCGATGTAAGTAATATCGAAGTTAGTAATATCGATAGCATATATATCGATGTTAATAATTTCGATGACACTAATATCGATATTTGTATTATTTTATAGTTTTTTATTATGTATGTGTCATATGTTTAATTTAAGTATTTAAAATAATTACTATTATATGTGTATACATTTTCTATAATAATATAGAAATTTATAAGTAAATTTGATGTTTTAGTACCGGAGCGGGTTGTGGGTTTATAGGGGAATAGGGTGGGAAGTAATTTAATTATGGTAAGTTGATTAATAATTAGTAGGATTAATTAATTAATTATAATTATTTGCTAATTAATATTGATTAATTGGGAAATAATTAATTGATTAATTGATATATATTTTCTGTAGCGGGATGTGGGTTTATAGGGGAATAGGGTGGGGAGTAATTTAATAATAATTAATTAATTAATATATGTTTTTAAATATTTATAACTAATTAATTGGCAAATAATTAATATTAATTAGTTAATTAATTAATATAATTTGGTACATATTTTAAATTAGTAATTAATTGGTAATTAAATAATATTAGTTAGTTAATTACATTATTAGAGTAATTTATTTATATATAATTTTTAGTTACTGTTAATTAATTAATTGGGGAAAAATGATAATAATTATTAAATTATATTAATTACAGCTTATGTGCTAATATATTTACTTTATTGTTATTGTTAATTATTAATTGCTAATTAAAAAATATTATTTAACTTTGGGTTAAGGAGTATTTTTAGGGTTCAGGGTCATTTTTGGGTTTTTGGGTAAAGGGGTATTTTGAGTGTTTAGGGGCAGTTTTCAGTTCATGGGTAAAGGGGTATTTTTAGGGTTCAGGGTCAGTTTTCAGTTCATGGGGAAAGGGGTATTTTTAGGGTTCAGGGTCAGTTTTCAGTTCATGGGTAAAGGGGTATTTTTAGGGTTCAGGGTCAGTTTTCAGTTTTTGGGTAAAGGGGTATTTTTAGGGTTCAGGGTCAGTTTTCAGTTCATGGGTAAAGGGGTATTTTTAGGGTTCAGGGTCAGTTTTCAGTTCATGGGGAAAGGGGTATTTTTAGGGTTCAGGGTCAGTTTTCAGTTCATGGGTAAAGGGGTATTTTTAGGGTTCAGGGTCAGTTTTCAGTTTTTGGGTAAAGGGGTATTTTTAGGGTTCAGGGTCAGTTTTCAGTTCATGGGGAAAGGGGTATTTTTAGGGTTCAGGGTCAGTTTTCAGTTCATGGGTAAAGGGGTATTTTTAGGGTTCTGGGTCAGTTTTCAGTTTTTGGGTAAAGGGGTATTTTTAGGGTTCAGGGTCAGTTTTCAGTTCATGGGGAAAGGGGTATTTTTAGGGTTCAGGGTCAGTTTTCAGTTCATGGGGAAAGGGGTATTTTTAGGGTTCAGGGTCAGTTTTCAGTTTTTGGGTAAAGGGGTATTTTTAGGGTTCAGGGTCAGTTTTCAGTTCTTGGGTAAAGGGGTATTTTTAGGGTTCAGGGTCAGTTTTCAGTTCTTGGGTAAAGGGGTATTTTTAGGGTTCAGGGTCAGTTTTTAGTTTTTGGGTAAAGGGGTATTTTTAGTAAATTAATTATTAGTAATTATTGTTTAGTACATATATATTATATCTTTACTGTATATATTTTTATTTATTAATTTTAAACATTATTAGATACTTTTAAATATGTTTATTTTATTTATTAGTGTTATATACTTACTTTTACATTTATATATATTAAAAAAAAAATCGATATTTTTAACATCGATATTTTTTACAACGATATTATTTTTTCGATATTTTTGTACTTACCATGTTGTAGATAGGATGTCGATATTTTTGCCCTCGATATTGTTGACTCGATATTCTTGTAGGTCGATATTTTTGTAGTCGATATTCTGTCATAGATCCGTGATTGAGAAAGAGATGCTGGCGGTGGTATGGGCCATGACGAGATTTCGGCAATTCCTGTGGGGCACCCGATTTCTACTAAAGACAGATCACAAGCCGCTGGTAAAGGTACTAACGTCCAGTGGGCATGCCAGCGCCACTCCCCGGATATCAAAAATGACTTTAAAATTACTTGAGTTCAGGTATGATGTGGAGTACATCCCTGGGAATAGGAACCGAGTAGCGGACTACTTGAGCAGAGCGGCCGCCATGGAACCAGGGGAAGAAGACCCTGCAGGCAGAGGGGAGCTGGTTGCTCTTGTAGAAGACCAGGAGAAGCTCATCAGCCTGCAAGAATGGACGGAAGCATATGAGGAAGACACAAATATGAAGGAAGTGAAAAAGCACACCGTACAAGGATGGCCAGACAAAAGGAACGTGAGTGAGAGCATGAAGCCGTACTATGAGGTGAGGGAAGAACTGTCGATTGGAGATAAGGGGGTATTCATATACAGAGGAGACAAAGTGATCCCCCCAAGGAACCTCACCACCAAGCTCTTGGACCTGCTGCACGAAGGCCATTTAGGCATAGGAAAACTCAAGGCGAGAGCTAAACAAAACTACTGGTGGCCCGGCATGGACATAAGGGCGGAAAGGCATGTCAGGGAGTGTCCACAATGTTAAGGAGCGGACAAGACCCTAAAACCGTTGAGACCAGCATTAGGGAAGTTTGACCCCCCCGTCAATCCGTGGGAAGAGCTATCTATAGACATTTTGGGACCCGTTCTAGATGATCAGGGCACACAAAAGTACGTGTGTGTACTCATGGATCGATACTGTGGCCGGAGTTGAAAGTGGACGAGTCCATGGACACAGAGAACATCTTAAAGTTTCTGTCAGAGACCTTCACTAGGGAAGGAATCCCCAAGTCCATTCTGAGCGATAATGGCCCCCAGTTCACGTCGGAAAGGTGGCACAAGTTTATGCAAAGAAATGGCATCACCATCAGACACACGGCAATTTACCATCCAGCTGGAAATGGCCTAGTGGAGCGATTTAATAGGGTAGTGATGGGAGCCATACAAGCCGCCATATCTAGCAACAAAGACTGGGAGAAAGCGCTAGAGAACATGGTGTGGGCCTACAGAATAACCCCCACAGGCACGGGGTACAGCCCGTTTCAAATATTGAGAGGACGAGAACCCTTCACGCATGACAACAGAATCTGGAAGGAAAAGGTTGTCACCAGTGAGTGGTCCCCTGCAGTGGTACGGGCCAACCTGGAAAGAGCACAAACAATCTACACCAACCACTACAACAAACGGAGGAATGTGAAAGAGACTGGTCTGGAAAGGGGAGAGTGGGTGAGAGTAAAGCTAGCCACTCTACAAAAGAAAGGAGACAGCAAGTATAGCAAGCCTATGCAAGTCAAGGAAGTGTATGATCGAGCGGCCCTGCTGAGCGATGGTAACGTGTGGTCGCAGGACCGCATGGCCCGGTGCAACAAGGTATTGAGATGGGAACGACTTGGAACGGAAGGTGAAGACATGGATGAATTGAACGTGGAGAGTAGGCAAAGTGGAAGTGAGCAATGTGATGGAGCAAGTGCAGAGAAGGTGCGAGAAGGTGAAGAAGCGAGCGAGACTCAAGGAGCTGAGATGGACCAGTCGGGGAGGAGCATGAACGGTGATGGAGCGGTGAGTGAAGAAATGGAAGGAACTGGAAGGCAGTATCAAGGGACTCAAGAGAACGCCGGTAGGGTTACCAGGAGCGGAAGGCAGGTGGTAAGGCCCTCCAGATTTCGAGACTTTGAATTGGACAATGACGTGTAAGTTACTGCTTAAGACTTTGGTAAAAGGGGGAGATATGTAGCATTCTAGTTTACGCACGTCACGTAGACGTGACGTGGGGCGGCCATGTTGGCGCCGGATGCGCGCGCAACCAGTAGCGCACCGAGAATTGCACGGAGGACAGCGCCGGCCGGCGCTCCTCTGATAAGATAATATTGTACTTAAATAAAACAGAGTTCCACTGAATATACTTGCTGCCTGTGATTATTAAACATCATTACAGATTATCGCCGCTTTTATCGGCAGGAAACTGCTGCTAAAGCGGCGATAATGTATCGCCCTTTCTTGATAATATGGCCCCAAGTTTTAGAAATCCGGTGCAAAAACTCCTGAGCTTCTGGAACCTTCGAAAGCAGATGAAACTGCCCGTCCGAGAGAAGCTTCCTTTATGATTGCTGAGCTGTAGCTGGGCTAATGATGCAAGTGCAACTCATCTCTGGACCTGACCTTTGCTCTCCTTTGGTAGATTGGCCTGATCAACATGACAGTCCTAAAAAAACGTTTGTTTGATTTTGATTGCTGAGCAATACTAGCCTGTACCCCTTGCGCTTTATATAGAGGGAGCATTTGAACAAAGCCCCTTCGGCGCCTGGCTGCAACTGCACAGCAGAAGATTCCACACAGGGGCACTTCTGGCAAAGAGAACTGGCCCTGCTGCATTGCCTTTCCCAGAGCCAGCTCTTTAATTCGAGAATCCCCACGATTGATTAGGATTGTCCTCGGAAATTTAGATGTAGCAGAGCGCTGTGCTGGAGCTCGATGACCTCGCATTAAAGTTAGATCCCCCCAAAAACTTGGCAGGACGTAGGAACCACACACCAAATAATTATAGCCCAGAACCCAAGAAATGAAGGTGCACCTAAAGTTAAATAGAAAGAAAATAAGCTGATAAAGAAATAAAATGAAAATGTTGAAAATAGTTCACGAAACCAAAAGTTCCAATCAAGAAAAATAAATCCATAAAGGAAGTGAAGGGCTAAAATCAGTCTCTGTCCCACTAGCCGCTGCCAACAAGTATTGGCAAAACCTATAGGTTTGGCATTGGCTGCCAAGCCATTTGGCCTTGTCAATGTTTGTTTTGTTTGTCTAGCTTTTGGTAAAGCTTTACTACAGTGGGTGCTGCCAGACCCATACCATTATGAAGATAAAAATTGGCTACCAGCAGAAATGCTTTTGTTCGAGGCATGTGTGCTGTAGATACACATACTTTGCATACTCCTGCCATCTAGTGTTGGGTCTGGGTGTTTGCAAGTTGTTTTACGCCAAGAATCACTAGAGGAAGATTTTCTATGTGAAACATTAGGGAACACACACAGAACAACACAAATGTTGCCTATCCTTAAAGGTATGTTGAGACATACTAATTATATTTTAAAAGACCTAGTTAGAACATGTATAGTAACACCTAGACTGGACAAAAAATATAACCCCCTCCATCTGACCCAGTTTTTTTCAGGGGTCAGTTGCCTTTGGATTCATTAGTGGTCTCTAATGCCCGTAAAAGGGCAAATTCGCATCGCATCAGGGGAAGCACCACCTCCGGATAAAGAATCCAAACTCATCGATCCATTGGGATAAAGAGTGGCTGCTCAATCAGCCAACCATTGGCGTATAGATAATACACAGGGTCTCATGTCCAGGTACGATAGAGCTCACTGGGGTGAGATGGCAGAATTATTAAAATATCTCCCAGAAGAACACAAAAAGAGGGGGCAGGCAATAGTTTCAGAGGGGAAACCTATTTCTAATTCATCTATTAGGTGTGCTTTAGATACGGCAGATACTGCAGCTAGAGGAATCAACACTAGCCTTCTGCTCAGGAGACATGCACGGCTCAGAAGCTCTGGTTTCAAACCTGAGGTGCAACAAACCATCCTTAATGTACCTTTTATAGGAAAACCCTTCTTGGGCCTCAAATAGACCAGTCCCTTGAAAAAATGAAAAAAGATACTGAATTGACAAAGTTATGGGAGCACTTCAATCTTCTTCTACCAGAGGTTCCTTTCATCGCTCCTTTTACAGAGGAGGCTCCAAAAATATCACTAACACCTCAGACGTGGCTGCATCTTCATATAAAACACAAACACTATCACCCCCCTCTAGAGGATTCTATAGGGGAACTATAGAGGAAACAATTGTAGAGGAAGAGGGAAAGGTACACCAACACATACCTCCCAGTCCCCTAACCAGCAGTAACTTGCTTCTACTTCCCCGACCATTCATCACCTGTCGGGGGAAGATTACAACAGTTTCTACCCGTTTGGCAATCCATCACAACAGACAAATGGGTTTTGGGTATTATCCAACATTGTTATTGCCTGGAGCTTACCAGCAATCCTCACGATATTCCACCTCGCATTCACTCTTGTTACAACACCAAGAGCTTCTCAAACAAGACGTACAAGCTCTTCTAACAAAAGGAGCTATAGAACCAGTTCCATTAAAACACCAAGGCTCAGGGGTTTACTCACTTTACTCCTAACCCCCAAAGAGGACGAGTCCCTACGACCAATTTTAGATCTCGGGCTGTTAAACCTATACATACTGTCAGAACACTTCCATATGGTTACCCTTCAACAAGTGCTTCCACTCCTACAACAAGGCGACTTTATGACCACACAAGACTTAAAGGACGCATATTTCCATATTTATATCCATCCAGCACATTGCAAATCTCTCAGAAATGTGATAGCAGGAAATCACTATAAATTCAAAGTACTTCCTTTTGGAGTGACTCCTGCACCCAGAGTATTCACAAACAGTCTGGCAGTAGTTGCAGCTCTTCTAAGAAGACAACAGATTCATGTCTTCTTATATCTGGAGGATTGGCTCATCACAGCCAACACATAGAAAAAGTGTTTACAATGCACCTTCTCCATCAACTGGGATTTACAATGCACAAAAGTCCCATCTTCAACCCTCACAACTGCAAACATATCTAGGAGCAACGGTAAACACTCACACAGCTCCAGCCTCTCCCAATGCAGCCAGAATTTAAAACGTTCAAACTGTATTACTACACTTTCAAAACTACCAGTACCTAACAGAGAAAACTTTCATGCAGCTGTTAGGAATGATGTCATCATGCATTACAATAGTACGCCATGCAAGACTGCATATGTGGCCTCTACGGGAATGCTTAGCACGTCAGTGAAATCAATCAAAGGCTCAATTAATAGTTCTTATTGTTGGTAGACAGCAGCACTCATCGCTCCGTGCAGTGCTGGAACATACAAAACCTATCGAAAGGGCAGCCATTCATCGACCCTATTCCACAAATCGTACTAACAGCAGATGCATCTCTCACAGGTTGGGGGCCCATTACCAGCATATGACATTTCAAGGTTGATGCGACACCAAACACAAAAGTCTCCACATCAATTACTTGGAACTTCTAGCAGTTCAATTAGCACTAAAAGCTTTCCAGCCCCACCTAGTAGGAAAAGTTGTCTTAGTCTGGACGGAAAATATGACAGCAATGTACTATGTACAAAAACAGGGGGGGGGGCACTCTCTACATTTGTCATGCCTCTCTCAGACCATATGGTGTTGGGCAATGCATCACAAAATTAATCTTCTGGCCGACCACCTTCCAGGAATAAACAAACAATTTGCTGACCTCTGCAGGATGCGGCAACAAATACATGAATGGGAAGTTCATCCCCATGTTCTCCTCCCATACGTCCAGAAAGGGGGATTCCCACAAATAGTCCTCTTTGCCACAGCAAAGAACACAAAATGCCCAAACTTCACCTCCAGATTCCCACACCATCTATCCAAAGGCAGTGCCCTATGGATGAAGCGGTCATGGATATTTGCTTACGCTTTTCAGCCTCTCCCTCTCCAATTTCTGGTGCGGAAACTGAGGCAGTCATCACTGACACTTATTCTAGTGGCTCCCTTGTGGGCTCGTCAACCGTGGTTCACCACACTACTAGAATTGTCAGTAGTTCCACACCAAAAACTGCACTTCACTTCCAACCTTCTCACACAGAACCATGGAGAAATCAGACATCCAAACCCCAAGGAGCTCAACCTAGCGATCTGGCTCCTGAAATCATAGAAATCGGATACCTATACCTACCACCAGATTGTATGTCAGTTCGTAAGGAAGTCAGAAAACCTACCACTAGAGCATATTGTGCAGCAAAGTGGAATAGGTTTGTGATATATTGTAATAATAACACAATTGATCCGCAAGATGCATCTATATAAAACATTATTTGCTATCTTTTGCATGTACAGCAAGTTAGCTTAACCTACACATCCATCCGACTATACCATGCGGCAGCAGCTGCATATCTGCAAAACAGACAGCATTTGTCCTTATTCAAAATTCCAATTATTAAAGCTTTTATGGGAGAGCTGAAAAAATTATATCACCAAAGGTACTACCTGCACCTGTCTGGAACCTTAATATTGTTCTCACAAGGCTTATGGGTCCACCTTTTGAGCCTTTACACAGTTGTGTATTACAATTTCTTTCATGGAAGGTTGCCTTTACAATTGCTATCACTTCATTAAGATGAGTTGGTGAGCTACATGCATTAACCTTAGAAGAACCTTTCTTTCAGCTTCACAAAGACTGAGTGGTTCTTCGTACAAACCCAAAATTCCTTCCAAAAGTAGTTTCTGCGTTTCATATTAACCAATCAGTTCAGTTACCCGTGTTCTTCCTTCAACCAGATTCAGTAGCAGAAAGGGCTCTACACACACTTGATGTCAAAAGAGCACTATTGTACTATATTGAGAGGACAAAAGATTTCCATAAAACAAAACAACTTTTTGTTGCATTTACTCCACCTCGTAAAGGAAATCATATTTTAAATCCGGTATTTCTAGGTGGATTGTTAAGTGCATTCAAACTTGTTATGTTAAAACTAAAAGAACTTTAACCATACCTCCTAGAGTATATTCTACACGCAAAATAGGAGTGTCTATGGCCTTTTTAGGTAACTTTCTCTTAGTTGACATATGTAAAGCAGCTACATAGGCTACAGCACACACATGTACAAACATTATTGTGTGAATGTATTAGTTTGTCAACAAGCTAATGTAGGGCGAGCAGTGCTAAAAACACTTTTTCAAACAATGGCAACACCCACTGGTTAGCCACCACTTTTGGAGGGTACTTCTACACAGTCTATGTAAGGCATGTGTATCTACAGCACAAACGCCTCAAACGGATTATGTTACTTACCCTGTAAGCATCTGTTCTTGGCATGGAGAGCTGTAGATTCACATGCGCCCTCCTACCTGGATACCTGTGGTTGGTGTTGTTCTTATTATTCACACTGCATACGCATGGACATATTTATACTACACTTGGTTACTTCATTCTCACACTCTTGCTGGAAAACAATCGAACAATGGAGTTGATGCCCATGTGCAATATCACCGAAAGGAGGAGTCACCTTACCTTGTGACTTGAAAAGACTTATTCGAAGAAATACAAACTTGCAAACATCTGGACCCAACACTAGAGGGCAGGAGTAAGCAAAGCACGTGAATCTACAGCACTACGTGCCAATAAGAGATGCATACAGGGTAAGTAACATAATCCTTGTCTCAAAACACACACACACACAGCAGCCCTGACCCTAAAGGGAACTACATTGGTATCCAGATGTATCACTTGTAAAAGATCAGGAGGCTGTCACTCACAGTGGGGTTGGCCAATGTCTGAAGCGGGCCAGGCTGCTGCCCCATACTATATGCTGCAGTGGGAGGAGACATTTGTGAGTGACAACAATTTGATACAGCCCTTTCCTTTGATGATCACGTCAGGATCACGGCAGGCTGCTGTTTCGGACTTATCAAATCTTTAAAAAAATTCTTTGACTTCCTCCCCATCGCATCCAGGAAATCGGTCGTGGTCGCATTAATACTCTCCCGACTCGACTATTGCAATGGGTTGATGGCTGGAGTGAAAAAGTCCACACTGAAGAAGTTGCAAAGTGTACAGCACGCAGCTGCAAGATTAGTGTTAAAACTTCCCAGGAAATCCTCAGCCTCAGCAGCATTAAATCGTCTTCACTGGTTGCCCCTGCACAAGAGGATCCTCTTCAAGCTTCTACTAACAGTTTTCAAAGCACTTAAAAACATCGGTCCGAAATACCTTGTCAACCGCTTTGTTCACTATGACCCCGTACGAAGTTTGAGATCCTCCGGTGGTAACCTTACCAAGATTCCGAGGTATAAATATAAAACCAGGGGCGGAAAAACTTTCACAGTCCTAGCAGCAAGGGCCTGGAACAACTTACCTTTACACCTCAGACTGGTTGAGACTGAGAGTCTTTTCAGGAAACAACTGAAGACCTGGGTCTATCAACAATCTGATGCTTATGTTATGGCCGCTATCTAGAGCTTCCATCATCCAATCCCATCCACACACAATCTCTCAGCGCCAAGATGCTCCTTCCGGAGCGATAGGCTGCGCTTAATAAATACTCACAAATACAAATACAAATACAACACAGAGCAGTGGACAAAAAGAGCAGGCTGAAGCCCCTGTCGGTATAATATACCAATAATGTCAGTAAAACAAAAAAAACTCAGATCTTGGCCAAGGTCACAGGTATGGCCTAGAGGTCAGCCGTGCACCAAGACTCCGCCCTCGGGCTTGGAGCCCAAAGGAGCTCGGAGCCGCTTCAGGCCTCAATGAGGGGGTTGTTCGCCGAGCCTGGCCAGTGCCTGGGCTGTGCATGGTCAAGATATGGAGCCTGGCTCTCCGGCCCTGACTTTCATTCCTGGCTCTTTCTGTACTGATCCCAGGGCCCCCTGGCCCCTTGAAGAGAATCTGAAAGGAACTGCGGGGTGAGGGGTGATTGCAGACTGGTACAAGGGTGAAGTTAAAATCATTTGCAAAACGCACAAAGTCTCTAGGCGCTGTTCAAAATGTAGGTGAGAAAAAGACCAAGTCAGTGCTCCTCTTCTGAAGGACAGAGGGGCATATTTACAAGGGCTTCATCTCCGCTATTTTAGCTTAAGAAGCCAAAAAAGCGGAGATAAAACTATCACCCTATTTACAAGAGGGTGCTAACATGCATAATCGCATGTTAGCACCCTTTTTCCAAACGCCTCCCTTTTCATCTCTAATGAGATGCAAAGTGGGCGTTACTGGGTGTACCCCGGCTAAACAACCTTGCAAATATCGCTGATGTTCACATCGCAATATTTACAAGGCTGCCCCAGCATTTTAGCACATGTTAGTTTTGGGAGAAAAATGCTGCTATCTCCAAAAACTAATATCTGCTAAAATGCAGACTTACCTATCCCTGACATTGGGGTGGATTATGCTGTGGGTCGTATCAGCAAGGTTATCGCTGTTTTGCATGGAACATCGCTGGAAAACCAGCGATGTTCCCTGTAAAACGGCGATAAACTCGCTATCTCTGGAATTTTTATCGCCCTGGAGTAACGCGTTGTTAATAACGCCCTACCAGGGTGATAAATTACAGAGATAGCCTGCGATAATAAAATTATCGCTAAGCACGGCCAGCGATAATTATCACTGGCGGTTGTTAATATGCCCCCAAATGCTTGTCTGGATGGCCAGGTCTGTGGGTGGCGAAGAAACTGGAGCAAGGAAGCTTCAGAGCGGAGATACAAGTCTCCGAAGCACCCCAGTTAACTGGGGATTTGTGGAGCAGGCAGGCTCCTGGCCAGATTGGCTCCTCCCCCTGGCTGCCTCTTTTCTCAGGAGTGGCCATTGACGGTCCCTGAGAGGCTGTTGGGGACACTGTGAGCAAGGCAGTCTTTCTTCTTTCCTGATTCAAGCTGCTGCTCAGAGGCGAGGGCTTCTCAAGTGCCCACCTGAATGCTATTAGAAGGACGAGTGGCATTGATCTTCGAGAGGAGAAACAAACACCACACAAGACAAAAAAGAAGTCATCAATAACTAGAAGCAGAAGCCAGAGCAGGGGGCGGGGGAATATTGAGTGCATTTAGATGTAAAAAAAAAACCATGAAGGGGGTGGTGAGTACAATGACCTTTCTTTGACCCCGAATCCTGCCTTTTCACATTGACGTCGGGCCACAGATTCTGACATGTGACCTGTGGCACTGACATTTGGCCTCTGACCTCCAGTTTTTAGAGGGTTTTTTCTGCCCTTCATGCACCTGGGACGTGCCATGTGAAGGTACACAGGGGCATATTATCAAGAAACTGCGTTAACATTCTCGCAGGAAACTGCCGTTAAAGCGGCGATAATGGGCTTGATAAAATACGCCCTTGTGAATTCCCATAGAAGCCCAGGTTCTGGTGTGAACATGGGCTTCTATGGAAATTCTCCACGGCGTATTATCAAGCCCTTTATCGCCGCTTTAGCGGCAGTTTTCTGCCTCTAAAGCAGCAATAATGTTAACGCTGTGCTTGATAATATGCCCCACCGTTATTTGCTCATCCCATCTTTCCTGAGGTGAACGTCCCTGTTCATCCTTTAAAGTTGATAATGTTTCCCTGATGAAAGTACAACTTCTCGTACGCATGCATGTTTGTTACATCCTAACCCCCCGTGTCCATCTTGGCTGTTGTGAAAGTGAAGTAAAGCTGCTCCTGCTCTTCCCTCCAGGATCCTTCATCGTCTCCATTCCTGTTCCTATCTACAACCATCTCACCGAGGGATACTGGTTCGGGCCCCAAACCTACTGCAGCGAGTCCTTCCCCTCCGTCTACCATGAGAAGGCGTTCATCCTCTACAACTTCCTGGCCGTCTACCTTCTGCCACTGCTGACCATCTGCATCTGCTACAGCGCCATGGTGTACCAGATGGGCCACCCTAGTGTGGAGCCTGTGGACAATAACTACCAGGTATCGTATCTGCGTGCACCAGCATCGCTAGCATCTTCAGGCGCGCATCCTGTCATTGGGCCTATGACACATGACAATCGCCACCCCAACACCCATAAACGAGCATCCTCTCATTGAGTCTACCAAACATACAACCACCACCACCTCAACACCCAAAAGCATGCATCCTCTCATTTAATCTATAAGGCATGCAACCTCCGCCTCAACACCCATAGGCATGCGTCCTCTCATTTAATCTACAAGGCATGACGACCACCACCTCAACACCTTCAGGCATGCATCCTCTCAATTAATCTACAAGGCATGCAACCACCTCCTCAACACCCATAGGCGTGCATCCTCTCATTTAATCTACAAGCCATGCAATCACCACCTCAACACCCATAAGCGAGCATCCTGTAATGTAATCTACAAGGCATGCAACCACCTCCTCAACACACATAGGCGTGCCTCCTGTCATTTAATCTACAAGCCATGCAATCACCACCTCAACACCCATAAGCAAGCATCCTGTAATGTAATCTATAAGGCTTGCAACCACCACCTCGACACCCATAGGCATGCGTCCTCTCATTTAATCTACAACGCATGACGACCACCACCTCCCCACCCATGAGCATGCATCCTCTTATTTAATCTACAAAAGCATGCAACTGCCACCTGAAAACCCATAAGCATACTTCCTCTTATTGAGGCTACTAGACATGCAACCACCACCTCAACACAAATAGGCATGTGTCCTCTCATTTAATCTACAAGGCATGCAACCACCACCTCAACACCCATAGGCGTCCATCTTGTAATTGGGCCTACAACGCATGATGGCCACCTCCTCAACACCCATAAGCATGCATCCTCTCATTTAATCTACAAACCATGCAACCACCAGCTCAACACCCATAAGCGAGCATCCTGTCATTTAATCTATAAGGCATGCAACCACCACCTCAACACAAATAGGCATGCATCCTCTCATTTAATCTACAAGGCATGCAACCACCACTACAACACCCATGAGCGAGCATCCTGTCATTTAATCTACAAGCCATGCAGCCACCACCTCAACACCCATAAGCATGCATCCTCTCATTTAATGTACAAGGCTTGCAACCACCTCCTCAACACCCATAAGCATGCATCCTCTCATTTAATCTACAAGGCATGAAACCACCACCTCAACACCCATAAGCATGCATCCTCTCATTTAATGTACAAGGCTTGCAACCACCTCCTCAACACCCATAAGCGCACATCCTCTGATTTAATCAACAAGGCATGAAACCACCACCTCTTCACCCATAGGCATGCATCTTGTCATTGGGCCTACAACATATGACAACCAGCACCTCAACACCCATAAGCATGCATCCTCTCATTTAATCTACAAGGCATGCAACCACCACCTCAACACCCATAAGCAGGCATCCTGTCATTTAATCTATAAGGCATGCAACCACCACCTCGACACCCATAGGCATGCGTCCTCTCATTTAATCTACAAGGCATGACGACCACCACCTCAACACCTACAGGCATGCATCCTCTCAATTAATCTACAAGGCATGCAACCACCTCCTCAACACCCATAGGCGTGCATCCTCTCATTTAATCTACAAGCCATGCAATCACCACCTCAACACCCATAAGCGAGCATCCTGTAATGTAATCTACAAGGCATGCAACCACCTCCTCAACACCCATAGGCGTGCCTCCTGTCATTTAACCTACAAGCCATGCAATCACCACCTCAACACCCATAAGCAAGCATCCTGTAATGTAATCTATAAGGCTTGCAACCACCACCTCGACACCCATAGGCATGCGTCCTCTCATTTAATCTACAACGCATGACGACCACCACCTCCCCACCCATGAGCATGCATCCTCTTATTTAATCTACAAAAGCATGCAACTGCCACCTCAACACCCATAAGCATGCTTCCTCTTATTGAGGCTACTAGACATGCAACCACCACCTCAACACAAATAGGCATGCATCCTCTCATTTAATCTACAAGGCATGCAACCACCACCTCAACACCCATAGGCGTCCATCTTGTAATTGGGCCTACAACGCATGATGGCCACCCCCTCAACACCCATAAGCATGCATCCTCTCATTTAATCAACAAACCATGCAACCACCAGCTCAACACCCATAAGCGAGCATCCTGTCATTTAATCTATAAGGCATGCAACCACCACCTCAACACAAATAGGCATGCATCCTCTCATTTAATCTACAAGGCATGCAACCACCACTACAACACCCATGAGCGAGCATCCTGTCATTTAATCTACAAGCCATGCAGCCACCACCTCAACACCCATAAGCATGCATCCTCTCATTTAATGTACAAGGCTTGCAACCACCTCCTCAACACCCATAAGCATGCATCCTCTCATTTAATCTACAAGGCATGAAACCACCACCTCAACACCCATAAGCATGCATCCTCTCATTTAATGTACAAGGCTTGCAACCACCTCCTCAACACCCATAAGCGCACATCCTCTGATTTAATCAACAAGGCATGAAACCACCACCTCTTCACCCATAGGCATGCATCTTGTCATTGGGCCTACAACATATGACAACCAGCACCTCAACACCCATAAGCATGCATCCTCTCATTTAATCTACAAGGCATGCAACCACCACCTCAACACCCATAAGCAGGCATCCTGTCATTTAATCTATAAGGCATGCAACCACCACCTCGACACCCATAGGCATGCGTCCTCTCATTTAATCTACAAGGCATGACGACCACCACCTCAACACCTTCAGGCATGCATCCTCTCAATTAATCTACAAGGCATGCAACCACCTCCTCAACACCCATAGGCGTGCATCCTCTCATTTAATCTACAAGCCATGCAATCACCACCTCAACACCCATAAGCGAGCATCCTGTAATGTAATCTACAAGGCATGCAACCACCTCCTCAACACCCATAGGCGTGCCTCCTGTCATTTAATCTACAAGCCATGCAATCACCACCTCAACACCCATAAGCAAGCATCCTGTAATGTAATCTATAAGGCTTGCAACCACCACCTCGACACCCATAGGCATGCGTCCTCTCATTTAATCTACAACGCATGACGACCACCACCTCCCCACCCATGAGCATGCATCCTCCTATTTAATCTACAAAAGCATGCAACTGCCACCTCAACACCCATAAGCATGCTTCCTCTTATTGAGGCTACTAGACATGCAACCACCACCTCAACACAAATAGGCATGCATCCTCTCATTTAATCTACAAGGCATGCAACCACCACCTCAACACCCATAGGCGTCCATCTTGTAATTGGGCCTACAACGCATGATGGCCACCCCCTCAACACCCATAAGCATGCATCCTCTCATTTAATCAACAAACCATGCAACCACCAGCTCAACACCCATAAGCGAGCATCCTGTCATTTAATCTATAAGGCATGCAACCACCACCTCAACACAAATAGGCATGCATCCTCTCATTTAATCTACAAGGCATGCAACCACCACTACAACACCCATGAGCGAGCATCCTGTCATTTAATCTACAAGCCATGCAGCCACCACCTCAACACCCATAAGCATGCATCCTCTCATTTAATGTACAAGGCTTGCAACCACCTCCTCAACACCCATAAGCATGCATCCTCTCATTTAATCTACAAGGCATGAAACCACCACCTCAACACCCATAAGCATGCATCCTCTCATTTAATCTACAACGCATGACGACCACCACCTCCCCACCCATGAGCATGCATCCTCTTATTTAATCTACAAAAGCATGCAACTGCCACCTCAACACCCATAAGCATGCTTCCTCTTATTGAGGCTACTAGACATGCAACCACCACCTCAACACAAATAGGCATGCATCCTCTCATTTAATCTACAAGGTAGGCAACCACCACCTCAACACCCATAAGCATGGATCCTCTCATTTAATCTAGAAGGCATGCAACCACCTCCTCAACACCCATAAGAGAGCATCCTGTCATTTAATCTACAAGGCATGCAACCACCACCTCAACACCCATAAGCAAGCATCCTGTAATTTAATCTATAAGGAATGCAACCACCACCTCGACACCCATAGGCATGCGTCCTCTCATTTAATCAACAAGGTAGGCAACCACCACCTCAACACCCATAAGCATAAATCTTCTCATTTAATCTAGAAGGCATGCAACCACCTCCTCAACACCCATAAGAGAGCATCCTGTCATTTAATCTACAAGGCATGCAACCACCACCTCAACACCCATAAGCAAGCATCCTGTCATTTAATCTACAAGGCATGCAACCACCTCCTCAACACCCATAAGAGAGCATCCTGTCATTTAATCTACAAGGCATGCAACCACCACCTCAACACCCATAAGCAAGCATCCTGTAATTTAATCTATAAGGCATGCAACCACCACCTCGACACCCATAGGCATGCGTCCTCTCATTTAATCTACAAGGCATGTAACCACCACCTCGACACCCATAGGCATGTATCCTCTCGGTGGGCCTTAGAGGCATGACAATCACCACCTCAAAACCCACAGGCATGTATCCTCTCGTTGGGCCTACAAGGCATGACAACCACCCCCTCATCCATAGGTCTACATCTTTTAACTGGGCCAACTTGGGGAAAGGTCTGTCAGAACCCAAAGGTGGGCTCGGTCCTTGAGGGTCTTTCGGGCAAGGGGACACCGTCAGTTTACGTGAACTCGGACTGTGGAGCTCGGATGCAGAGGTATTGTGTTGAGCAGGTCACTTGCGTTGGAGCCTCTCACTCTACTTGGGTGACCTGGAGAGGGGAAGAAAACAGGGTAGCAGGGCCTCTCTCAGTGCAGGCCTCGTTGATCCTGAAGTTCCTTGTCAGCAGGTCAGCTTTGGTGTTGGTGGTGCCTGGGCTGGACACTCAACAAGTCTTGGTTGCAGCAAATGCCCAGGGTATTGGTGCTGTGCAGATGGCTCCTGGCAGGCCTGGCGTCTCCAAACTTGGCAGGTAGACAGAACTGACCTCCTAGGACCACAGAGACCTCCTCCTGAAGTATACCTCCCTCGGTGGACCCAACATGGCGGACCGGGCAGATGCGGTCAGTGGGGAGTGTATAACAGTATCCAATGGACTACTGACCCCTGGGCTGATTACACACCCTATATGATACCTTCCTGTGGAGAGTGGGCATATTCCTGATCCAGAGTTCCTAGTTTCACCAAATTCAAAATGGGGAAACCCTTTCCCAGCTGTCCAATTCAGGTGACCCACCTTATGAACCCAGAGAGTCCGCCTCCCCCCGTTCTGATCCGCGGCCACCGAAGTCATCTGCGGCGTTCCGCAAGGATCCTCGCTCAGCCCCACCCTCTTCAATGTCTACATGAGCCCCCTCGCAACCATCGCACGCCAACACAACCTCAACATCATCTCCTACGCTGACGACACCCAGCTGATCCTCTCCCTCACCAATGACCCCGCCACCGCCAGAGCCCGCCTCCAGGAAGGAATGAAGGACGTCGCGGAATGGATGAAGCTCAGCCATCTGAAACTGAACTCAGACAAGACGGAAGTCCTCATCCTGGTACCATCCCCCTCGACCTGGGACGAATCCTGGTGGCCCCCTGCCCTGGACACCACCCCCAAGCCAACGGACCATGCACGCAACCTGGGCTTCATCCTGGACTCCTCCCTCACGATGACCAAGCAAGTCAACGCCGTCTCGTCATCCTGCTTCAACACCCTGCGCATGCTCCGTAAGATCTTCCAATGGATCCCCACCGAAACCAGGAAGACGGTCACCCAGGCCCTAGTCACCAGCCGTCTGGACTACGGGATACCCTCTACGCTGGAACCACAGCCAAACTCCAGAAAAGACACCAGCGCATACAGAACACTTCGGCACGACTCATCCTGAACATCCCCCGTCACAGTCACATCTCGGCCCATCTGAAAGACCTGCACTGGCTCCCCGTCAGCAAAAGGATCACATTGAGGCTCCTCACCCACGCACACAAGGCTCTCCACAACATGGGACCCAAATACCTCAACAACCGCCTCACATTCTACACACCCACACCCCCTCCGATCCGCCAGCCTCGCCCTCGCCACCGTCCCACAAATTCGCAAATCTACCGTCGTAGGAAGATCTTCATCCTACCTGGCGGCCAAGACACAGAACTCCCCCCGATCCGGCTGACCCAGGATCATCTCTCCTTCAGGAAACAACTCAAGACCTGGCTGTTCGAGCAGTAGCGACTCCCCCCCTCCCTGCGCCTTGAGACCCTAGCGGGTGAGTAGCGCGCTATACAAATTTATTTGATTTGATTTGAATGCAGCAGATGACTTGTGTACTCAGGAAGGGTTGAGGTCGGAGGGGCCATGGGTATGAGGGCAGAAAGAAGGGCAGCACAATGTCAGAAGAGCCTCATGGGAAGGATAGCGCCCAGAAGGGAGGATCGGTGAGATCAGCACCCACTGGGGGATAGAGGGGGCTCCAAACCCCTCGAGGTCTGCTCACTTCTGCAGCCCACACTTTGTGTAGAAACAGCAGCCATTGTTAATGAAACAAGGCAGAGGAGATAGAGTGCCTGCAATGGGCCGATGGGTTCCTGCCAGAGTGCCCCACGCGCCTCCGTCTCAGTCTCGCAGGGCGGGGGAGGCTGAGGCAGCTCTTCGTAGTGCCTGTGAGGTGGCGTCAGGCAGGTTTCTTCCACTCCAGCTGGTGGACTCCATTG